>NW_028270151.1:29172504-29488564 GCF_037043375.1 Chiloscyllium plagiosum | reverse complement strand
TAAACTTATCTCATATATAGGCATACTGAGCAGGAGCGGACATGGGATGCTGAGGAAGTGAGGTAATATATTTGGGCAGTTGCTTTACCTGAAACACTACTTAGATAGCATCTCTTAGGTAGTACTTAGGTAGATTGATAAATTCTTGATGTCACAAGGAATTAAGGGCTACGGGGAGAATGCGGGTAAGTGGAGTTGAAATACCCACTTGAAATGCCATTGAATGGCGGAGTGGACTCGATGGGCCGAATGGCCTTACTTCCACTCCTATGTCTTATGGTCTTATGGTCTTATCTCCCATCTATCCTTCTCCTCTAACCAAAAACAAAGGTTCTGTGTGCTGGATTGGTAAGGTATCTCGTTTTTTTATTATTTTTATTTTTCAATACTGTCTTTGGGAATTTAGAATAGTGGGAATGGAGGTTAGGGCAGTTGAATGTTCCTCCTGTGTCCTTGCTGACCACATGTGCAGGAAGTGCATCCAAATCCAGCTCCTCGGAAACCGCTTAGGGAATGGGAGCTGAAGCTGGATGAACTTCGGATCAGTTGGGAGGCTGAGGGTGTCATTGAGAGGAGCCACAGGGAGGTAGTCACACCTCAGGTACAAGAAAAAGGTAGATGGGTTACAGAAAGGGGTGGAAAGGGAACTGGCAGACAGTGCAGGGATCCCCTGTGGAAGTTCCCGTCAATAACAAGTATACCATTGTGGAAACTATTGTGGGGGGTGTTACTTACCAGGGGTTAGCCATGGGGTACAGATCTCTGGCACAGAGTCTGTCCCTGATGCTCAGAAGGGCAGCAGGGAGAGGAGCAGAGCATTAGTCATTGGGCACTACATAGTTAGGGGGACAGATAGGAGATTCTGTGGGAATGAGAGAGACTCACAGTTGGTGTGCGGCCTCCCAGGTGCCAGGGTTCATGATGTCTTGGATTGTATTTTTGGGATCCTTAAAGGGGAGGGGGAGCAGCCCAAAGTTGTGGTCCACATAGGTACCAATAATATAGGTAGGAAAAGAGATAGAGATTTAAGGCAAAAATACAGGGAGCTAGGATGGAAGCTTAAAGCTAGAACAAACGGAGTTGCTATCTCTGGTTTGTTACCTGTGCCACGTGCTAGTGAGGCGAGGAAGAGGGAGAGAGAGGGGTTGAACACATGGCTACAGGGATGGTGCAGGATGGAGGGATTCGGATACCTGGATAATTGAGGCTCATTCTGGGGTAGGTAGGACCTCTACAACTGGATGGTCTACACCTGAACCAGAGGAGTACCAATATCCTGAGGAAGTGGGAGGGGGAGGGTGAGGGGGATCTTTGCGAATGCTCTTTGGGAGGGCTTAGACTACTTCAACAAGGGAATGAGAACCTCAATTGTAGCTCCAGTGTCCAGGAGGTTGAGAGTAGTGAGGTCAGAAATAAGGTTTCAAAGTCACAAGAATGCACCGTCAGCCATGAAGGTGGTTTGAATTGTGTCTACCTCAACGCCAGGAGCATCCAGAATAAGGTAGATGAACTTGCAGCATGGGTTGGTACCTGGGATTTTGATGTTGTGGCCATTTCGGAGACATGGATAGAGCAAGAGCAGGTTTTGGGGTATATCCCTCTTTCAGTAAGTATATTCTTTCAGTAGGAATGGGGAAGGTGGTAAAAGAGGGGATGGTGTGGCCTTGTTCGTCAAGGACAGTATTACAGTAGCAGAAAGGACTTTTGAGGACTCGTCTACTGAGGTAGAATGGGCTGAGGTTAGAAACAGAAAAGGAGAGGTCGCCCTGTTGTGAGTTTTCTATAGGCCTCTGAATAGTTCCAGAGATATAAAGGAAAGGATAGCAAAGATTATTCTGGATAGGAGCGAGTGTAACATAGTAGTTGTTATGGGGTTTTTAACTTTCTAAATAATGACTAGAAATGCTATAGTTCGAGTACTTTAGATGAGTCAGCTTCTGTCCAATGTGTGCAGGAGAGTTTCTTGACACAGTATGTAGACAGGCCAACACGGGGCAAGGCCACATTGGATTTGGTACTGGGTATTGAACCAGGCCAGGTGTTAGATTTGGAGGCATGTGAGCACTTTGGTGAAAATGATCACAATCTGGTTATGTTTACTTTAGCAATGGAAGGGGATAGGCATATACCGCAGACCAAGAGTTTTTGCTAAGGGAAAGGCAATTCTGATGCGATTAGGCAAGGCTTAGGATGTACAGGATGGGGAAGGAAATTGCAGGGGATGGGCACAATTGAAATGTGGAGCTTATTCAAGAAATAGCTACTGCGTGTCCTTGATAAGTATGTACCTGTCAGGCAGGGAGGAAGTGGTTGAGTGAGGGAGCTGTGATTTACTGAAGATGTTGAATCTTTTGTCAAGAGGAAGAAGGATGTTTACGTAAGGATGAGACATGAAGGCTCAATTAGTGTACTTGAGAGTTACAAGTTAACTGGGCAAAACCTAAAGAGACAGCTAAGAAGAGCCAGGAGGGGACATGTGAAGTCTTGGCAGGTATGGTCAAGGAAAACCTGAAAGCTTTCTGTATGTATACCAGGAATAAAAGAATAACTAGAGTAAGATTAGGGCCAATCAAGGACAGTAGTGGGTAATTGTGTGTGAAGTCCAATGAGGAGAGGCATTAAATGAATATTTTTCCTCAGTACACACACTCGAAAAAGACAATGTTGTTGAGGAGAATACTGAGATACAGGCTACGAGACTAGACAGAATTGAGGTGGTGTTAGCAATTCTGGAAAGTGTGAAAATAGATATGTGCCCTGGGCCAGATGGGATTTACCCTAGGATTCTCTGGGAAGCCAGGGAGGAGATTGCAGAGCTTTTGGCTTAGATCTTTATGTCATCATTGTCTACAGGAATAGTGCTAGAGACTGGTAGATAGCAAATGTTGTCCCCTTGTTCAAGAAGGGGAATAGAGACAATCCTGATAATTATAGACCAGTGAGTTTTACTTTGGTTGTGGGTAAAGTGTTGGAAAGGGTTAAAAGAGAAAAGATTTATAATCATCTAGAAAGTAATAATTTGTTTAGGGATTGTAAAAATGGTTTTGTGAAGGGTACATCATGTCTCACAAACCTTATTGAGTTCTTTGAGGAGACCAAACAGGTGGATGAGGGTAAAGCGGTTAATGTGGTATATATGCACTTCAGTAAGGCATTTAATAAAGTTCCCCATGGTAGGTTATTGCAGAAAATACAGAGGTATGGGTTTGAGTATGATTTGGCGGTTTGGATCAGAAATTGGCTACCTGAAAGAAGAAAGAGGGTGGTGGTTGATGGGAAATGTTCATCTAGGAGTTCAGTTACCTCAAGGATCTGTTTTGGGGCCACTGCTGTTTGTCATTTTTATAAATGACCTGGATGAGGGCATAGAAGGATGGGTTAGTAAATTTGCAAATGACACTAAGGTTGGTAGAGATGTGAATACTTCCGAAAGATGTTGCAGGTTGCAGAGGGATATAGATAAGCTGTAGAGCTGGGCTGAGAGGTGACAAATGGAGTTTAATGTGGAAAAGTGTGAGGTGATTCATTTTGGAAGGAGCAATAGGAATACAGAATTCTGGGCTTATGATGAGATTCTTGGTAGTGTGGATGAGCATGTCCATATCCATAGATCCTTGAAAGTTACCACCAAGGTTAATAGGGTTATTGGGGTTTATGGTGTGTTAGCTTTTATTGGTAGAGGGATTGAGTTTCAGAGCCATGAGATCATGTTGCAGCTGTACAAAACTCTGGTGCGGCCACACTTGATGTATTGTATACAACTCTGGTTGCCGCATTATAAGAAGGATGTGGAAGCTTTGGAAAGGTTGCAGTGGAGATTTACCGGGTTGTTGCCTGGTATGGAGGGAAGGTCTTATGAGGAAAGGCTGAGGGACTTGAGGCTGTTTTCATTAGAGAGAAGAAAGTTAAGAGGTGAATTAATTGATACATATAAGATGATCAGTGGATAGTGAAAGCCTTTTTCCTTGGATGGTGATGGCTAGCACAGGGGGACATAGCTTTAAATTGACAGGTGATAGATATAGGACAGATGTCAGAGATAGTTTCTTTACTCAGAGAGTAGCAGGGGTGTGGAACGCCCTGTCTGCAACAGTAGTAGACTCGCCAACTTTAAAGGCAATTAAATGGTTATTGGATAAACATATGGATGAAAATGGAATAGTGTCAGATAAATGGGTTTCAGATTGGTTCCACAGGTCGGCACAACATCGAGGGCCAAAGGACCTGTGCTGTACTTTAATGTTCTATATTCTATATTCAATACTGTGTCAAAGACTACACTGAAGCACATTTACATCACAACTACTGGATCATCTACAAATCGATTTGGTTTTGTGAGTGTCATCTTTGTTCAAATTTCTGCTGCTTGCTTCTGACTATTTTCTCTTTATTTAGATTAGTGGGAATCCCTTCCTTTATAAATATCTCACATCACAGGTGTTAACCTAAGCAAGCTGTTACCCAGATCATCTCCGACTTTCATTTTAATAATTATACAGAATTGCCCTCCTCTCAGTCTTCTGCTTAAATTTCTACTCAATAAGCCTGAAAATATAGACTCTAATTTCACCTTGAAGCATTGATTGAGATTGCAGGTTGACTTGGGATCAGTCAGCAATGCCAATCCATCTGAATGTAAGGCCAGAGAGATTCAAACTCATTAAAAAGCCCCAACGCTAACTCTCACTAAAACGAGTGGGAGCAGCCTCACTCAACATGGGACCCTTGGAGCGGGAGGAGAGGGAAGGCCAAATCAGTGGATCCTAAATTAGAGAGTTCATTGCATATTCACACATGCACACACAGTCAGGAATTAAAAGTGAGGTGAGATTAAATTCTTTCATGTTTAGAACCAGCCCGTCACTGCCAAGAAAAAGGAAGTTACGAATCACACGACACCAGTTATGGTCCAACAGGTTTATTTGAATGTACAAGCTTTCACAGTGCTGCTCCACTGTCAGGTAGCTAGTGGGCAAGGATCATAGGTCACAGAATTTACAGTAAAATATCAAAGTATCATACAATTGATGTGATGTATTGAACAAACCTCAATTGCTGTTAAGTCTTTAATCATTAGAATGGGGATGCAGATTTTGATTGATTAATATGCAAATCCAAGAACTTTTTTCAAGTCACAGTCCTGAGACAACTTAAGGTTTTATCAATGTATAAAAAATGGTGACATCTCAGCTCAGACAATGCATTAAAGCTATAAGGTTAGAGTCTGTCTGTATCCCAACCGACACCTCCACATCAAAGCAAGAGAAAGGAATTACTTTCCCATTTAACCAGCTGCTTGTCCTGATGTAAAAATTGATTGAACACTGATTGTTGACACCAGAATTGGTAATAAACAAGTGATTTATTGGTCCTAATGTATAAGTCAATATCCCACATAACAAATGTCACAGTTAAAACAATGGATTCCTGTGTGATAAAAGTCACTATCAGATATTAAGCTGCATCTCTTGACCCTTTCACATTTTAAAGACCTCTCTCAGGTCACCATTCAGTTTTTTATTTTCTGAAGAGAGCAGACAATGTGTGTTTAATCTTTTTGAAGATAACTATCAGTCTCTGTTGTCAAGCTGCTTGTCCAATATGTAGACTCAATCAACCTGAATTCTCTCCGATTTGAGTTTGGGAAGATCAAAGTTGTTACCTTCAGTCACACACGAAACACCCTCTATGACTTCAGTTCTCCATGATTAATCCTAAAATGAACTTCTGGCCACATTTCCTTTTAACGACTAAGCACTTACATTATCATGCTGCACTAGCTAATCCAATATTCAACTAGATCCTTGGCACCTTCAGATTTCATTCTTTCATCATGTTCTCAGCCATTCCTACCTTCAAATCTCTGTGAAATGCAACTCATTCAAATCAAATGTCTTATGCTTCAATTATTCCAAGACCTCACTGCTACCAATCTCTGTAACCTTCTTCATTTTCCTTCTGAAATCCATTCTTCTAAGCCTGGATTCTTACTCTGCACTTTCCTAATTCCTAGCTCCTGTTCCATGTCAAAGAAAGTGAGATGGTAGACAGAGGAAAACACAAGCGAGAAAACAGAAGCTTTAAATGGAGAACAGCAAAGACAAAAACCATGGTGGGATTCAGACACAGGTCTGCAGAATATTACCAGAATCTCTGGCTTAATAAAGCCAGTGATAATACTGCTAGGCCATTACCTTCCCATTGCTTCAGTGTCACTGGATCAAAATCCTTGAACTCTCTCTCTAATGGTATTGTGAGCCTGCTTAATGCACATGGATGCAGTGGCTTAAGAAGGCAGCTCACCACCACCTTTCCAAGGGCAACTAGGGATGGATAATGAAGTATTTGCCCAGCTAGTGATGCCCACATACCATGAGTGAATTTTAAAAAATGTAAAATACTGCAGATGATGGAAATCTGAAAGAAACACCGAATGTGCTGAAGAAACTCAGCAGGTTTGATAGCATCTATGAAGATAAAAACAGAGTTAATGTTTTGAACCTGATGATTCTATTCTGGACCTCACTTTTGCTTTCATGTGGAGTAATGTATTAATATGGATAGAAGACTGGTTAACTGACAGAAAGGTGATTTTCTGGTTGGCTATTAGTGGCTAGTGATATGCCTCAGAGATCACTTTACAAAAGTGATTTAGAGTTGGGGACCAAGTAGAGTGTATCAAAGTTTGCAAATGACACAAAGATGCGTGGTAGAGCAACTTGAGCACAAGATACTGAAAGTCGGCAGATGGACATAGATAGCTTAAGTGACTGGGCAAGGGTCTGGCAGATGGAGTACAATGTTGGTAAATGTGAGATCATCATTTTGATAGGAATAACAATAGAATGGACTATTACTTAAACTGAAAAATTGCAGAGGGACCTGAGTGTCCTTGTGCATGAATCACAAAATGTTTGTGTTGTAGATGCAGCAGGTAAATAAGAAGGCAAATGGAATATTGTTTTTCATTGCTAGAGGGATGGAGTTTAAAAATAGGGAGGTTATGCTGCAGCTGTATAGGATGCTGGTGAGGCCACACATGGAAAACTGCATACAGTTTTGGTCTCCTTTCTTGAGAATGGATATACTAGCACTGGAAGAGATGCAGAGGAGGTTCACTAGATTGATTCTGGTGTTGAGAGGGTTGGCTTATGAGGAGAGATTGAGTAGATTGAGACTAAACTGATTGGAATTTAGAAGAATGAGGAGGAATCTTGTAGAAACATGTAAAATTATACAGGGAATTGATAAGATAGAAGCAGGTAGGTTGCTTCCACTGACGTGTGAAACTAGATCGTGGGGATATACCCTCAAAACAAGGGAGCAGATTTATGACTGAGTTGAGGAGGAACTTCTTCACCCAAAGGGTTGTGAATCTGTGGAATTCTCTGCCCAGTGAGGCACTTGAGACTACCTTATTGAATGTTTTTAAGGCAAAGATAGATAGATTTTTGAACAGTAAAGGAATTAAGGGTTATGGTGAGCAGGTGGTTAAGTGGAGCTGAGTCCACAAAAAAATCAGCTGTGTCCTTATTTAATAGCTGAGCAGTCTGGAGGAACTAGCTGGCCTACTCCTGCTCCTATTTCTCATGTTCTTATGAATCAAATTGACTGGAGACTGGAATCTCTGAAGCAGGGGACCTCAGAAGTAAGCTGAGAAGGGTCATTTGTTGCAACTGCTTCAGCTTTATCTCTTTACACCGATGCGCTGGACCCCTCCAGTGGGTATCAGAATTATGGCGAAGAAGAAAAAAAAGGAAGTAAAGAAGGAATGCGAGAAAAGTCTAATAATTAACATGAAAGGGGGCAGATATATATATTGTAAAAGAGTGTAGAAGGAGGAGTAGGATGATTATGAGACAAAAGGGGAAACAAAAACATGAAAGGAGAGAATGTGAATGAAGTATTGAATTAATGCTTTGCATCTGTGTTTACCACAAAAGAACACACTGTCGAGGCCTTGGTGACTGAGGTGGAACGTCAGTCACAAGAAAGACTTAAAATTAAGAAGACGGACATTTTGGAAGACTGTTGAAATACTCTGAGATGCACTCAAGGCTATTAAGGAAGGTGAGGGTGAAAATTTCAGAGACACTGACCAAAGGTTTACAACTTCCCGTAGAGTCAAATGTAGTGCCTGAGAAATAGAAAGTTGACAATGTTCTACTCTTATTCAGAAAGACTTGAAAGGAAGTTGTTTACAGGTCACTTTCCCCAGTGATGGGGAAATTCTAAATATAATACTTCCAGACAAAATTAATAGTCAACTGAACAACTGTGAATGAATGAAGGAAAGACCTGGGTATATAAGTGCATAGATCATTGAAGGTAGCAGGACAGATTCAGAGAGTGGTTAATAAAGCATATAGTAACCTCAACTTTATTGATAGGTGCATAGCACAAAAGTAAGCAGGTTGAGTAGCTTTGCCTCAGCTGGCGTATTGTGTCCAGTTCTGGGTGCCATACATTAAGAAGGATGTGAGGTCATTGGAGAGAATCGAGTAAAGATTCACAAGGATTGTTACAGAGAGATAAGATGGAGAACTTAGGTCTGTTCTCCTTGGAGGGAAATGGAAATGAGATTTTAATCAAGATGTTCAAAATCAGTGGGGGCTTGACAGAGTGGCTAAGGAGAAAATATTCCTATTGATGGAAAGATAGTGAGTGACAAGGCACAGATTCAAGATAATTGTCAAAAGAAGCAATGGAGTGATTGGAAAAAAGTTTCTCACACTGTGAGCTGCTTGAGTCCAGAATGTACTGCCTAAGGGTATGGTCAAATCAAGTACAATCAAGACTTTGAAAACAATTAGATGGTTATTTCAAAGGAATATATGTGAAGGGTTTCAGGGAGAAGGCAGGAGAGTAGCACTGAATGAATTAATGATTTGGAGTGCTGGCACAGACATAGTGGGCTGAAAAGCATCTTTCTACCCTATGATAAGTCTGTGTTTTTCTGAACCATTCATAGAAACTGTGTGTTCAGAGTACAGGTGCTGTAATCTCTAAACTTTGTACCAATCCTAAGCCTGGTTTGATTCGGGCTTGTACTGAGTGTTTCTGAGTTAAAGTTCCACTTTATGGCTTTAGCACAAAATTCCAAGATAATACTGAGGGAGCATGGCATTGTCAGAGGTGCTATCATTTGGCTGAGACATGAAACTAAGGCATCATTTGTCTGAATGGGTTGATGTGAACGAACCAATGTCAAAGTTTCAATTGACAGATTTTCTGTGCCTGCCTATACCAATACACTGACAGGGATTTGACCTGAAGAATCCTGAATAATTTAAAATGCTAATATCAAATGAACAATTACTGACAGTTTTCTGCTCGTTGACCTTTTTCACTTATCTGAATTTGGAAAACAATTTCTCCTGTTTCACTTTCAAAAAAGGTTGTTCTGCTGTCAGTAGATTCATGGCTGCAGCTCAGCATTATTCCAAGATATGAAATACTCATCAAGCAGATAAGCAACATCTGAATAATACACAATTAGAGGAACCTGGAAAACTGAGAATTGGGGAATTGCAAATGCTGCACTCTTGTTTAGGAGAAGAGTGTAAGGAGAAGCCCAGCAATAACAGGCTAATCAGTTTAACTTTATGCTGGGGAGATTTCTAGAAACAATAAGTTTGGATAGTAAAAAGCATAAAGATAGGTTAATTAAGAAGAGCCAACATGGATTTCTGAGTTTAAGGAATTCTGATGGCCAAGGAATTATTTCTGTAGTCTCAATGGGAGTTGCATCTCAGGGTCATCTGGAAACCCTGACATTACAGACTCTGAGGGAAATGCCTGGGATATTGACAATTCCGACGGGCACTTCCCACACTTGGAACACTTCAGAAGTATCAATTTACATTGGAGATTTCAGAGGGTTCCACTGCAGTTATGTAAATAGTTACTCAGGAAACGTTAGACAATATGGGCAGCATGGTGGCTTGGGGGCTAGCACTGCTACCTCACAGTGCCAAGGACCCAGATTTGATTCCAACATCAAGCGACTGTATGGCATTTGCACATTCTCCCCCTCTCTGAATAGATTTCTTCTAGGTGCTCTGATTTCCTCCTGCAGTCCAAAGTTGTGCTGGTTAGGTGGATTGACCATGCTAAATTGCCCATAGTGTCCAGGGATATGCAGGCTGGGTGGATAAGCCCTGGGAAATGCAAGGTTATAAAGGTAGGGTAGGGGTGTGTGTTTGGGTGGAATGCTCTTTGGAGGGTTGATGGGAACTCAATGGGCCAAATGGCTTACTTCCACACTGTCAAGATTCTATGATTCTACGAGTACCTAGTCTAACTCCTGAGTAACTATTCAACTGATCTCCAATTTACTACATCTCCTCTGATCCTCATAGAATTCTACAGTGCGAAAAGAGGCCATTTGGCCATCAGGTCTGCACCAACCTTCCAAAGAGCATCCCACCCCCTTGCTCTATGGCCATAACCCTGAGACTACCCCATGTAGCCTGCACATCCCTGGACACTATGGGCAATTTTAGCATGGCCAATCCACTGAACCTTAAAACTTTGGACTTTTAAAAAGTGAACAGGGACTGTTATTTGAAAAGGAAGAATGTACAGGGTGATGGGAAAAGTCAGGAGAATGGCACTGATTCTGTGAAATGAACATAATAGATTCAGGAATCTCATTTAGAGAACCAGCACAGATATGATGGGCTGAATGTCTTCCTTCTGCACTGTAATAGTTTTCTGATTCTGTGAAATGAACATAATAGATTCAGGAATCTCATTCCAGATAGAATGGGAAATCTCACTTCCTGCGCATGGCAAAACCTCTTTAACATTTCATGGAAAGTGATAACACTAGAAGTTATTGCCTATCCCTCATTGCCCTTGGATTGAATTGCTCAGCTATTTCAGAGGGCACTTAAGAGTCAATCACATTGTTTTAGCTTGATTATATCTATCATTCAATGGAGCAACATAATATTGCATAGAATCTTATAATCAAAGTTTATTCTTTCTGGTATTTATTCAATTCTTTTAGTTAATTTGTCTGACATGCTGTAACTGGAAATTGTGATTAGTTAGCTGTCAGTGTTCAGCTGAGCCGTGTTGCATATTCGTTGAAATATGATTTTAATTTTCTCATTATAAGATTCATAACTTATTACTTCTTGACAGTCTCAATTCTCAAAGCAACATAATAGACAGAGAGTGCAATTATCAGTGAGATACAACCGTTCATGCAGGGAAATATGTACAACTTGATCCCATCTTTCAGCACCCAAAACACCTTCACACTGAACATTGGTTCCTGAAGAGACAGTGGAGAACATTCCAAAGGAAAAGTCTGGAAAACAGTTCAGAAAGTTTAGAAAGAGTGACCGGGTCATGAAGATGGAGGGTTCCAGAATGGATGGAAAGATCAGGAACTGGTTCAGAATCAATGAATGGTGAGTGAGGATTGTTTCAAAATTGGTGAGCAGTGGGGGGTGAAGGTGGTTAGTTCAGGTTTAGTGGGGATTGGCTCAGGATTGGTGAGTGGTGGGTGGGGATTGGCTCAGGATTGATGAGCGGGTAGTGGGGATTGGTTCAGGATTGATGAGGGGTGAGTTGGGATTGGTTCATGATTGATGAGGAGTGATGAGGATTGATTCAAACAAATTAAAATCCCAGCATAAAGATTGTGAATTCTGATGCATATTGACAAGTTGACAATTTAACAAGTTGCCTATCGGAATATGAAACTTTGAGGGTCCTTATGTAAGATAAATCATTCAGCATATTTATGATTTTAATTAAGTGGAGTAACAAGAAATTGCCTGATAAAGAGCAGCTAAATTGCCTCTCTGAATCTCTCCAGCTCAGCAATCAATTTATTGCTTTGTGTAGGTTATAAGAATGACTAAAATAAAAACCAAAACTGCTGAAGGTACTTAGTAAGTCTGGCAGCAGCTGTGGAGGAAAACTATGTTAACTGCTGGATAATAATTGAAACCCACCTGGTTCACTGAGGAAAGAGACCTGACAGTGCATCAGTACTGATGCTGTAGCAGTATGGCACTCTTTCAGGACTAATCCTTTGACTGTGCGGCGCTCTCTCAGTTCTGACTGTGTCTCACAAACTTATTTGAGGAAGTGACAAAGAAATTGATGAGAGCAGGATGGTAGATGTTGTCTATATTGACTTTAGAAATGCATTTAACCAAGTACCACATGGCAGGCTGATACAAAGGTGAAGCCACATGGGATCAGTGGTGAGTTGGTAAGATAAATACAGATCTCGCTTCATCATAAATGATTTGGAGGAGAATGTAGAAGGCCTGATCAGTAAGTTTGCAGATGACAAAAATATTGGGGGAGCTGCAGATAACGAGGAAGATTGCCAGCAAATACAACAGAATATAGATAAGCGGGAGAGTTAGAACATAGAAATGTACAGCACAGAACAGGCCCTTTGGCCTATGATGTTGTGCCAAGGTTTAATCCTAATGTAAAATATACCCCTCAACTCACTGCTATCCATGTGCATGTCCAGCAGTCGCTTAAATGTCCCCAATGACTCTGCTTCCACCACCACAGCTGGGAACGCATTCCATGCATTCACAACTCTCTGCGTAAAGAACCTGGTTGTTCTGGTAAAATTTCCCAATGTGCAGAAAGTTCAAAGAAATTGAGCTAAAAGGGCCTTTTGATATTTATTATGCATCCTTTCAGAAGATTATTTTCATCATCTTAATCAATTTTGTTGAGTAGAAAAAATGGCAGAGGGAATTTAATCCAGACAAATGTGAGGTGATGCATTTTGGAAGGTCTAATGCAGAAGGAACGTATACAGTAAATGGCAGAGCCCTTAGTAGCATCAGAAGAATAGAGGCATATAGGTCCACAGTTTTCTGAAAGTGACAGCACAAGTGGATAAGGCAGTCAAGAAAAGCATAGAACATGTTTGCTGTCATTGGTTGGTACACAGAGTATAAAACTTGGTAAGTCATGTTGTAGTTGTATAGAACTTGCGTTAGGCCACATTTGCAATGTTGTGTATAGTTCTAACTGCCATACCACCATAAAGATCTGGAGGCTTTGGAGACGGTACAGAAATGGTTTACCAGGATTTTGTCTGGTTTGGAGGGTATTACCTATGAGGAGAGATTAGGCAAAATTTGTTTGTTTTCACTTGAATGTCAAAGGATGGGGGTCGATCTGATTGAAGTTTAAGTAAGCATGAGAGACATGGATAGAATGGATGGTTGGAATCGTTTGAAATGTCCATTACCAGGGGACATTGGTTGAAGGCAAAAGTGGGTAAGTTTAAAGGAAATGTGAAGGTTTTTTATACAGAGAGTGGTAAGTGTCTGGAATGCTCTGCCAGAGGAGGTGGTGGAGGCAGGTGCAATAGGTCAGTGGGGGAGGAGATGAAGGTGATAGGTCAGGGAGGAGAGGGTGGAGTGGATAGGTGGAAAAGGAGCTGGGCAGATCGGACAAGTCTGGACAAGACAAGGGGACAGTGTTGAGCTGGAGGTTAGAAACTAGGATGAGGTGGGGGAAGGGGAAATGAGGAAGCTGTTGAAGTCCACATTGATGCCCTGGGGTTGAAGTGTTCCGAGGCGGAAGATGAGGCGTTCTTCTTCCATGCGTCTGGTGGTGAGGGGGCGGCGGTGGAGGAGGCCCAGCACCTCCATATCCTCGGCGCCCAGTCTCCCCGATGTAGAGGAGACTGCATCGGGAGCAACGGATGCAATAAATGATATTAGTGTATGTGCAGATAAAACTTTGATGGATGTGGAATAAAGGAATACAGACAACATGGAGGCAAAAGGTTTTTAATTAAGAAAGGCTGTTTCAGTACAGTTTTAATGGGATGAAGGACCTGTTCCTGTGCTGTACTATTTTTTGTTCTTCTTTGACATTCTGATAGTGCAGCACTCTCACAGTACTGACCCTTCCACAGTGCAGTACTTCCACAATATTGACCACCTGACAGTGCAACACTTCCTCATTAATGCATCTTAGAGAGAGCACCATTCCCTTAATACTAATCCTTTGACAGTGGAGCAAACACACAGTAAAGCCCTATGGACAGTGCAGCACTTCCTCAGTATTGACCTTCTGACAGTTCAGCATAGCCTCTGCAATGACTCTCTGACAGCGTAACCCCACTCAGTAGTGAATCTCTGAATCTCTTCCTCAATAATGATCGTCTGACTGTGGAGCACTCCTCCAGACCTTTGGTTAGTCCAGCACTCACTCACTATTGACCCTCTGACAGTTCATTATCCACTCGGTACTGATTCTTGGACAGTGTACCACTCCCTCAGTAATGACCTTCTAACAGTGCCGCATTCCCTCAGTAATGGACCTCTGCCATTGTAACGTCCATTGGTAGTTAACGGTCCGACAGTGCAGTACTCCCTCAGTTCTGACCCTTCAACAATGCAACATTCTCTTAGTGTTGCATTGTAAGTATCTACCCAATTATGAGTTCCATTTTCTTGAGCAGATGTGGGAGAAGCAGCAGGGAGCTGGGTATTAGATGATTTTAGGAAGAAGTATAATTATGTCAAAGACCAGGATTGTCAGTGTTGAGAGAGAAAAAAAAAGGAAGCAGGTGGTGCTGTTGTGGTTCCTTTGAAGGTCAATATCCCAGGGAGCCATAATTCAGAGCAGGGAAGTAACGATTGCTTTTCATTAACAATGACTCCCTGGTCTAACAGATTGAAATTCCTCATTTCAATAAGAAACATGGCTGTCCACAGCTCCTGTTTTAACTTTGTGGGTATTTGTTCAGCTGATTGGTGCATTAACCTTTATCAATAAGAACACTTTTCTTCCTGATAGTTTCAGGGTTATATCATGCCCATGGTAAGTTCATCCTTCTTCATCAGGGTGATATTAAACAAACGGAAAACAATTCATTAATACAGTGTCGACCAGGAATCACTCCCAATCACTGCCCGGTAACCCAATGAGTGTGTTTCTGCACCTATTCTGTGAACAGTCACATGAAGAATAACCATTGTAAAGAGATCCTGAAATACATGAGATTAGATAGAATGAATAGTGCAGAAACAGGATGTTCAGTCCAACCACCCATGCTGATGCTTTGTTCTTCTCAAGCCTCCTCTCATTTATTCTCATCTAAATCTACCATCATAGCCACTGTTTCCCTTCTGCCTCATGGACTTATCTAGTTTTCCACTAAATCTATCCTACTATTCACTTCAAATTTTTCCTGCAGTCACAAGTTCTACATTCTTACCACTTTCTTCTTCCAGTGATATGTGTTTAATAGCTACCATAAAGGGGCTGACAGCAGAGTTAGTGATCACACAACTGTAGCAAGGCAGGCTGTACTACAAGTACAATTGTGTTTCTCCATTTTCAGAACAAAATAAAAAGTAATTTGCATACGGTATTTACAATTACAAGTTAAGCACATTATCCGATGCACATAACGTCAAGAAAAAGATCATTCATTAAAAGATCAGTGCATTAATTCTAGTCAGTTCCATTTTCATCAGTCCCTGCACATACGCATATGTAGTCACTAAGTTGTGTAAGTCTCCAAATAGCACATGTGCACAGTGCTATTGTTTGCTCATCTATACTGTGACAGTTCCATTTTCATCAGTCCCTGCACATACGCATATGTAGTCACTAAGTTGTGTAAGTCTCCAAATAGCACATGTGCACAGTGCTATTGTTTGCTCATCTATACTGTGACAGTTCCATTTTCATCAGTCCCTGCACATACGCATATGTAGTCACTAAGTTGTGTAAGTCTCCAAATAGCACATGTGCACAGTGCTATTGTTTGCTCATCTATACTGTGCTTGTTCCCAAGGTGATGTTCCTAATCTGAGGAGTTTTGTTTCTGTAGTGAATGCTGCTGCTATGGTGACTGCTGTTGTTGGTCCATTCTCATTACTGGTGAATGGTGCACCTCTGGTCATTCTGGAGTCAGTAGAGGTTGTGCAATAATTTCTTCCTGATCTGCTGCCTACAATGAAAAAAACAACCTCTCTGGAGACATCTGCGATTGCAGTGATATATTCAGTCTTTGATGATCAACATGTATGGTCATAGTAGCAATTAACCAACACAGGTCCCAAGTTGCCACATGGGCTGACTTTTGGTGAGAGCATTGAATCTTGTACTGTGATTACCAGAATTGAGAATTGGAGAGACAATGACTTGGCAAGTTTATCAAAATGAGATTTGAATTCCTGTCATTTTACCTTGATTTTGTCACCCATACCTGTTAGTACTTCTGACTGCAATAAGTTTCTCATTGTTGGAAGAGGTGTTTGAATGCAGTGTGACTGTAGCCTTCAGCTAGACTACATTCCATGCATCATTTCCTTGTGCAGGTTTGTCCTGGATATGCTCTTCTTCTTTATGATCCCTTTGGAGATTTTCACTGCTATCTCAGTCTTTCCATTAGAACGTCTCCATAGTGTGGAGATGGCGTGTAATGCTGAATTTCACAATCCTTTGTGACACAGCTGAATTCATCACTTGTCACTCATCCCTATGCCTAGACTGCTATGATGACTGAAATATGTTTTCAGGCATTTGACAACGTCACAAGGAGTTGTTGATATCAACTGTTCCAACACCCAGTAGTCGGAATAATCGCTGATAATGTCAAGATAATCAGTTCCTGTAAAAGTGACATGTTTTAGTCCGGACTTCATTCTTGGTCTTTCTGAGATATTATGGTTCATAAGCGGCTCTACAGCTTGCTTTAAATGCTGAAGGTTTATGATATATTATTATTGTTATTATTGGAAACTTGTGTTTTAAAGAGAGTAGAACCATGTCAGGTTATGCTTCAGGTACACAGGGTATTGGCAAGACCATATCTTGAATATTTTGTGTAGTTTTGCTTTCCATGCAGGAGGAAGAATGTAAATACATTGGAGGTAGTTCAGAGGAAGTTTACTTGATTGTAACCTCGATGAGTGGCTTATCTTATAAGGATAGGTTGGACAGGCTGGGCTTGTTTCCACTGGAGTTAAGAAAAGTGAGGAGTGACTTGATTGAAGTGTATTATGTCATAAATGATCTTGATAAGATGGACAGTGCGAGGATGTTTTCTCTTGTGGGTGTGTTTGGAAATAGAGGGCATTGTTTTAAAATTTGGTCATTTAGATTAGAGGTGAGGGGAATTTTTTTTCAGAAGACAGCACAACATTAGAACTTTGCCTCAAAAGTCGTGAAGGAAGAGTCATTGCTTATTTTTAAGGTGGAGGCAAGCAGATATTTGTTAAACAATGATATCGAAGGTTATTTGGGGTGGAAAGGAAAATGGAATTCAATACACAAAAAGATCAGATATGACCTTATCAAATGATAGAACAGGCTTAAGGGTTGAATGGCCTACTTCTGCTTTCTAACTTGTGTGTTTGTATGTATTTCTGCAGGTAAAACTTTAAGTTTGTTTGTATATTTATATTTATGTGGTTTAGGAAGGAAATCATTTGATTTTATTTAGGTGAGGCATTTTAAAAAAAAAACCTTGAGGTGAATAGTTCAGTGCTTTAGAAAATGATGATTGAAGAGAGAAAAAGATTAGACTGTTGCTTAGCAACAAGGTGTTTTATGGTAAATGGAGACAGAGGCAGAAACAGAAACAGTTTCCCTTTAGAAAGAGAGAATCATCCAGATGGTCAGGAATCTCTGTCTGCAAAAAAGGCCCTGAGCTTCCAGTTGCTTGCCATTTTAACACATCACCCTGTTCCCTGGCCAACATCTTTGTCTCAGGCTTGCTGCAGTGCTCCAGTGAAGCTCAGTGCAAGCTGGAAGGACAGCGCCTCTTTTTCCACTTGAGAACCTTGCAGCGTTCTGGATTCAGTATGAGTTCAACAACATTAGGGCTTGAACTCTCCCATGTCCTTGCCCCTACGCCCACACATCAGACCCTGTTAACACATAGTCTGCTATTACGCACAACTCATTATTAGCCTATAAGAGCAGCAGTGCAGTTTTAGTCATCTCCAGAGCAGCCAAGCAGGAGAAACAAAGTCCTTAGCAGTTACTGTCAGTAAGATAAAATGTTGGGAATGCATATCTATATTTAAGGAATATGAGGAAGGATTGGACGTAGTGGAATGTTTTGGATATTTTCTGGGTTATTGAAAAATAGGAGCAACAATAATGTGTACCATAAGCTCTGCTGTTTACAGAAAAACTAAGCAATTTAGGAGAAATAAGCCAAATATTCCAAGGAGTTAAGAGATGATGTTTATTGCCTTAATTACTGGAAAACCTAGCTTTGAAAAGATTGAAGAGATTCTGGTTGCCTAGCAACTATTTTCTGGATATAGAATCTACAGGCCCTTGAGTTGTAACAAAGAGACTTTGGAAGATGTAAGTTTCTCTCCTGAATGTCTATTCTCAAATTCAGGGAATAGCCCAGCATTGCTTTCACCTGCACCATCTATAAAAGGCCATTATGCACCTGGACAAACACTTGATATTTGCCCTGGTTGTGGCAGATAAAGGGAAATTGGGGTGCCCTTCTTTATGGACAGGCATCGGTAGGTACTGGCTTAATGAGGTGTTGCAGTACAGGGATGTCCTCTTCTCCCAGGACTGGCAGAGGATGGCATGTATTCAGACCCTGTCAGTCTGATCCAAGGTTGCCACCCAATTCATAAGCACTTGCAGGAATATACTGCAATGAAGAAAGAGGGTCAATGACCTTCTCTGCTCTGCCAGGCTAAGTGTCACCTTCTCTGTGCTACCACTTTATCTCTATTGTTGTACCCAACTCCCACCATGGCTCATGCTCTACTACTCCCACTCTGGAATACAGAATCTTCGCATCCACCCAATTCCCTGACACTCCAAATCCTCCAAAGCCTTGGCACTCCCTAAACAGTCCCTTGGAGCACCTCAAAACTTTTCCTGCACTGGCACAGCACAAATATTGGGTCAGAAAATTTCATTTCCCTTTAAGACTTCCTTTTGACCCATTCCAAGAAAAAGACCGTCCACAGCAGGATAGAAAGAGACAAAGACAGGTAAGTGATCAGCTCGATATTTGGCTCCACACCCCTTACACCCCTGACCTCCTCAGGTGGGAAACTGACCATATCCAAGCTCCTGGACTGTTCGCTAAGGCTGCCCTTAGCTTACTGGGCCAGTACCCCTTGACTGAAGGCAGGACAGAAGGACGGTTAGCCTCATGGTTCTGGCTGATGCGTCCTACTACAAAAAGGCAGGGTAAGGTAGGACAGGATTGTTGTGAGCATCCAGGTTCGAAAGAAGTCTTTCGCTGAAGAAAAATCACAACAGAATCAAAATATTAACTCCGTTTCTCTTGACAGATGCTGCCAGACCTGCTGAGTTTCTGCAGCATTCTTTGTGTTTGTTTCAGGATTCCAGCATCCACAGTATTTTATCTTTATTTGGACTGTGTTGCCTGATATCTGTAATGTCAATAGATGTGCTTCAGCATTTCTTTTCCTAGGCTTTTAGGGATAATGATTTTGGTTTGTTGTACAAGCAGCCATTCTGGGCTAACACTCCATTGCTATATATCCAGTATGCTCCTATAGAAACAGACGTGTCCTTGATAGTTTCAGACTATCTTTTTGAAACTAGGTTCTGCAGCATTTAGGAAAGTTATACTTTGTTTTGTATTTTGCTTGATTTCAGCAAGAAGATTTTCTTTCAGATTCAACGTTTCTTTTAGGTTTATGACTTCTGTAGGATGTTGAGCTGCTGCTACCCATTGAATCTGGAAGATTTCACACAGTCCTACCCTCCTCAACTTTCTTCATAGGGAGTGCTGCTCACAACAGTATGTTGGCAGTGTACATCTATTTCCCTTGCTTTTATGTTATGTCCAGATGATATCTCTGCAAACAACGTGACATTCTTTGCAGATGTTCTGGAGAAGCTTGAAACAGTTTGAGGGAAGAAACTCAAAAATGGCTTGCGGTTGGACTCCACTATCATTTTATTTCTTCCAAGCACATATTATTACATAAAATGTTCACAGACAAATACAATAGCTGGCTGCTCTTTCTCTATCTGAGTGGCATTGTTCCATTGTGTCAATGCCCTAGGTGGAAAATGTCCTTACTGCATTTGGGTTCTCCAAGACTTGTCTTATTGGCAGCAAACTGCAAAGCAATTTCATCATTGACATTGTAGTACATCAGCGCTAGAGTTGCAGTCACTACTTACATGATTCTTTTTCATGTTCAACTTTAGATTCATCTGCAATCTGTCCCTGGCAGTTTCACGAGATTCAGATCACAGTCTGCAAAAGCCTCTTCCATTGTTTTTCTACATGCATTAACGAGAAGATGACCCGCAGTAGCTTCCACTCTGAAAAGGTCTCTGGCTATTTCATGCTGTCTGTGTTAATCTTCTTCCAAACCAGTGGAAATGCCAAATGATCCAAGAGAGAATGCGATCCCTAGTCCAAGAGTCCAAAAACACCAATCTCTGATCTGAGAAATTACCCATTGATCCCAGATCCAAGATTCCGGAGGAGTCTATGCCAATGATCCTTGACCTCAGAATCTGTACCCTCTGATCCCAATGTCTGTGTTCATTGATCCTAGACTCCAGAATCTATGCTGTTTGATCCCACAATCTATATTTGAACCCATTAACCCCAGCTTCCAGAGTCTGGTTGCATTGATTCCAAAACCCATATCCCAGGGGAATCTATGACAATGATTCTTGATCTTGGAGATTGTACCCACAGATCCCAGATCTCAATGTCTATTTTATTGATCCCAGTGTCCATTCTGATTGATCCCAGGTCCAGTTCTCATCAATTCCAGATCCGAGGGTCTGAACTCATCTTCATGAGATTACAGAGCCCTGCCCACAATCGCAGATCCCAAAGTCCATGGCCATTGATCCCATGCCCTGGAGTCTGTGCTGGAATTCAGAAAAATTCTGTAACCTGCAGAAGGCTGCCACAGATAGATATCTGATCTCTGAGGGAATCTAGAGATATGGAGAGCCGACAGGAAAATGCACTTGGGGCAAATGAATAGTCTTGGTCATATTGAACAGTACAACTGAATGGTCATGTATCTGCTGCCCTTGTCCTTCTTGACAGTCAGTGGTTGGGAAGCGGCTCCCTAAGGAAACATTGAATTTCAGCAATGCATCTGTAAATGGTGTACATTTCTGCCACAATGTGTTATTGGTGGCAGGAGTGAATATTCGTATGGTGCCAATAAGCTTTGTCTGGTATAATGTCAAGTTTCTTAAGTGTTGTTGGAGTTGCATTCATTCAGACAAGTGCTGACCTGTGCCTTTTACATGTAGTTGGGCTCTGGGGAATCAGGAGATAGGTTATTTGCCAGCCTCTGAACTGCTTTTGTAGCCACTGTGTTTATATGGTGAGTCCAGTTCCATTTAAGATCAATGATAATCCTCATAATGGGGGATTCGGTGAAGGAAACGCCATTGAATGTTAAGGTGTGATGGTTAGATTCTCTCTTGTTCGTGATGGTCATTGCCTGGTAGTTGTTTGGCATAAATGTTACTTGTACTTGACAACCAAATCCAAAACATTTTTGGGCTCTTGCTGCATTTGGATATGAACTGCTTCAGTATTTGAGAAGTTGCAAATAGTTCTGAACATTATGCAATCATCAGCAAACATCTCCACTTCTGACTTTGTAATGAAAAGAACTTCATTGATTTTGTAACTTAGGTGATTGGGTCCAGGATACTATGCAGAGGAACATCTACAGGGATGTCCTGGAGCTGAGATAACTGACTTATAACAACCACAACCATCTTCCTATGTGCCAGGCATGACTTCAACCAGCAAAGAAGTTTTCTCTTGAATCAGATTGATTCCTGTTTTGATCAGGCTCCTAGCTGCCACACTCGGTCTAATGCTGCATTGATGTCAAGGGCAGTCACTGTAACCATATGTCTAGAATTTAGCTCTTCGGCCCTTATTTGAACCAAGACTACATTGCAGTCAGGAGCTGAGTTCCCCTGATGAAACTCAAACTGAGGGTCAACAAGCAAATTACTAATTAACAAGTGCTGCTTTAATATCAATGTTAATGATGCCTTCCATCATTTTACCAATGATTGAAAGTCAAAGGAATGGGTAGTGATCGTTTGTGTTGGACTTGTCCTGCTGTTTTGTGTACAGGCAATAGAATTAGAATTAGTTTTATTGTCATGTACCCAAATAAATGTAATGAAAACTTTACAAGTCAGCATTTATGGTGTCATCTTGGGTACAAAGTTACCTAGATACAGATTCTTAAGTACAAATTCTTAGAAACAAAAAATTAGAAAAATGAAGAATTGTTAAGTCCAGCAATACAGATGATAGGAATAAATTAGAAAAAAAAAGAATAAAATGTTCAGAAATACAGTCCTTCAACCCAGTCCTTGCCAACACTTGGCCTTTAGCCTGCGCGGAGCTTTGACTCCAGACTATGCCAGGCTTCACCTCAAGGCTCTTGGGGTCTGGAGACCACTCTGGAATCATCTCAATACTGAGGTTGTGCTTGGCTGAAAGACAGCCAAGCTGGGCTGCCGAGAGACTGCCATGCTGAGCTATGAGACACCATGCCAGCTTTGTGCTGATGCCAAGGCTTTGAATCTGCATTGAGGCCAGGAGACCAAGTGCTTGCTGAGGCCAGGAGTTCAGGACATCACTGCGGAGAAAGAAGGAGAAAGAAAGCTCAAAATAGAGAAAAAAAATGAGTAAGAAAGAAAATGAGAGAGAAAAAGAACAGAAATGGATGGAAGAGTCGGGCTCCAGCTGAAAACTTCTACTCTGCTGCCATCTTGCATGTTTATACTTCAACATGGCCAGGTAGATGCCAGCATTGTAGTTGCACTGGAGCCGCTTGGCTAGGGATACGGCAAGTTCTGGAACACACTTCATCAGTATCATTTCAGGAATGCTGGAAGGAACTATAGCTTTTGCCATATTCAGTGCCTTCAGTCGTTTCTTGATATCACATGGTGAATTGAATTGGCTAAGGACTGACATCTGTAATGTTGGCAATCTCTACAAGAAATTGAGATGGATTAACCACTCAGCACTTCTGGCTGGAAGTTGTTGCAAGTTCTTCAGTGAGGTTTACATTTTAAGATATTTCTATCAAACTTGAGGTAAATATGTGTTCTGTTTCAATTTCATTATACCCAGAGTCAGAGAGAAATACTTGAATTCACGGAGCCTACTCTTACATATGAATGGATCAAGAGAAGAACCAAAGGTTTATAGATTCTGCTCTGACATGCACGCAGATCTCTGAAGTATACAGAATAATTTAACACATCAAAGAATAAACAACAAATCTGCAAACAAAATTAAGCTGAGCAAAGTTGTTAAGAGCCTCTATAAGTACCTTTCATATTTGATGAAATCTTCATGCTGTTTTCAAAGCTGAACTTCCATACTGAGCTATCTACCATTCTCTGAGGTCAAGGTTCTCTTATCGACCATCATTTATTCAACAAAAACCCATGCTCCTCCTAGAAATGACCATGGTGAGTGAATAGTTTTTTTTAATGCATGTGGCATCACTGCCTAATACTTCGCTTATTCCTCACATCTAATTGCCCTTAAGAACAGGGTGGTTGTTATCTTTTATTTCATCGAGATTATGCAATATAGCTTTACGAGACTTGCTCAGAATATCATCATTGTATCAAAGCAAATGTCCTAATGGTCTAAAAATCTCAGTCTCTGTCTTTCTGAATGCACTTACAGCATTACATGCTGAGGGAAATATGCTAAGGTTTATAACCAAATTGCTCGGTACTAGCCTCAGCACACCAGTGTCTGTGATTGCAATAAATGTAGATACCAGGAGCTGAAATAAAATTCTATTGAATCTTTCAGTACGACATCATCATGTGTCATTTTTATGTTATAAGAGCTAAGATAAGCACTTTCTCATCATGTGCAAAAAACCTGCTGAAAGTAAAAGGCTCATCACTGTATCTATGGAGGATTGTGAAGGCAGAACAAATGTGAGTTAACAACGGTGCCTGTTTATGAAGAAACAAGTTCCCAGATACCATATCAGAACACATCAATGGAAAGCTGCTGTGTCGAACCGCTGTATCCTTGGGATGGAGGGACACAGTGCATTAGGGAGCGCTTTTCAGGATTTTGACCCAGTGACGCTGGTGAAACAGTGACATATTTCCAAATCAGGATGTCAATATGGATTGAATGGGAAATTAAGATGATGATGTTCCTGTGTAAATGCTGCCCTTGTCCTTTAAGATGAAAATGTGTTATTTTCTGGGTCTGTAGATTGTGAAGGAGCAAAAATGGTCTTTAGTAGAGTGATATGCACTTCTTATCAGATGTGGGAGTTTAAAGAGAACTTAAGGGTTACAGCAGATGATATCTGCAATAAATGCTGTTGGTTACGAATCTTATCAGGTCAAATGGATCGGTTGGAGAGACAGTTAAAAGCAATGAAGAATTTGCAACAGCAACAGTATGTGATGGATGGCAGTTATAGGAAGGGGGCAAGTCTCAGATACAGTCTCATAGATGGGTTAACTCCAGGACAGGTAAGAGAGTAGGCAGTTAGTGCAGGAGCCATTTCAAACAAGTATGCTGTTTTGGAAAATGTAGGGGTGATGGATTCTCAGGGGAATGTTGCACAAATAGCCAGGTTTCTGGTATTGAGACTGGCTCTAATGCAATAAGGGGTATGTCGGGTTCAATTGTGTTAGGGGACTCTCTAGTCCGAGGTACAGACAGACTTTTCTGTGCCCAGCCGCGAGAAACCAGAATGGTGTGTTGCTTCCCTGGTGCCAGGATCAAGGGTGTCTCAGAGAGGGTGCAGGATGTTCTCAAGGGGGAGGTGGGCCAGCAAGAGGTCATTGTCCACATTGGAACCAACGACATAGGAAGGGAAAAGGATGGGATTCTGAAGGGAGATTACAGACAGTTAGGCAGAAATTTAAAAAGAAGGTCCTTGAGAGTAGTAATATCTGGATTACTCCCGGTGCTGAACAAAGAGACCTTGGAGTGCAGGTTCATAGCTCCTTGAAAGTGGAGTCACAGGTAGATAGGATAGTGAAGAAGGCGTTTGGTATGCTTTCCTTTATTGGTCAGAGTATTGAGTACAGGAGTTGGAACGTCATGTTGCTGCTGTACAGGACATTGGTTAGGCCACTGTTGGACATGCAATTCTGGTCTCCTTCCTATCAGAAAGATGTTGTGAAACTTGAAAGGGTTCAGAAAAGATTTACAAGGATGTAGCCAGGGTTGGAGGATTTGAGCTGTAGGGAGAGGTTGAACAGGCTGGGGCTGTTTTCCCTGGAGTGTTGGAGGCTGAGGGGTGACCTTATAGAGGTTTACAAAATTATGAGGGGCATGGATAGGGTAAATAAGCAAAGTCTTTTCCCTGGGGTCAGGGAGTCCAGAACTAGAGGGCATAGGTTTAGGGTGAGAGGGGAAAGATATAAAAGGGACCTAAGGGGCAACATTTTCACGCAGAGAGTGGTACGTGCATCTAATGAGCTGCCAGAGGAAGTGGTGGAGGCTGGTACAATTGCAACATTTAAGAGGCATTTGGATGGATATATGAATAGGAAGGGTTTGGAGGAATATGGGCTGGGTGCTGGCAGGTGGAACTAGATCGGGTTGGGATATCTGGTCGGCATGGACGGGTTGGACCGAAGGGTCTGTTTCCATGCTGTACATCTCTATGACTATAATTGAGAATTCAAGAAAAATGTCTTTACCCAGAGAATGGAAGATTGAAGAACACACTCCCAGGGAATACTCAAGGTGAATCTTTTTGACACCATTAGTGGAAAGGTGAATAAACATGTGAGGGAGAAAGGAATAGAAGCTGATAAGGTGAGCTGAAGAGGTGTTGGGAAATGTCTCATGGATAGAAACACCAGCACAAAGCAGATAGGCTGAACAGCCTGAGTCTTTGCTTGAAAACCTAAATACTGAATTTTATGCTCACAAGCTGAAAGTGCCCGACAGTAACCATACAATCAGGATAACAAAGACACTCTCTCAAAAATAGTTAATCAATCGGCATCTGCTCCCTCCATGACCAATGCTCAGAAGCAGCAGTGTGTACTATCTGCATGACTCACTGCATAAGTTCATGCTTAGATAGCACCTTCCAAACCCATAATCACTTCCATCTAGAAGGATAAGGGTAGCAGATATATGACTCTATGGCTCAATGGTCATGGATTTGGAAGGTGCAATCTTAGGAGCCTTGGTGATTTTCAGCAGTGCACATTGTAGATGGTATGTATTGCTGCTACTGTACATCGATAGTGGATGGAGTGAATGTTGAAGGTACTGGATGGGGTGCCAATCAAAAGGTCTGTTTAATCTTAGATGATGTGAAACTTCTTGAGGCTTGTTAGAGCTGCACTTTTCCATTCAGCCAGTGAGTATTCTATTCCACATCTGATGTGTGCATGTTGATACTGGGCAGGAATTGTTAAAATAATTATTAAATATTGTAAAATGTGTACTATACTTCACTGAAGAACGAGCATCAATTTTCAGTAATAAGTACCACATGTTTGATACATCTCAGTCTCTTCCAGAGATCTCCAGCATCACAGATACCAGTTTTTAGTCCATTTGTTTCACTCCAGTAGACCACAAAAAGTTCAGCTATGATTTTATTGAATGATGGAGCAGGCTTGAAGGGCTAGACAGCCTACTCCTGCTCCTAGTTCTTATGTTCTTATATCAATAAATAGCTGGGAGCTTTGGACACTGCCATACAACTAATGATGTGTGCACTAGAAGTTGCTGTATCCTGAGCCAAGCTACTCCAGTGCAGCTATAAAGTTGACATCTACCTGACAATGTGGAAAATTGTTCAGCTATGTCCTGCGCATGAAA
This sequence comes from Chiloscyllium plagiosum, assembly GCF_037043375.1. Classification (NCBI taxonomy): domain Eukaryota; kingdom Metazoa; phylum Chordata; class Chondrichthyes; order Orectolobiformes; family Hemiscylliidae; genus Chiloscyllium; species Chiloscyllium plagiosum. Next base: position 29,461,722 of record NW_028270151.1, on the reverse strand, counting down.
AATGGAAAAACCCAACCCATCCAATTACTGGTCCATAGGTTTACTCTCATCCATCATGATGACAAAATGATGGAAAATGTCATTAACATTGCTAGGGGTCCGGAGATGAGTTACTTCCTGCAGATTCCTTGTCTTTGAGCTGTTCCTGTGGCCATGGCTTTTTATGTAGCTAATCCAGTTTAGTTTCTGGACTCTGGTAACCCGCAGGATGTTGCTAATGAGCGATTCAGTGATGATAATGTTATTAAATGTCAAGAGGCAATGGTTAGACTCTCTTACTGGAGATGGTCATTGCCTGGCACTTGTGTAGTGTGAATATTACTTGCCAATTACCAGCCACACCTGCACATTGTAAAGCATAGTCACAACAGAAACCACCCAGCATTTGGCAAAACAATCCTGTGGACCAGCTATTTCAGGTGATGAGATCTAGTTTGAATTCTCCCATTGTTGATGAACTTGATTCATAGTGAGGCCAATTTCCCAGTTGTCATCCCTCCCTAACATCTCATCTTTGGCCTCTCATCTCTGATTCTCTGCTTCTTAACTCTGCAGTTGATATTCTAAAGGAAAGGATCCCCTGCTTAAACATGAATGATGGAGTCTCCATTCACTTTTGCTCAAAGGCCATGGTAGTTGAATGGGTTTAAGATCCCACACCAAAACTAACTATCTCTTTTTAAACTTCTGTCCCTTCTGGAGCATTCTAACCGTGGAATTATGATGTAAACACCCAAGAATCTAGCGGCTGAACAGGTTGTGAAGCATTTCATCCATACAGCTGTGATTTAACACCAAAGTGTTCTCTGGGGATCCATTTCCTGAAATAAACTGTATTTAACTGCTGAGTTTATTTGCTGTGAATGGATAGAAACCTTTGATATGATGAGAAGCTCAGAATGATCATATAGTCAGAGATGTACAGCATGGAAACAGACCCTTTGGTCCAATTCATCCATGCTGACTGGATATCCTAAATTAATCTAGTCCCGTTTGTCAACACTTGGCTCATATCTCTCTAAACCCTTCCTCAGGGAGATGAAATATTGGCTTAGAAACTGGAGTGTGTTCTGCTCTTTGTTTAAGTACAAAACAGACACAGAACATTTTAACTTACAATGGTTGAATATCCTCTGTCTGTCAGTAAATGCCTCTGATATGAACAAACGAATCAGGAGCAGGTGTTGACCACTCAACCGCTCAATCCTTCTTTGTATTTAAGAAGATCATGGCTAACCCCATTGTAATCTCAAACTACATTACCTGCCCCATACATATTTTTATTACATTTCAAAACATTTCTGCAATCCTTTTTAAAAGATGTCTGGAGCATTAGGGAAGGCTCATGGGGTAGTGATAGTAATTTGGAGAACTAGGTTAATGCTTCAGGGACATGGGTTCAAATTCCACCAGGGCAGCTGGTGAGTTTAAATCCAATTAATTCAAAGCTAGTCTCAGTGGAGGACCATGAAACTATTTGTGATTGTGATTGAAACTCATCTAATATCTCACAGGGAGTTCCAAACTTGTCCTAGCCTACGTGTACTCCTGATCCATATTTGGATGACTTTTAACTGCCCTTAAAATTATTGCATGAGATGTTGAATTTCACCAAACTGTTGCCTATTAGATCAAGATCTTTCTCAAATGTATTTAGGAATATGTGACAAATGCTGGCTTTGCCCTTGAAAAATAGTTTTAAAAAATCAGGTCACTCCTGGCCTTTTCCATGCACAAAGGCAACCTCCTTCCCTTCCTACCCAAGGATGGATTCTTTAGGCAGTTGCACAATTCGTAAAACATCATCCTCTTTCTTAGCTTCACACTCAGTCAAATGTTCAAGGCATCAGGCAGAGTCAACATGATTTGGTGAAAGTAAAATCATGTCTACCCAAACTATTGGAGTTCTTCAAGGAAATTCACCAAATATCCTCAGACAGCACCTTTCAAACCCATGAACACTTCCATCTAGAAGGAAAAAGGCAGCAGAGACATGGGAACACCACCACCTTCAAGTTCCCTGCCCAGCCCTTGCCATCCTGACTTGGAAATCTATCACTGTTCCTTCACTGTTGCTGAGTGACAATCTGGAAATTCCCTCCTTAATACCATTGTGGGTCAACTTACAGAGGAGGACTGTAGCAGTTCAAGAAGGCAGCTCACCACCACCTTCTCAAAGGTGACTAGGGATGAGAAGTAAATGCTGGCCAGCCAGTGATGCCTACATCTCACAAATAAATATGGTCTGTTCTTCTATAATGCATGGTTGCGTGCTTGTGCAGCCCTGCGTTATAGAAAAATTGCACTTTAGAAACAGCACTTAAAGTGTTGGCGCTGTAATCACGTTATAGCCAACATGCTATAGAAACAGCATTCTCAATTCATCAATCGCGTTACAGTGAATCCGTGTTGACAAAATGCACATTATAACAGAACGACCTGGAAATAAAGAAAAAAATTATGTACTCTGCATAAAGGGGAATCGGATATATCGTACTTGGATTTCGAGCAGGCATGTAAGAAGTTTCAAAATCAAAATTTATTTCAGAAAATATGTGCTAATGATGTCAGGGATAACACATTGGCTAAGATAGAAGATTGTTTGGCACACAGGAAGCAGAGAGTAGGCTTAAATGAGAAGTTTTCTGATTGGCAAAATGTATCAAGCGGTGTGCCACAGGGATCATGGCTGGAGTCTCAACATTTTAGTTTATATAAATTACTTGGATGAATGGTTGGAAGATATAGTTGCCCTGTTTGTTCGGGATGCAAAGATAAGTAGGAAAGTAGGAAAGAGATATAAGGAAGCAACAGGAAGATATAGGTAGGTTAATGGACTGTGTAACTGTGGCAATTGAAATAGAATGTGAAAAAATATGTAATTGTCCATTTTGGCAGGAAGAATTAAAATGACCCACCTTATCTAAATGGTGTGAGATTGCAGAGCTCTGAGTTCCAGAGAGATCTGATTGTCCTCATTCATGAATCACTAAAAGTTAGTATGTAGGTATAGCAGGTAATCAGGAAATGTAATGGAATGTTTTTGTTTACTACCAGCAGATTTGATTACAAAAGTAGAGGAGATCATGTCTCAGTTGTACATGGTATTATTTATTTTATCTAAGGAAGGATACAAGTGCATTGCAGATTAGAGAGGTATAACAAACTAATACCTTGAATGGGACAATAGGTTTGATGGGAATGTTTGCAGAGGCTTGGCTCTATCTGTTGAAATTCATGATACTAAGTAGGCAACGTGAATGAAAGATGTAAGATCCTGACTGGTCTTGACAGGGCAGATGCAGAGAGAATGTTTACTCTTGTGGGAGAATCTAGAGCTAAGGCTCACTGCTAAATAATGAGGGGTTTGGCAGCATCCAAGGAGCAGGAGAATTGATGTTTCAGGATGAAGGGCTTATGCCTGAAATGTCAATTCTCCTGCTTTTTGGATGCTGCCTGACTTGCTGTGCTTTTCCAGCACCACACTCTCGACTCTGATCTCCAGCATCTGCAGTCATCACTTTCTCCCAATAATGAGGGATTACCTATTTAAAACAGAGTCAAAGAGGGGGATATTTTCTTTGTCATATGTAAGTCTTTGGAATGCTCTTCCTCAAAGACTGTGGAAGTGGATTCTCTGAATATTTTCAAAGCAGAGGTCGATAGATTCTTGCTAAACAAAGGAGTAAAAGGTTATCGGGGTAGTTGGGAAGATGGAATGATCAGATTAGCCATGACCTTACTGAATGTGGAGTTGATTGACGGGCGGAGTGGTCTACTCCAACTTTTAATGTGCACGTTTGGATATTGCCCTTTCGGCAGCAGTGGGAGTGCTGTCGCTTGTTGGAACTTTTGCTGCTTAGGCCTCAGACTGAAACCACAGTTATCCTCAATACAAGATTGGCACAGTGATCTGATATGGAAACATCTGCTTCATTTGACTTTGCTCTTAAGCCTGTTCCTCATTGAAAACTGTTCGAGGATGAATAACTGTGTTGCTGCGTAATTAAGGATACTTATTGTCCTGATTAGGCTCCTATTCAGAGATAACATTATCAGGGGTAATTGAGTAGTGTGTGCAAAAACACATTAACATTTACACAGGGAGACTGATAAATCTTCAAAATGAATTAGCCACTGTGTCTAGAATTCCAAAAAATCATTGTTTCGGTTGTGAAATGTCAGTCATGTGTTGTAATGGTGACAATGAATTTTGACACTGGAGAGCGTGTGCAGTAATGCTCAAAACACCTTTGGGAATTAAACTATAATTTATTAGAATGATGCATATTTCTCTTAAAATTGTCCAGAATCTAAGTACTGTTCAATTTTTAACCTTTATTCTGCCAGAGGATACAGAAATACTGGCCTGTTTCTGGAATATCCTCTTTTTTTACTTCATGGTGCCTAATCAAGATATAACAACAACCTTCATTAATATAGCAATTTTCAGTTAATAAAATACCCAATGTGCTTCCATCAAACTCCGACATTAATTCGCATGAGGAGATAGTTGAGCAGCTCTCCAAGGCTTATTTAAAGTGATAGTTACCAAGGTAGGGAGAGAACCAGTGGTATGTAGGCACAGAAATCTAGAACTCAAGAGTAAGAGATTCTCAGGAAGCCAGAGTTGGACCAAAGCAAAGACCTGAGAGATGTAGGAATGGAGATCACTGAGGGAGTGAGGCCATGGAGGGATTTGAACATAAGAATGAAAATGAGGGAATGGGATGTAGTGTTGATCAGTGAACATTATGATATTTGTTAGCTAGGATAACGTGTGAATTAGGACAGGGTCAGCAGAGCTTACAGACTGTGCAATATAGGAATTCAGCCAGAATAACATTAAAAAACCAGAAGTTGCCAGAGAAACTCAGCAGTTCTGGCAGCACCTCATTTTCTTCAGGATCACGGGGCTTGAAATGTTAATGCTGATTTTTCCCGCAGATTCTGCCAGATCTGCTGAGGTTCTCCAGCAAGTTCTGTTGTATTTCAGATATTCAACGTGCACAGTTTTTTCTTTATGTAATACAGTATTGAAATCACTGAGTCTGAAATAATGAAAGTATGGACAAGCTTTCAGTTCAAAGGAGCTGAGGCAAGGATAGTTTGGGCAATGTAGCAGAGATAAAAATAAGTGGTCTTAAAGATTACGTGGGAACTCTCAACAAAGTTACAAATATCCTGATTCAACTTCAGACAGGTGCCATGTAGAGGCATGTGGTCAATTGCTTCAGAATTACATTAGTGAGAAGACAAATACTTTGTTCTTTTCAATAGATAATTGGGGGATATTTCCACTGATCCAGTAGTGGATGTTGGACAGGCAGTGCTACAAACCATTTAATCAAAGTGTTGGTGCAGTGGTCATATCACTGGACTAATGTTCCAATGGTCCAGACAATAGGGACATGAAGTTAGCCAGTAGTATTTAAATTCAATTCATAATTCTGGATTTAAGAACTGATCTCATGTGATGAAGGCTCTTAATACTTTGATAAATGAATATGATCTGTTGTTATTATTTGGGGATTTGGATTTTCATGCAAAGGCAAAATAATTTAATGGTTTCTGTTATGTTAATTTAACTTCTTTTAAAATCAAAAAGACATGTAGAACAGTGAAACATAATTTTCAAGGAAGTATGTGAATTAGGTTCAGTGCCTAGCAGGGTATCTGTGGTGTTTAATTGATGAAGTGTTTGCAATACCGGGTTTTATGGCAAGCAGAAAAATAAACAACCAGGGCCACTAATAGGTTAATTCTGAAAAATACGTTTCCAGGAAAAGGGAGCTTATTTTATAGAATCTCCAGGTTGTAAGAGTTTGTACAAACCTAATGGCTGTCAGACCTGTAAAGGCATCCAAGCCCTTAGAACTGAAACAAAATCTCTAGCCTATTATAACTGGAAAAAGCAACTTAAGCAAGAAATCCAAGAGTTAAGCAGGTGTGACACTGCTTTGGGATTATGTATATGTAAATAATATTGTGAAAAACAATGTTGAACATTTCCTTTTGCTAATTATGTTAAGAGATTTCTAAGTTGTCTTATAATTATATGAAGAAAAAGTGAGGTCGGCAGATGCTGGAGATCAGAGCCGAAAATGTGTTGCTGGACAGAAGTCCAACGCCCCTCCCCGAAGTCCCTCCTCCCTACCTTTTATCTTAGCCTGCTGGACAAACTTTCCTCATTCCTGAAGAAGGGCTTATGCCCGAAACGTCGATTCTTCTGTTCCCTGGATGCTGCCTGGCCTGCTGCTCTTTTCCAGCAACACATTTTCAGTTATAATTATATGGCTTTGCTTTTTCTGTTGCAAAATAAACTTGTGCTTTTTGTAAAGAACATTGTAAGTCCTCAAGTGAATATTTTCAGTGATAGGTCCAGAATGGTAACCAAACTGCAAAATGAAATTTTATGAAAATGTGTAGACGATTCATTGCTGAGCAAATTCTTTCCCACTTGCCTTTAGAGCATAAGTTATGCTGGGAATGGTAATCTTCTCCATTGGTGTTATATGAAAGTGCAGCAATGCATTGTGAACATCTTTTCTAGTTCTGAAGAAACGTAGAAACACAGAAAATAGGAGCAGGAGTATACCATTTGGCCTTTCGAGCCTGCTCAATGTGATCATGGCTGATCATTCAACTCAGTATGCTATTCACCTTTACATCCCACACCTTTTAATTCCTTTACCTCCAAGTGCTATTTCCAACTCCTTCTTGGAATTATACAATGTTTTGACTTCGACTGTTCTCTGTGACAATGAATTCTATGAGCTCAGCACTCTCTAAATGGAGAAATTTCTCCTCATGTCAGTTTCAAATGGCTTACTCCATATCTTTAGACTGCCACCCCTGATTCTGGAAGAACCTTTGAACTTGAAACCTGAACTTTGCCTTTCTCAGCAGGTGATGCCATACCTGCTGAGTTGAGACAATATTTTCTGTTTTATTTTAGGTGTTCAGCGTTTGCAGTAGTTTGCTTTTAGCTAATGTGAATATTTTGTTTTGTTGCTTGACATTTGATAATCATAGATTTGATAGGACACAGCACAGGGTCTGTTAGATTGCTTGAGCAGCGATAATGGAATGATAATGTGATGTCTCCACTTAGCACATGTCTTGAGTAAACTTAAAATAGTGCTTATTGTGTCAGCCTTAGTCATACTTGTTAAGTTGCTAAGTTTTTCTTGAACAATTGGAAATTTGGCAAAGAAATCTATCACAAGGTTGTAATCTTCCATCCACCATTCACCATCCCTCCTTCCCTGTGTATAGTGAATAGGTCTGTTTATTTTCGTCCAAAGAACATTGTGTGGATGTAGAGATATCCTCCAGTGATGGGGTTGATACATTTGGCATGCATAATTACATTATCATTGAATATTCTGATTCATCCCTGATTGGTACACAGATCTATGCACTAGCTGTCTTGTTTGCTCAATGCCCATGTATCCTTGGTATAATACGGATAGGACATCTTGATGTAATGCTTCTGGATTAGTTAGCCTTTGAACATGACTTTACATTTTATATGAAGTTTATCTCTGTGTAACCAAAATCAATGAATCTACTCAGGTACTGGATAATGAATCTTTTACTAGTCTTATAGTTACTCATCTTCAGTACTTGCCAATTGTAATTACCACCATTGATTTTGGATAAAGCATAAGAGACCATCATTGAGAATATCTTCAACTTCGTAGTCTACAGCATCAACATGTAAATTATAAAGAGTATCTTGTTCTGTGTGGGTTAGGAAATTTACTCCACATCTCTATTTTTGTATTCCATACCCCATCCAAGAAGAAAAGCAACCACATGCTGTCTTTACCATCTTATCTATACATCCTGACACTCTAAGGAACCTGTGGACATGCCAATGTCTTTAATATTTCTCACATCCACTCCGTCTCTCAATGTCAATTTATTTGTTGTATATTTAGACACTTTGTTTGCTTCCCCTCCTCCTGCATGCATAACCTTGCATTTCTCTGGATTGAATTCCATTTGCGACTTTTCTGCCAACTTGACCAAACCATTGATATCAGCTTGCAGTTGACACCTATCCTTTTCACAATCAAACATTGCCGACATTTGCATTGTTTGCAAATTTCCCCATCATGCCTCTCACTTTTAAATCATAAATTGTGAGCGGCTCAACACTGAGCACTGAAAACTGCTTTCTTTAGGGATTGTAACAAGGTCAGCCAAATGAACCTTATAGAGTATTGAAGCCGTTAATCTGGTCCAATCAGGGAGACCTAGCTAAAATATAAAAAGGGTGAGTGTCAGAGAGACTGGCACCTGACTGAATCAGACAGTACTAAAATCAAGGGCTGTGTATAAAGGGTCACTTGGTGATGGAATACTGGCCTCTGTGGCATTATTTCACTTCTCATTTGCAAAAGATCTGTTAACCATTACATTTTGTTCCTTTTCACTGAGCTAATTTGGAATCCATGTAGATAACATGCACTACACATTAATCCTTCTTGTTACTTGCTCAAAATAAAATCAATTAAATCAGTAAAGCACGACTTTCCCATAGCAAAACCATGCTGACTCTCCATAATTAATCCACATCTTTCCAAGTAAGTTAATCTTATCTCTTGATATTGATTCATAATTTTCACAAAATCAACGTCATTATTAGGTCAGACCAGCTCTACAATTATTTGGCCCATCCTTTGCACAGTTTTTGAATAATAGCATAGCATTTTCAGACCTCCAATCCCCTGCTACCTTGTGTGCAGGAGTGAGAATTGTAAAATGATCCTCAGAGTATTCATTATTTCCTCCCTGACTTTCCTTCCCAGGCTAGAATACAATTCACCCAGCCCTGGAGATTTATCCACCTTCAAGAAGGTCAGTCCCTTTGATACTTCCTTTCTAATTATGTTTACTTTATCTAATATCTCACACGCCTCCTCTTTAACTAAACATCTACTCCATGCCTCTCCTTTGGGAAGATAGAGACAAAGTGCTCATTAAGAACCCTGCCCACATCTTCTGCATCCACTCATAAGTTGCCATGGACTTCTCTGATAAGCTCTATCTTTTCCTTACTCATTCTTTTGCTTTCATCTGCAGCACGTTATGCTGAAAAAACACCTTTGGATTTTCCTTAATTTTATCAGAAATGTAGCTTGCATTGTTTCTTTATTTCTGCTTTTTTTTTCACTTCACCCTTTACCTTCTGTAATTGTTTAAGCTTTTTGAGATTCTCAGAAGCACAATATTTCTGCTTTATTTTACTGTGTATGTTTCTGGATAACTGGGGGCTTGAGACTTGGCAGCATCATCCTCTCTCTTGGTGTTGCCATGTCCACACTGTGCCCTCAGCATTTTAATTTTAATGACTTCCCCACATTGATTTGCCACTGATGTTCTTTCACATAGGTGTACCCAGTCCACTTTTGCTTGGTTTTATAAAACTTGCCTTCATCTAATTTTTACTTCTTTTTAATCTGGCTTCCTTTTTAAAACTCATGCTACATTTGAGTGATTATTGATAAGGGATGGTGAAAGGTTATGCAGGGGTTGGCAGGAATACAGATTAATCAGATCATCCATAAATGACAGAGAAGATTTGATAGGCTGAGTGGCCTACTTCTGTTCCTAACTTATATATAAAGAATAGTGCATTCAATGTATTTGTCTGAAAAGGTGGATGTTTGGATGGAAATGCAAATGTCCTTTACGAATGACCTTCCTGACATTGCCATTGTCATGTGGTCGATACCATGAGGCACACTCAGTTCTAATAAATACAAAAAATAATAAATAATAAATACCAGCCATATTTCACTCCATTGAATATGTAATACTGTCAATGGCTATCACAATCTTCCTAACACGAGGAACCTAAAATTGTTCTAACTGTTTTAACTCTTGGCTGGCTGACCATTTGTGATATACTGGTAATTACGGCACACTGAGAATTGTGATATACTGATGACCATATTTTCTTGATGTTATTTGCAAGCAACACTGATTGAGTAGTGTTGGTGGGGGATTTTAAAGAGGAGTCTAGTGTTCAGCAGCACAAATCAATCTTTATTTGGAGCTCCATACTAATGCAGCATGGGAGAGATCTCAAGGACACTCTCCCTTTCCCAATAAGGTACAGGTTATTTTATGTACCATGTTAAAGAGGGTACATGCATCATTGAAATCAGTGCATGCCACATCCCCTCTGACCTATACATATGATCTTGTTTATACTTTCTTGTTCTCATCTCCCTGTTGATGGTGTGAAAGCTTCTCTTTACTGTCTACAGCCATTTATTGAAAGGAAATTCAGTTGGATCCCTTCATGTGTGTTAGTTGCATTTATAAGTTTAACATAACCAAACATAGGTGTATTTAATAGAGTGACAATTATTAAAAATGTCTTGATTATTGAGGGATCAGACTTCCCTTCTAATCTGTACTGAATATGGGACCTGTTTGCCCAATTCCTTTTCATTGGAGAGTCCTACTATTCTGAGAACGTGTCTGATGAACTTTTGTTGCATTTCTTGTACAGTAATAATAACTTTCCTGAGATAAGGAGACAGAAACTATACACAGTACTGCAGGCGCAGTCTAACCAAGTTCCTCTAAATATTTGAAGCAGAATTTCACTGCTCATTGCTCAAGTCCTCTTACAATAAACGTTAATGTTCAATTAGCCTTCCAATATCTTGCTGCACCTTCACATTAGCTTTCATTGATTTATTTACAAGGATACCTTCACCCCTTTGTACACTTACACTTTCTAATCTCTTATCATTTAAGAAATACTGTCCACATCTGTTCCTCATATCAAAGTGGATAAGATCAGATTTTCCCACATTGTATTTCATCTACCACATTTTTTCCCATTTATTAAACCTGCCTAAATCCACTTGAAGTCACTTAGCATCTTCCTCCCAACACATATTTCCACTCCCAACACATATTTGCAGATTTTGTATCATCTGCAAATACTACATTTAATCCTTACCTCCAATCAATAACATATATTGTGAGCAGCTGATGGCCAAAAACTGATTTTTGCAGTCTCCAACTAGTCACAGCCTGTCATCTTGAGAAGACCCATTTATTCCTAGCCCTGTTTTCTGTCTGTTAGCCATTCATTCATCCTTCCTATCCCATGTGCTTTCACTTATCTGATCAGCCTCCTATAGGGGAAATTTATCAAAATCCTTCTGGAAATCTATGTATACCACATCCATCGGCTCTCCTTAAACAATTTTATGTGGTTTTCAAGCTTGCATCACAGCCTTTTATTTTGAAGATAAATCCCTAGTTTTGCTGCGATACACTAACCATTTGTAATGTATTGGTGACATTGGATGAAGAAACCTGAGGAAACAAATCCTTGCCTGAAGTGCAGAACCACTTTTTATTGCAAAAGTTTACTTTTTAAAAACTCTATAAGTACATCCGTTCTCAATCCATTCAGTGGATTCCTTGTAGAGAGAAACTACATTTTGGAAGTTGATATCTCACAGAGCTGCCATGTGGTTGCAAAAATAAAGGCATTTTTAAGTCATGCAGGAAAATAACTCACATATATTTTGAGGCAAAAGTGGCCTCTGAGAACTGAACAGACCCCTATAATACCTTGGCAGAAAGACCTTAAACTGTGGTCTTTCCCCCACACAGCCATTGACCAATCTCTTCCTGGGACTGGAGTGTGGGTTGAACATTGACTGGTCTTTTGATATTAGTTTCATTTTGACCATCTGCTATGAGGTCAGACTGATCACAGTCTCCAAAACTCCTGTACAAGGTTCTGACATCAATTGTATTGTGTGACCAATTTAGAACATAGAACATAGAACATAGAAGAATACAGCGCAGTACAGGCCCTTCGGCCCTCGATGTTGCGCCGATCCAAGCCCACCTAACCTACACTAGCCCACTATCCTCCATATGCCTATCCAATGCCCGCTTAAATGCCCATAATGAGGGAGAGTCCACCACTGCTACTGGCAGGGCATTCCATGAACTCATGACTCGCTGAGTAAAGAACCTACCCCTAACATCTGTCCTATACCTACCCCCCCTTAATTTAAAGCTATGCCCCCTTGTAATAGCTGACTCCATACGTGGAAAAAGATTCTCACTGTCGACCCTATCTAAACCCCTAATCATCTTGTACACCTCTATCAAGTCACCCCTAAACCTTCTTTTCTCCAATGAAAACAACCCCAAGTGCCTCAGCCTTTCCTCATACAATCTTTCTACCATACCAGGCAACATCCTGGTAAACCTCCTCTGCACCCGTTCCAGTGCCTCCACATCCTTCCTATAGTATGGCGCCCAAAACTGCACACAATACTCCAGATGCGGCCGCACCAGAGTCTTATACAACTGCAACATGACCTCAGTACTCCGGAACTCAATTCCTCTACCAATAAAAGCCAGTACGCCATATGCCTTCTTCACCGCACTATTTACCTGGATGGCAACTTTCAAAGATCTGTGTATATGGACACCAAGATCCCTCTGCTCATCCACACTACCAAATATCCGACCATTAGCCCAGTACCCCATCTTTTTATTACTCTTACCAAAGTGAATCACCTCACACTTAGCTACATTGAACTCCATTTGCCACCTTTCTGCCCAGTTCTGCAGCTTATCTATATCCCGCTGTAACCTGCCACATCCTTCCTCACTGTCTACAACTCCTCCGACTTTCGTATCATCCGCAAACTTGCTCACCCAACCTTCTAACCCCTCCTCCAGATCATTTATAAAAATGACAAACAGCAATGGTCCCAAAACAGATCCTTGCGGAACACCGCTAGTGACGGCACTCCAAGATGAACCTTTGCCATCAACTACTACCCTCTGTCTTCTTCCAGCCAGCCAACTCCTAATCCAAACCTCCAACTCACCCTCAATGCCATACCTCCGTATTTTTTGCAGTAGTCTACCATGGGGAACCTTATCAAACGCCTTACTAAAATCCATATACACCACATCTACCGCTTTCCCCTCGTCCACCTCCTTAGTCACCTTCTCAAAGAATTCAATAAGGTTTGTGAGGCACGACCTGCTCTTCACAAAACCATGCTGACTATCCTTGGTCACATTATTCCTATCCAGATGTTCATAAAATTTAAATTTGACCTCTTTGATTTTTAATATTCCAACCCTTGGTTCAAAGTAACATTCGCACCACACAAATATTATCTCCTCGAAGAGTCTTTGACAGTCAATGGTGTTACCATCACTCAATCCCCTACGACCAACATCCTGGGGTTACCATTGATTAGAAACTTAACTGAACCTGCCACATACACACCGTAGCTACCGGAACAAGTCAGGGGTTAGGAATACTGAAAAGAGTAAATCACCCTGTGGCTCCAAAGTGTGTCCACCATGCACAAGACACAAGTTAGGAATGTGATTGAATACTCTTCACTTGCCTGGATGTATGTAGCTCCAGCAACATTCAAGAAATTTGACACCAGCCAGAACAAATCAGCCAACTTGTTTGGCATTACATCCATAAGCATCTGCTCCCTCTAGCACTAGTGCTCAGTAGCAGCAGTGTGTAATATGTGCAAGATGTGTTACAGCAATTCACCAAAAATCCTTTGACAACATTTCCAAAACCATGTCCACTTCCATCTAGAAGTACAAGGGCAGCAAATACATGGGAACACCGTCACCTGCAAATTCCCTTCCAAGCCGTTCACCATCCTGATTTTGAAATATATCATTATTTATTCACTGTCACTGGAGCAACTCCTGGAATTCCCTCCCTAAAGGCATTGTGGGACTATCTGCAGCACATGACTGCAGTGGTTCAAAAAAACAACCTCAGTCACCACCAGGGCAACTAAAGTTGGGCAATAATTGCTGACCAGCCAGCAATGCCCACAATCCCATGAGTGAATAAAAAAAAATATTTTTCCTAAATGCCAACTAAATACAAGCACTGATATTGAAACACATCCAGGACTCACCCTGGATCTCTCAGGGGCTTTGAAGGATGGTAGGTGGGGACTGTATCCTTACCTCATCCAAGCTAAATCCAAACTACAGCCAAACTGCACTCAGATAGCACTGAAACCAAATCGATAGATGAATGGAAGGAGATTGTGAAATCTCACTGACTATGATTACAAGAATGTTGTTAACTGTGTGCAAGTTCCATTTTCCCCACACCTAACTCACCATGTCTTACCCATCTCACTCCTCTCATCCTCTCTCACTATCACACTCCCTCCCTCATATTCACCTTTGCTTTTAGCCTATCTCACCATCTCACCCTTTCCAGGTTATAATATATTGACTGTTATCCCCAATTTAACCAATTAACCTGCCACTTCTCTATTTCAAACCAATGATGACACCTCCTTTTTGAAACTGTGAGCACTTTTGTCATTACTTAGTTGACTGGGTTGTGTACACTTGAATATATTACACTGCACAGTTATAAATGAGAAAGCCATTACTGAAGCCATCAGAGTAATGGTTTATCAAAGTTTATTTGTACCAGTTTCTATTGCGAGGTTTCAGAACAGTGAGTGCAGGCATTGACTGTGAAATGGCTCTTCAAATATTTGCTCAAGTACATATATTAATCTCTCAATGTGAGCAATGCACATAGTGAGAATAATCTTCTGTTGCCTGGCTGTATAAATGTTCTACACATTATCATACTGAGGTAGCCACACTAGAGAGGAATACCTCTGTTACAAGGGGACAATTTTATAGTTCTCGTCACCCCAAACAGTATAATGTAGGGAGGACATCACATCAAAATAAGCCAACCTGTCCACACTAAGACTCATTGAGGCCCTTAACCGGCCAATCAGTAAGCAGGTAAGGGACTAATTCTTCTTGTGAACAATAGTATGAATGCTAAGGGAGGACAGAATAAAAGAGGCCAACCTGCTACTCACCTTCTCAGATGACTAAAATGGGAAGGAATGGAAAGATACACTTTGGGGACAGCGAAGGACCCCACTGGTGTTACTCCATCCAAAGTATTACCCTGCCTTGGTGGCTCTTCCAAGCCCCAAAACACAACACACCTCACTACAACATCCACATCTCCATCCCCTCTACGTAAGAACTTCAGAAGTAATTCAAAATCTGGTCACCATGGAGTTTCTCTTTATGACCGAGTGTAGTGCAGCAGTGACCATTACCAAGATTTTTTTTTTTCATTTTCTCATTATGGGACATAGGCTTTGCTGGCTGATCAGCATTTATTGCCTAACTCTAGTTACCCTTGAGAAGGTGATGGTGAGCTGCCTTCTTGAAAAACTCCAGTCTATGTGCTGTAAGTCAATCCACAATGCCCTTATGGAGAGGAAATTTGGACTGAGCGACTGTGTAGGAATGGTGATAAATTTTCAAGTGAAGATGGTGAGTGGCTTGGAGGGAGATTTGCAGTTGGTGGTGTTCCCATATATCTGCTGCCCTTATCCTGCTAGATGGAAGTGGTTATGGGCTTGGAAGGTGCCATCTAAGCATGAATTTCGGCAGTGAGTCATGCAGATAGTACACACTGCTGCTTCTGAGTATTGGTGGTGGAGGGAGTGGATGCCAATTGATTATCTATTTTTGAGACAATGTCTTTGTTACCCTGATTGTATAGTTGCTGAAGGGCACTTTCAGCTTGTGAGCATAAAATTCAGCATTTAGGTTTTCAAGCAAAGTCTCAGGCTGTTCGGCCCATCTGCTTTGTACTGGTGTTTCTACTTCATGAGTCTTTTCCTAACACCTCTTCAGCTCACCTTATCAGCTTTTATTTCTTTCTCCCTCACATTTTTATCCATCTTCCCACTAACTGTGTCAAAAAGATTCACCTTGACTATTCCCCTGGGAGTGTGTTCTTCATTCTTCCATTCTCTGGGTAAAGACATTTTTTCTAGAATTCCCAACTGAATTAATTAGTGACATTCTTCTGGAGTCTGGACTCTCACACATGAGGGAACACCATCGATAAATCAATCTTTTCAAACACTTTCGCAAATACAAAGGCTAATCAGGTCACCTTTCAGTTTTTTGCATTTTAGAGATAAGTGGCCCAGGCTGTTCAATCAATGCTAAGCTTTTGAAACTTCCAGTTCCGTTGTCATCCTCGTGAATATTTTCTGCAGATTCTCCTAAGCTCATTATCCTTCGTAAAATGCGAAGACCAGAATTATGTGCTCAGCTCCAAATGTGACTGTACCAAGTTTTTGACAACTTGAAAACTTTTTGCCAGCGTTACAATTCGAGGTGTCTGGAAATTAGCATAGGGCCTATGTTTATGCTTTTCTTGAACTCAATAGCATTGCAACTTCTAACATTCATCTATCTGTGCCCCAGGATCACTCTCATAATGCTTCTGCCTCTTCAGGCAGCAGTTAACAGTGGAAAGAGAGTTGGCCGAAAGCACACACACTCCGTTGCACACCCTGCCAATTAAATCCCACGATGACAGACTGTCACTCATGTCATTGATGCTGTAAATTATATCCTGAGAGTGGGACATTTGGTAGAGAAGGTCAGAGGTTGTAATGTCTGAAGGGAGAGGGGTCAGACACTGACCTGGGAGGATGCTCCTTGTGATGAGTAAAAAGGTCCCCATTGTTTAGATAAAGACTGCAGTAAAATGGTAAGCTATTAACTCACTGCTCTCATTGAGATCACAAGGTGACTGACCTTTGAGCACTCAGAATCATTGTCTCCCATTGTTTAATGATGCAGCAGGAAGGCAACACACCTCACACTCTCACACCCCAGCCCTGATCCGCACCTATTTTTCCCTACAAACACATGGGAAAAAATCCTGTAAATTGAACACTGACTAGATACAAAATAAGCGTCCCATCAAGCAGCCAGACATATACAGTACAGAGTTAGATTTAGCATAAATCTCCCTTTACACTATCCCCATCAAACAATTCCAGGGTAGGTACAACATAGGGTTAGATATAGAATCTTTCACACCGTCTCCATCAAATAATCCCAGGACGGTACAGCACATCAGTTAGATAAAGAATATGCCTCCACTATCTCTGTAGCTACTTCCTTTAATATATTCAGATGCATCCCATCAGGTCCAAAGATTAATTGGTCTTTAGCCCAATTAATTTCCCCAGCACATGTGATAGTTATTGTATTTATTTCCTCACTGAGTTCTGATGCTGTTCATTTAACCTGCTTTCAATGGCATTTCTTTGTTTGTATGCCTTTGTAGCTGCCCTGTTAAAATAACAACTGGAGCAGCATAAAGGTGGAATGAGAAAATAAAGCAACATTTCTGGATCTGTGTTGGATTTGCAATAGGTAGAGAGTGAAATAAATTAAAATAAAAATGATGTGAAAAGCTCAAAGTTGGGAAATCTGAATTCACAGCCAAAGCTTCAACTTATTAACTTGATGAAATATTTAACACTATTAGAGCTTGAAGATATATATTGGTCAACAGAGAGTACCTTCAATGTAGAAATTAAATGTAGCTATTCCTTCTATTGTTATAAGTGAGACGGCGTTAGAGTGCATTTCAGATACTTTTATTCCTGTTGGTGCACTCTTTCTGGCATTCCTGAGTGGATGTGAAATCTCACTGGATTTCCACATTGTGCTACCATGCTCTGTGGGATCATGTCCTTTGAATACAATTCAGTTTGAGGAAAGAAAAGCAAGTTAGAATCAATCTTGTGTGCATTTATTCAGTTTCAGGACTGAAAAGTGGCAAATGGAATTCAAAAAAGTCTGAGGTGATGCATTGGACATGTCCAACGAGACAAAATGAATTACATGATAAATGGGATAATAGTGAGAAGGGTAGAGGGCATTAGGGGACTTTGGAGTGAATGTCCATAGATCCATGAATATAGTAGGACAGATTGATAAGATTTTTAAGAAGGTGTGTGAAATCTTTTGGAAAAGCATGGCCTAATTAGGGACAGTCAACATGACTTTATATGGAGCAAGTCATGTCTTACTAACTTCATTGAATTTTTCGAGGAGGTGACAAGGGTTGTCCATGAGGGTAGAGCAGTGGATATTGTCTGCATGAATTTTAGTAAGGCTTTTGACAGGTCCCTCATTGTAGGCTCATCCAGAAAATTAAGATGCATAGGATCCATGGTGATTTGACTGCTTGAATTCAGAATTGGCTTGCCCACACAAGGCAGAGGGTAATGGTAGAAGTGTGTTTTTCTGGCTGGAGACCACCAGTGGTGCTCTGCAGGGATCTATACTGGGATCTCTGCTGTTTGTAATATATATAAATGATTTGGATGAAAATATAGATGGGTGAATTAGTAAGTTTTCAGATGATACATAAATTGGTGGAGTTGTGGATAGTGTAGAAGATTGTCAAAGGGAAAGGGATATCGGTCAGTTGCAGACATGGATGGAGAAATGAAAAATGGAATTTAGTCTAGGTAAGTGTGAAGTGCTGCACTTTGGGAGATAAAATGTTAAGGAAAGGTAATTTAGTTAATGGCAGGACCTCAAACAGCATTGATGTACAGAGGGATCTTGGGGTTCAAATCCTTAGCTAGCTGAAAGTACCGCATAATTAGATAGGGTGGTGAAGAAGGTGCATGGCATTTTGCCTTTATTGGTCAGGGAATTGAATACAAGAGTTAGGATGTCATGTTGCAGCTTTATAAGTCTTTGGTTAGGCCACACTTAGAGTATTGTGTTCAATTATGGTCACCACATTATAGGAAGGATGTGGAGGCTTGGAAGAGGGTACAGACGATGTTTAACAGGTGGTTGCCTGGATTATAGGGTATGAGCTATAAGAGAGACTAGAAAATCTCAAAAACAAAAACAGAAATTGCTAGAAAACTCAGCAGATCTGGCAGCATCTATGAAGAGATATCAGAGTTAACATTTCAGGTCGAGTGACCCTTCCATAGAACTGATAGTAGCTAGGAAAATGTTGTTTTTTATGCAAAAGATAGGGTGAGGGGAGGGGTTAAGGACTAAATGATAGGTGGGGATAGAGCCCAAAAAGAGAGAAGAACAGTTGGACAGACAAAGCAATGGCTAATGATCTGGCTAAGAGGGTGAATAGTTGTTAATGGAAACTATTAGTGGTTACTTAGAAAAGCTCAGGTTGTTTCCTCTGGAGTGGAACTTTATTGCTGGAACAGCACAGCAGGTCAGGCAGCATCCAGGGAACAGGAGATTCGACGTTTCGGGCACAGGCCCTTCTTCAGGAATGAGCAGAGAGTGTTCAGCAGGAGAAGATAAAAGGTAGGGAGGAGGGACTTGGAGGAGGGGCGTTGGAAATGTGATAGGTGGAAAGAGGTCAAGGTGAGGGTGATAGGTCGGAGTAGGATAGAGGCGGAGAGGTCAAGAAGAAGACTGCAGGTCAGGAAGGCGGTGCCGGGCTGGAGGGATTCGGCTGAGACAAGGTGGGGGGAGGGGGGATGAAGAAACTGGTGAAGTCCAAGTCCAACTTGGACTTCACCAGTTTCTTCATCCCCCCTCCCCCCACCTTGTCTCAGCCGAATCCCTCCAGCCCGGCACCGCCTTCCTGACCTGCAGTCTTCTTCTTGACCTCTCCGCCTCTATCCTACTCCGACCTATCACCCTCACCTTGACCTCTTTCCACCTATCACATTTCCAACGCCCCTCCTCCAAGTCCCTCCTCCCTACCTTTTATCTTCTCCTGCTGAACACTCTCTGCTCATTCCTGAAGAAGGGCCTGTGCCCGAAACGTCGAATCTCCTGTTCCCTGGATGCTGCCTGACTGCTGTGCTGTTCCAGCAATAAAGTTTCAACTTTGATCTCCAGTATCTGCAGACCTCACTTTCTCCTCTGGAGTGGAAAAAGCTGAAGGGAGACTTGTTCTTTCAATACTGAAAAATTATAGGCATGAGGAAAAATTGGTTAGGTTGGAGTTGTTCTCCTTAGAACAGAGGAGACTCAAGAGAGATTTGATTGAGAAGTTCAAAATTGTGTAAGCGGCCTGGAGAGAGTAGATGGGGAGGTCAGTGACTATGGGTATAGATTGAAAATGATTGGTGGGAAGATTAAGAAAATAATTTTCACTCAAAAGATCTTGGTATCTGGAGCTTTCTGTTTGAAAGAGTAGTAGTAGCAGAAACCTTTGACTCATTTAAAAGATTACAAAGAGATCTAGATCCATTAGGTCAGTGGCCTGATAAATGGCAGATTGAATTTAATTTGGATAAATGCAACATATTGCATATTGGTAAAACAAACAAAGGCATGACTTATACAATATATGATAGAGCCCTGGGTAGTGTTACAGTACAGAGACACTTCGGGGTTCAGGTACATAACGCTGCCAACGTCACCAAAAACCCCTCCCACCCCAGTTATGCTCTCTTACAACTTCTTCCATCAGGTAGAGGATGCAGAAGCTTGGACATATGCACCAACAGATTCAAGAGCAGATTCTTCCTTGCCAAATATTAGACTAATGAATGGACTCTCTAACTTCAAATAATGTTGATCTTGTTAATACTGATCTTGCTTTGTGTACCTCTGTGCAGTGTAACCAGTATGCTTCACTCTGTCTAAGCACCCTATGATCAGCATGTCCTTGTTTGCTATGATCTGCCTGTACTGCTCACAAAACAAAGCTTTATACTGTACTGAGGTACATGTGAGTACAATAAATCAAATCAAGTTCTTTGAAATTTGCATCACAGGTAGACAGGGTGGTTATGAAGCATTTAGCACTCATTGGTCATATAAAATTATAAGGGGCATAGATAAGGTGAATAGTAAGGACCTTTTGCGTATTGGAGTTAGGATGTTATGTTGCAGTTGTTCAGGACATTGGTGATGCTTCTTCTGGAGTACTGTGTGCAGTTCTGGTCACCTTGGTATAGGAAGGATATTATTTAACTAGAGAGAGTTCAGGTAAGATTTAACAGGCTGTTGCCAGAAATGGATGACTCGAGATATAAAAATAGACTGGAAAGATTGGGACTTTTTCATTGGAGTATAAGAGGTTGAGGGGTGACCTTATTAAGGTTTATAAAATCATGAGGGACATAGATAAGGAGAAGGGTCTTTTCTCTAAAGGTGGGAAAATTCAAAACTAGGGGTCATATTTTTAAGGTGAGAGGAGAAACATTTAGAAAGGACACGAGGGGTAACTTTTTTTTACAGACAGTGGGTCGTAGAGAAAGTGGTGTATGTAGATAGATATGATTTGGATACGCTGGTGTTGGACTGGGGTGTACAAAGTTAAAAATCACACAACACCAGGTTATAGTCCAACAGGTTTAATTGGAAGCACACTAGCTTTCGGAGCGACGGGTGAAGGAGCGTCGCTCCGAAAGCTAGTGTGCTTCCAATTAAACCTGTTGGATTATAACCTGGTGTTGTGTGATTTTTAACTTTGTACACCCCAGTCCAACACCGGCATCTTCAAATCAGGTATAGTCCAACAGGTTTAATTGGAAACACTAGCTTTCATAGCGCTGCTCCTTCATCAGGTGGTTGTGGAGTACAGCACTCCGAAAGCTAGTGTGCTTCCAGTTAAACCTGTTGGACTATAACCTGGTGTTGTTTGACTTTTAACTTTATGCAGATAGAGTTACATGATTTTAAAAATATTTGAAAAAGTACATGAATAAGAAAGGTTTGGACGAATATGGCCAAACGCAGGCAAGTGGGACTAGTTAAGTTTGGAAACTTGGTTGGCAGGGCCTAGTGGATTAGAAGTGTCTGTTTCCATGCTGTATGACTGTATGTATTTGTACAATGTCCCCATCAAACATACCCAGGGCATATAAATAAAATGATGATTCTTACCTTAATCCGCGTTTCTTCAGGAGTTGCTGTGCATTGTGGGTTCAGGTAGTTTAGGAAGAATTTGGGGTTGTGTTGTTCAACTACTGGAGGGATATTGACTATTCACAAGTGAAAGGTTAATTTCTAATACCTCTGTTCATCCCTAATTCCTCATGTAACCATTGCCCGGAAACTGGGCGAAATTGCCCTGCTGAGCATGTAACATGATCATGTGACACTCCTCCAACTGCTGTTTTAATGAAAGCGTTTATGTGTATTTATATTAATAAAGACTTAGAAAAATCCTTCAATCATAAGAGTGAATCAGCTCATATTCTGTTTGCATCCAAATGTTTGCTTCCTGCACAGGTTTATACATTTAATGATCTAACATCCTTCTTGATAGATTTTAAATGTAACTCAAATATTTATGTTTGTTCAACTAATGTGAAATTAAATGTTACAGTTTAAATCTGTTCACTAATGGAGAAGATAAATATTGTGTGAGTCCATCTCAGTCTGGCAGTATCTCTGAGAGGGAGGTAATCAAAAGTAATTATTGCCGCATCAAGCAGCACAGCCAGGCACCCACAGCTGGTTGACAAGTGCCCTGTGCTCCCCAACTATTTACATAATTACTTGCCAAAATTAGTTGCAAGAGTGCTTGGCCTGCCAACCTTTTAGTAAACTGCTAAATAGATCTCAATTCTGCTGTTAAAAGCAGAACAAGTAATGTCAATATCAAGCAGGTCAGCAACCATTACTCACACTCAACATCTGTGGACATTGGAGGGAAAATAGGTGATAATTGCTGCTGGTAATGGCCATCATGTTGAACTGTAGTGGATGGGATTCTAATCAGCAGGTAATCACTATTAACCCTGTAGGGAATGCGGCTCAAAACTTCACAGATGGGCATTGTAGAGGACGCTTATTCCCAAAATGTCGCTGCCACTTGCAAGGCCAATGTTTAACAGCGGCATGCTGAACAGTAATAAACAGATTGGATGGACGCTTTGCTGAGGGAATGCCAGACTGTCGGAGGTTTGGTACTGAGGGAATGCTGCACTGTCAAATGCTCAGGACTGGGGTAGGGCTGCACTGTCGGGGTTCAGTACTGAAGGAGTGCTGCGCTGTCAGAGAGAGAGTCAGTACTGAGGGAGTGTTGCTCTGCCAGAAGTTCAGGACTGAGGTAGGACTGCGCTGTCAAAGGGTCAGTACTGAAGAAGTGCTGCACTGTAGGAGAGTCTGTACTGATGGAGTGCTGCACTGTCAGAGGGTCAGGACTGAGGGAGGGATGCGCTGTCTGAAGGCCAGTAAGGGGAATCGCTGTACTGTCTGCTGGTGAATATTGAGTGATTGCTGCACTCTCAGAGACTCAGTGCTGGGAGAGCACCATACTGTTTCAGTGGGTGGCTTTTGAATGAGACATATGATGGAAAATAACTATCAGACAACTTAACATTCTGGGATCTAGGATATTTGGGCAGGACAGGGGAGGGTGCAAAAGTAGAAATAGTGTTGCATTATTAGTTAGGAGTCAGTGACTACAATAAGGAGGGATGATAATGTGGAAAGGTTGTCAAATGAAACTATATGGGTAGAATTTAGGCATTAAAAGAAGTCAGAATCAAAAAGTGTGGCAATGGAAAATTACAGCAGGTCAGGTAGCATCCAAGGAACAGGAAAGTAGATGTTTTGGTCATAAGCCTTTCTTCAGGAATGTTCTCCCGCTCCTCGGATGCACCACATTTTTTGACTCTGATCTCCAGCATCTGCAGTCCTTACTTTCTCACAATAAAAGGGGTCAGTCATACGATGAGGAGTGTATGATAGACCCCAAGCAGTCAGTGAGCAATTGAGGAGGAGATATGTAGTCAATTCACTGAGGCTTGTAAAAATAATAAGAGTAATTATATTAGGGGATTTGAACTATCTCAATCTTAATTAGGATAATCATAGTATAAAGGGCTTAGAGGGAACAGCTTTCTAGAAGTGTACACAGGAGAGCTTTTTATGTTGACATGTAAATGGTCTACAAGGGACAGTGCAGCACTGCATCTAATTCTAGAGAATGAAGTTCGACAGGGGAGAATTTTGGTGACAGCAACTTCAACATCATATGAATTTTTTTATGGAAAAGGAGAAAGCCTGTCTGCAAATAAAGTTTTTGGGATTGAGGTAAGGGAGATTTTATTAAACTAAGGCAGGATCTGGCCAAGATAGACCGGGAGCAGCTACTTGAGGGTAAATTTACAACGGAACAGTGGGAGGCGTGCAAAAAGGTACTGGGAGGAATATAGGCCCAACATATTCCCTGTAGAGGGAAATATAGGAGCAACAACCATTTAAAAAAATGTATGTCCAGGAATATTCAGGATTGGCTGAAAAGGAAATGAGAGATTAGATTACTTACAGTGTAGAAACAGGCCCTTCGGCCCAACAAGTCCACACCAACCCGCCGAAGCGAAACCCACCCATACCCCTACATTTACCCCTTACCTAACTCTACGGGCAATTAAGCATGGCCAATTCACCTGACCTGCACACCTTTGGACTGTGGGAGGAAACCGGAGCAAACCCACGCAGACACGGGGAGAATGTGCAAACTCCACACAGTCAGTCGCCTGAGGCGGGAATTGAACCCGGGTCTCCGGCGCTGTGAGGCAGCAGTGCTAACCACTGTGCCACCGTGCCACCCACGGTGTTTTCTTACAAATGCACAGTTTTATCCTGACACAGAGATACACTGGCACCCAGTTATATTTGCAATATTGGACCACTGGAAAATGAGGGTGGAGAAGTAGCAATGGGGAACAAAGAAATGGCAGAGGAACTAAATAGGTGCTTTTCATCAGTTTTCAATGTGGAAGGCATCAGCAATATGTCAGACCTTCCAGAGACTTGGGGGCAGAGAGAGTGTAGTGACTGTCACCAAGGAGGAGGTGATGGGGAAACTGTAAAGTCTAAGAGGTAAATAAATCACTCAGACCAGACGGACTACACTTCTGAAAGAGATAGCTGAGGAATTTGTACAGTCATTCTGATGAGCTTTCAGGAATCACTGGAGTCAGGAAGGGTTCCAGCTGACTGGAAAATGGCTAATTAACATGCCTGTTTAAGAAAGGAGGGAGGCAGAAGACAGGAAATTAAAGGCCAGCTAGCCTGGCCTCAGTTGTTGGTGAGATTTTTGAGTTGAGAGTGTGTTGCTGGAAAAGCACAGCAGGTCAGGCAGCATTCAAGGAGCAGGAAAATCAACGTTTCGGGCTGGAGCCCCCATCAGGCTCAGGCCCAAAACATCAATTCTCCTGCTCCTTGGATGCTGCCTGACTTGCTGTGCTTTTCCAGCAACACACTCTCAACTCTGATCTCCAGCATCTGCAGACCTCATTGTCTCCCGGTAAGATTTTTGAGTCCATTATTAAGGGTGAGACTGTGGAAGACTTGAATATGCATGGTAAAAACAGGGTTGAGTCAGCACAGCTTCAGCTAGAATTCTTTGAGGAGGTAATGAGCAAGTTCGACAAAGGAGAGCCAGTGACTCGTAGAGTTTCATGGGAATCAGTGTTGGGCCACAACTATTCATGTCATACATTAATAATGTGGACAAAGAAATTGAGGGCAATGTCGCTAAATTTGCAGATGATACAAAGATAGGTGGAGGGGCAGGCAGTTTTGAAGAAGCAGGGAGGCTGCAGAAGGACTCGTTCAGGCTAGCAGCGTGGGCAAAGAAGTGGCAGATGGAATATAATGTGGGAAAGTGTGCAGTTATGCACACTGGTAGGTAGAATAGAGGTTTGGACTATCTTCTTAATGGGGAACCACTTTGGAAATCTGAAGCATAAATGGAGTTGGGCATTCTAATTCAGAATTCTCTTCAGGTTAACATGTAGGCTCAGTTGGTAGTTAGGAAGGCAAATGCAATGTTAGCATTCTTTTCAAATGGGCTAGAGTTCAAGAGCAAAGATGTACTGCTGAAGCTGTATAAGGCTCGGTTCAGTCTGCATTTGGAATGTTGTGAGCAGTTTTGGGCCTTATATTCAAGGAAGGATGGTCATTGAAGGAGTCCCAGAGGGGTTTGATAAAAATGATCCCAGGGATGAAGGGCTTGTCATATGAGGAGCGGTTGAGGACTCTGGCTCTGTACTCAGAGTTTAGAAGGCTGAGGAAGATTCATCAAAACTTACATAATGCTGAGAGCCTCTGGATAGAGTGTATGTGGACAAGATGTTTGCACAAAATAAGGGCACTGCCTCAGAACAAAGGGATGACTTTTTAGAACTGAGAGGAGGAGAGATTTTCTCAGCCAAAGGCTGGTTAATCTGTGGACCTGGAATGTCAGAAGCTGAGGGGTAACTTTATCAAAGTTTTTAAAATCATGAGGGACATGGAAAGGGTGAAGAGGTCTTTTCCCCATAGTGGGGAATAGGTTTAAGGTGAGAGGGGAAAGATTTAAAAGTGATCTGAAGGGCAACATTTTCACGCAAAGGGTGTTGTGTGTATGGAACAAACTGCCAAAGGAAGTGATAGAGGCCAGTAAAATTACAATATTTAAAAGCTGTCTGGATGGGCATATGAATAGGAGGGGTTTAGAGGGATATGGGCCAAATGGTGGCAAATGGGGTGAGGATTAATTTGGTTGGCATGGACAAGTAGGACCGAAGGGTTTGTTTCTGTGATGTATAGCTCTGGAGGCCAAGTCATTGGATGTATTTAATACAGAGATACATAGGTTCTTGATTAATAGGGAGATCAAGGGGTTCAGGGAGAAGGCAGGAGAATGGATTTGTGAAACACATCAGCAATGATCAAAATCATGAAGGGTATATAGGTAGGGTTAACGCTATGGGGGATTTCAAGAGCAGGGGGCATATTTTAAAGGTATGGGGAGAAAGATTTAAAAAAATGAGGCAAATCTTTTACACAGTGGTTTGCGTGAGGAATGAACTTTGTGAGGAAGTGGTGATTGTGGACACAGTTACAGTGTTTAAAAGACACTTGGATAAGTACATGAATAGGAATGTTTTCGAAGAATATAAGCCAGAAGCAGGCAGATGGGGCTAGTTTAGTTTGGGATTATGTTCAGCATGGACTGGATGGACCAAAGTGGCAGAAGTGGGTACTGCAGATGCAGGAGATTAGAGTCAAGACTAGAGTGATGCTGGAAAAGTACAGCAGGTCAGGCAGCATCCGAGGAGCTGGAAAAGTCAATGTTTCGGGCAAAAACCCTTCATCAGAAATGGTTGGACCAAAGTGTCAGTCTCCATGTTGTATGACTCTATGACTCCATGACTCTATGATCAAATGGCGAAGCAGACTTGACTAATTCAACTCCTATATTTGATGGTTATAATGGGCACAGTGGAGGTTCCAGAGGAACATATGGTGAGTAATGTGGTTCTACTTTGCAAGAAGTATGGTAGAGACCAGGATCTATAGACAAGTAACTCTCATGTCAGTGGTAGAGAAACTATTGGAGAAAAACACTCAACCATTACTATTAAGCCAGAGGGAGCACCAAGCATTCCTAAAAATAAGGTTTCAGCCTGGTGAAGCAAATAAGCAGGACTACTTACATGCCAAACAGCATAACCAGCAAGTGACAGACTGAGCTAAGCCATCTCACAAACAATGGATCAAATCTGAGCACTGCAGTCATTCCACATCCAGTCTTGAATGGTGGCAGACAACTCAACAACTCACTGGAGGAGGAGGCTCCATAAATATCCCCATCTTTAACGATCAAAAAGCCCAGTGCATCAGTGTAAAAGATGCGGTTGAAGCATTCGGAGCAATCTTTAAGTGGATGATCCAAATTGGCCTCCTCCAGTAGTCACCAGCATCACAGGTGCCAGTCTTCAGCCAATTCGAATCAGATCAGGTGATATTATGAAATGGTTGGAGGTACTGGATATTGCAAAGTCTATGAGTTCTGACAGCATTAAGGCAATTTTACTGAAGACAGTTATAATGCAGGCATTTACCCAAAAATGTGGAAGTTAACCTATACATGCCTTTGACACAAAAATCAGGACAAATGCAACCTGCCCAGTTATCGATTCGACAATTTAATTTCAATCATCAGTAAATTGACAAAAGATACCATCAACAGTGCTATCAAGCAGCACTTGCTCAGTGGAGCACCACTCAGCTCCTGATTTCTTCACAGTCTTGTTTCAAACATGGTCAAAAGAACTTTATTCCAGAGGTGATGTGAGAGTGAGAGTTCTTTACAGCAGGGTTACATTTGACTGAGTGTGCATCAGCAGCACTAGCTAAACTGGAATCAATGGGAAATAGGAGACAAACTCCCTGCTGATAGGAGTCACACCTGGCACATAGGAATATAGTTATGGCTGTTGGAAGTCAGTCATTTCAGCTCCAGGACATATCTGCAAGGAATTCTTAGTGCTAGGGTGTTAGGTTCAACCATCTTCAGCTACATCATCAATGACCTTCCCCAAATCATAAGGTCAGAAATGGGGCTATTCACCATTGATTGCAATGTTCACCATCATTTGTGACTCCTCAGATACTGAAGCAGCCTATAGTCAAATACAACAAGGCAATGTTTGGGCTGACAAGTGGCAAATAACATTTGTGCCACACAATAGCAGGCAATGACCATCTCCAATAAGAGGCAATCTAACAATTGCCCCTTACCATCACTGAATATGACACCAGTAACATCCTGGGGATTACCAGAAACTCAACTGGACTTACCATATAAATACAATGTTTATAAGAGCAGGTTAGAGGCTTGGAATAAAGCTACTCATGACGCTCCAAAGCCTGACACTCCGACAAAACACAAGTCAGGGTTGTGATGGATTACTCCTAACTGGATGAGTGCAGCTCAAACAACATTCGTAAAGCTTAACACTATCCAGGAAAAAGCTTGACTTGCACCACATGCAAGAGCATTCACTCCCTCCACCAATGAAGCTTTGGAACGGTAATGTGTACAATGCACTGCAGAAGTTCGCTAAGATCCTTAGATAACATATTCCAAACCCGCACCCACTTGCAGGTGGAAGAACAAGGGCAGCAGATACATGCAAATGCCACCACCTGCAAGCTTCCCTCCAAGCCACTCACCACCCCGACCTGGAAATATATTGCTGTTCCTTCACCGTTGTGGGATCAAAACCCTGGAATTTCATTATTGTTTATGATATTTATAATGACGTAGATCAGAATGTAGGAGGGATGATAAGTAGGCTCATGGATGATATCAAGATTGGTGGTTGAAAATGAGGAGATAGGTGTTAGGTTACAGGAAGATATAAACACACAGTCAGATGGGCAGATTAGTAGCAGATGGAATTAAACCCAGATACATTTGATACGATACACTTCAGAAGAAGGAACAAGACAAGGGAGTACTCAATGAATGGCAAAACACTAGGAAGCTCAGAGGAACAGTGAAGGTTGGGGGGAGGTTACCTGACAGAAGTGTGTAAGATTATGAGAGGCATGAACAAAGAGAATAGAAAGCAGCTATTCTCCTGAGTTGAAGGGTCAACAGGAAGGGACTTTAATTTTAATATGAAAGGTACGAGATTTAGAGGGGATTTGAGGAAAAATATTATCACCCAGAGAGCGATGACAATCTGTAATGCATTGTCTGGGAAGATGGTTGAGATGGAAAACCTCACATCCTTTAAAAAGTACTTGGATGAGCGCTTGAAATGTCATTCAAGGTTACAGGCCTAGTGTGGGAAAGTGTGACTAGTGTAGATGGTAATATATTTTTGCTAGTGTAGACTTGATAGACTTGCTTGAATCTATGATGCAGCAACTTGACCATGCATAATAGTCTTGTCTAGTTTGATGATCTGTTTTGATCATGTTTGATAAATTCTAACATAACTTCCTGACTGTACTAGTCTATTGCTCTAAAAATGATTGGTTTGCTCTCTATATGCCCTTACCCACCCTAGGGCATATAGAGGTGATTGGTGTATTTGTATTCTGAGATTCCCTTGTTCCTCCACCCCACAGATATCTGCACCTTCCATGTAATAATTAACCTAATTCTTCTCATGACCAACATGTACAACTTCACTTGACAAATATTGGTCCATTCTGCAAGGCTTTTTAATGTGTCCCTTAAATTGTTGTAGGTCATCCCAGTTTTAACTAATTCCTCCAATCCACCTCCCCCTGCTGTGCTAATTTGGTGGTCAGCTGCACATTGGGAAATTTGGATTTGATTCCAAAATGCCAAATAGTTAATGACAATTGTAAACAGCAGAGGTTCTAGCTCCAATCCTTTTACTTCAAGCACTTTTCCACTTCTGGCTACCAGAGTGACTTCCCTTAACTCCTATTCTCCGTTTCTGAAGCCAGTGAGCAATCTACTTGCGAACCGCATCAAAAGTTTTTGAAAACCAAATAAATTACATCAACTACACTACCATTCTCTACTTACTTTTAAAGTCCATACTGACTATCCATTATTATAATTTTTTTGTTTCTATCTAATATTCAATTATTTTCTTTCAGAAGGATCCAATTATATTTTTATTCCTAATGTAAATCTGACTGGCCTATAATTCTCTGGACACATTCTGTACCACAACAAAAATTATTGAATTACATTAATTATTCACCAAACATCCATAGCAACTACATCATACTCTAACAGATATTCAATAGTAATAACACAATAATGTCTCTGTTGTTTCTTTAAAAATATATGGATGCAGTTCCATCTAGACCAGGAATTTTATCATATTTGCGAGGCTGATTGAGATTTCAAAGATAGAGGGAGAGCCATGGAGGAACATGATATCAATGATGAGACGTTTAAAATTTAGAAATTATCCAGGAGCCATTATGAGCACAAAAAAAATGGGTGAATGGGGACCTCATGAGCATATGGAAAAGAGGTAGAATTTTGGAAGAATGAAATTTGCAGATGGTACAAAAGGGAGGCTAACCAAGAGAGATTTGAAATAGATCTGGATGAATGGAAGCCATAGCTAAAGGTTTCTGTGGCAGATGAGATGAAGCAGAGATGGAGTTTGACAGTGTAACAGAAGTGGCAATTATTACTCAATTTTCTGGAATGCTATAATCCCATAAAATCGATCAATTTTAAACTGTTTTCTTTTCACTTTTCGATTCTTGTTAAAAGTGAAGGCTGTGCGAATGTGTGGCAGAACACAGAGAACCGTTCTGAGATTACAGTAATTCAGGTTGGCCCACAGTCCCACTAAAAGCCTCACTCAAGCTGTTGCCTTGGTTACTAGTGTCACTGATCTCATGTTGATGTAGTCCTGGTAGCTTTTATGTAAATGAAGGAGAGTTGATATATAATACAGTAAAGAAGTACTGTAACAAAGTGAGTCACCATGAAGTTAACATGAAGCCACTGCATTAACTGTTCCATGATGTTAACCCTTGTGATGATGTTGACAAAGATTGGAGTTCAATCTCCCAGGTGCTCCCATTCTGCCAGAGTCTCACCCTTTCATCACCTTTTGAGATATGCTTAATCAGTCTGTTCAGGCATGTTATGACATACCTCTGAAGCAGGTTGATCTTGAACTTCTGACTTAGAAGCAGGGACACTACCACTGTGCCACAAGCCCTTTCTAGTCAACAGTCACCAGGCATAAAATGTTAACTCCGCCTTCTTCCCATTGATGCTGCAAGATCTGCTGAGTTTTGCCAGCAATTTCCGTTTTTGTTCCCATCACCTTTCTTTTGTGAACAAAAAAGTTCATGTCTGTGCTGAATTATACAATCACAGAAAAGCACAGAATGCAGGAAGCTCATTCCACATATTCAGTCTGCAATGGCTTTCGAATAGCAATGTAGTAAGTTATATTCTCTCATTCTTTCCCCATTGTACTGAAACTTTTATCTCTCCAGATAATTACTCAGTTTTCAAAGCTGTGAGTGCAACTGTCTCCACCACAATCCAGGCAATGCATTCTAGATCATACCCACACACTGCAGGAAATAATTTTCCCTCGTGTTGTCTTGGCCTCTGTTGTCAATCACCTTTCAATCTCATCTTCTTGTTACTGACTTTTCAGCAGCCAATTGGAAACTGTTTCTTTTTGTTTACGATTCAAATCTGTCATGATTTTCACCATCGCTTTCAAATCTGTAGAACAAACCCAGATCTAATAGACATGTTCAAACCTAAGTAACTATAATTCCTGATTGTTTGAACAATTCAAGTTAATCTCTTTGGTACAGAATACTCCAGCTCCAGTCAAACCAGTGTTTTATAAAGGTTCAGCATAATTTCGCTGCTTTTGTTCCCTCTGCCTTTCATGTTTACCACTCAGAATTCTGCTTTATGAACTCATTTGTAAATCCATTCTACCACTTACTAATATTTATGCAGATACACATACCCAAGTCTGTCATTATCTTCCTCACTGTTCACTGCACTTCTAACCTGTATGTCAACTGCAAATTACAAAGCCATGCTCTCGCAAGTCCAGTAATTAAGGGAAATCAAAAACAGCAGTAGTCCTGTTACTAAGCCCTGGGGAACTGCACTGCCTACAGGACGTCCTCAATTAACTGGTTCCCAGAAGGTACAATGTTGTGGTCAACAGAGAATCAGAATTACTATGTTGCAAGCAGCATTATTTTGCTGGGGCAGAGGTTATTGGTAAATGCATTTCCCCAGCAACATGCACACAAACATTTTACAGTTAAGAAAAGGTAAAAATCATCAACTGTTTATTATATCTTAATATGAAAAAGCTAAGAAAATGTAATGCTTGAGTCCTCACTAAGCATGACAGTCTTTCATTACTCTGAAGAATGGATAAGTGGAATTGGAGATGGTTTGGGCTTTCTTGGAGGGTGAGAGGTCTATGATTTTCAATCATTGGAGGGAAATGAAAATAAGATTATTTTAAGGACAACCATGAGGGGGAGAAGAATGCCATCATCTTCACTGCTTAGATTGTCCAATTCACTTATTTGCACGATTCTGCAGTTGGCTCTTGGATTTTCTCAATAGACTCCACATAGCCTTTGGCTTGAACACAATCTGGCCACAACATACCCCACATGCCATTCGTAACTTCACAAGTGACAGGCAATTACTATCGCTGTTCTGGACCAGGCAAGACACCCACAAAACATTTCAAAAAGTAGCCCAGACCCTAACTTTGCCAGTTTTTTAAAGGAGGTGTGAAGTGGATATTCCTGGAGAGATGCCACTGGTCAAATCACTTAGTTAAACAAAACAGAATTTATTTATAAGATTATTGAATGAAACACAAACAAAAGAGAACAGAACACTGAATACCTTAACTTATCAGAAAACCTAATAGACTATCCCAATTTAATGATGCTGTTCCAAATACATGCAACATTCCCCATAAACACCCCTTGACACAAAAGGTAAAATCAAGCAGAGGGTCTTACAGGAGAGAGGTCAGAGAGAGAATACCAGTGTACACCTGCTTCTTTGGGTCCAGCGGTTTCTGGTCTAGCACTACTGTTAAAAACCAAGCCAAATCAAACTAGAGAAAGGGGAACTGGGGGAACTGGCCACTCCCCTTTCACAGTACATGTGTGGTTTTTAAAGCTTGAAAGCCTTCTGCCTGAGGCAGTATCTGTTAGCTATTATAAAACTAGCCCTAAAACCCTTCAACCCCAGACTTTTCTGAGTTTGTGTCATTTTCAACCTCTCTGAAAAAACAAAGCCAAGGACAAAATAACCTTGTTATAGGAGCAGACACACCCCCTCAAAAAAAGGAATGATCAATATCCAAAGATGGCTTCATTTTAAAACCCCTTAAACCTAAATTGTTAGTACTCTAAAACACATACGTTACATTTGCCATAAACATACAAACATGCATAACTACATTCCGTTTCATTCTGTTGTACTCTGGCCACTGAATGCCTCCATTTTTCATTCAAGTGTCGAGAATGCATCAGCAATCATGTTTTCTTGTCCTGCCCCATGCACAATTTTCAAATTGAATGACTGTAACAACAAGCTCCAACTGAACAGTCTGGCATTTTTGTCCTTAAATTTCTCCACAAACTTCAATGGATTATGATCAGTGTATGTGGTTGTCTCAGATATGTTACTGGTAACATGAACATTGAAATATTGTAATGCCAACACTAAGCTCAAGTTCTCCTTCCCAACCGTTTTATTTTTCTGCTGATGAATGTTCAACTTCCTCGAGAAATACCTGAAAGGTCTTTCTATCTTCTTGAAAGAGCACAGCACCGACACGCATATCACTTGCAACAATAGTTTGCAGATGACACCAAAATTGGAGGTGTAGTGGACAGCGAAGAGGGTTACAACAGATTACAACAGGATCTGGGCCAGATGGGCCAATGGGCTGAAAAGTGGCAGATGGAGTTTAATTCAGATAAATGCGGAGTGCTGCATTTTGGAAAGCAAATCTTAGCAGGACTTATACACTTTATGGCAAGGTCCTAGGGAGTGTTGCTGAACAAAGAGACTTTGGAGTGCAGGTTCATAGCTCCTTGAAAGTGGAGTCGCAGGTAGATAGGATAGTGAAGAAGGCGTTTGGTATACTTTCCTTTATTGGTCAGAGTATTGAGTACAGGTGTTGGGAGGTCATGTTGCGGCTGTACAGGACATTGGTTAGGCCACTGTTGGAATATTGCGTGCAATTCTGGTCTCTTTCCTATCGGAAAGATGTTGTGAAACTTGAAAGGGCACAGAAAAGATTTACAAGGGTTTTGCCAGGGTTGGAGGATTTGAGCTATAGGGAGAGGCTGAACAGGCTGGGGCTGTTTTCCCTGGAGCGTCGGAGGCTGAGGGGTGGCCTTATAAAAGTTTACAAAATTATGAGGGGGATGGATAGGATAAATAGACAAAGTATTTTCCCTGGGGTCGTGGAGTCCAGAACTAGAGGGCATAGGTTTAGGGTGAGAGGGGAAAGATATAAAAGAGACCTAAGGGGCAACTTTTTCACGCAGAGGGTGGTACGTGTATGGAATGAGCTGCCAGAGGATGTGGTGGAGGCTGGTACAATTGCAACATTTAAGAGGCATTTGGACGGGTATATGAATAGGAAGGGTTTGGAGGGATATAGGCTTGGTGCTGGCAGGTGGGACTAGATTGGGTTGGGATATCTGGTTGGCATGGACAGGTTGGACCGAAGGGTCTGTTTCCATGCTGTACATCCCTTTGACTCTGTGACTCTAATAGCCACCTTGAATGGCTTTGCATAATTAGGTGTGGCTAATACCAAGTCAGTGGTTAACACAATTTTCAGGCTGTCTAATGCCTTCTGACAGTTTGTTATCCACTGAAAATTCTTACCTTTCTCTTGCAATTCAGTGAGTGGAGCAGCCACACTGCTAAACGTTGATATGAATATTCGATTAAGTCCAGTCAATCCCAGGAAATGTAATATCGTTCTTTTTGTCAATGGTATGGGAAACACTACAATTACCATTGTTTTTGCATCCTGAGGAGCCATTTGTCCATGTCCAATAACATGGCCCAGGAAGGTGACTTAAGCATTGGCAAATTTACTTTTAGCCAGTTTTACCATCAAACCTGCCTTCTGAAGTTGATCAAACAAGTCTGACAAATGTTGCAAATGTTCCTTCCAAGTGTGACTAAAAATCAGCAGGTCATCTTTATAAGTGACACAGTTGGGTAATCCAGCAATGACCTAATTGGTTAGTTTCTGAAATATGACTGGCATATTTTTCATGGCAAATGGCATGACTTTAAACTGATACTGTCCATTCGACATTACAAAAGCCAAAATTGCCTTTGCTCTTTCTAACAAGGGTACCTGCCAGTATCTTCTGAGCAAGTCCAACTTAGAAATATAAGTTGTTTGTCCCACCACAGTCTTCCAAATGTAGAATAGGATATGCATCAGAGCTGAAAATGTGTTGCTGGAAAAGCGCAGCAGGTCAGGCAGCATCCAAGGAGTCGGAGAATAGACGTTTTTGGCATAAGCCCTTCTTCAGGAATGAGGAAAATGTGTCCAGCAGGCTAAGATAAAAGGTAGGGAGGAGGGACTTGGGTGAGGGGCGTTGGAAATGCGATAGGAGGAGGAGGTCAAGGTGAGGGTGATAGGCCGGAGTGGGGTGGGGGTGGAGAGGTTAGGAAGAAGATTGCAGGTTAGGAAGGTGGTGCTGAGTTCGAGGGATTTGACTGAGACAAGGTGGGGGGAGGGGAAATGAGGAAACTGGAGAAATCTGAGTTCATCCCTTGTGATCGGAGGGATGAGCCTCATCTTCCGCCTAGGAACCCTCCAACCACAAGGGATGAACGGCCTCTAGAAATCTAGTCAACACATCCATTATTGTTAACAAATACTGATTCCCATTTCTTATTTGAAGTTGGAGATCTACAAAATCAATTAAGACAATTGTAAAAGGTTCCTCAAATACAGGAATAGATATTAAAGGTGCGGGTTTTATTACTGCCTGTGGTTTTCCAATTACCTGACATATATGCACGTCCGGCAAAATTCAACTACCTCCTTGTGCAGTCTGGGCCAGTAAAGATGTTTTTGTATTTTAATTTGAGTTTTCTCACTCCTAAATGACCCCCCTAGAGGTGCTCACATGCCACTTGCAACACTTCCTTTCTAATACGCACTGGCAATACGATTTAATGAACTTCTGCCCATTTCTCAACTGCCTGAATATGTGATGATCTCCATTTCTTCATTATGGCATCAATTTTAAGGTAATAACATTCAGAGATACAGTTAGATTCTTTTTCTTTTTAGGCCTTTTGATACAATTGCTGTAAATTTTCATCTTTCTACTGTAACTCAGTTAATTTATCTGAGCTAAAGATGTCTGCTGTGTCATCTATCTGCTCCTGGTTTGTCCCCACCATCTGGTCAAACAGGGTCTCTGCCAATTCCACTTCAACTTTCTTATCTGTACTATTTGATGTCTCCTGTTTCAACGGGTGACTTTTTGACCTCATTACCACACAGTCAGGAAAAGTCCCAGGATATGTATCCTGCAATAGCTACTGAATTCCCCAGTAGCAACATGCATTGACCAGAAACTGACCAAACATATAAATATAGTGGCTACAAGAGCAGGCCAGAGGCTAGGAAGTCTGTAGCAAGTAACTCACCTCCTGATTCCCCGAAGAATCAGGACTCAATGTCACTCACCCTTCATTCTCTCCCCAACTACCATTATACTCATTGTTACTCTTTCCACTTGAATGGCTTCCTTTAGCAATGTCAGTTTCTACATCCAGACTGCAGCCCATGCACTTATCCAGTAAGCTGAGAGAACCGCAAGCCTGTTGAACAGACACTGCTGCCCTCTGGGTCTCCTTGCCTGCCCTACTCACAATCATAGCAGGCAGCATCCAGGGAACAGGAGAATCGACGTTTCGGGCATAAGCCCTTCTTCAGGATTCTCCTGTTCCCTGGATGCTGCCTGACCTGCTGCGCTTTTCCAGCAACACATTTTCAGCTCTGATCTCCAGCATCTGCAGACCTCACTTTCTCCTACTCACAATCATGCCCACCTTTCCTTGACTACTGACCAAATCAGAAAACCCTATCCTGTTTGGTGTCTCTTGATACACAAAATGCATGCAATTTCCCTATCCCTGATGTATCACACCATCTGAAATTCAGCTTCCAGCTTATAAACTCTGAGCCAAAGCTGCAGAAGGTGTTTGCCCTGTAGCACAATGGATTCCAGGAGCTCCCACATGCAGAAGCCTTGGCACATCACTTGAACTGTCATCATTTTTTTTTAAAATAACTACAAAAATAATTTTTCCGTTATTTGCTTTCTTAATGTAATTTAAGTACGCTAATGCCAGTTATTATGTTATTTTAAACTTTAAGAACAGTGTAATGCTTGAGTCATCACTAAGCATGACAGTCTTGCTTTACGCTGAAGAATGGATAAGTGATACTGGAGATGGAGTGAGCTTTCTTCAAGGCCTGAATGACTTACCAAATACTCTCCCAATGGCTAGCTTCTTCTCTGCAGTAGAGTATGAATCGATTCAAACTGCCAGCATCTGCTGCTGGGTCTTCCTTTCACTGTAGGAGTCTGTTCCTTTGTCACTGGCACTGACAGCATTCCCATTACAACACTGCTATTCAAGCTTGTGCATTTAACTTTCAAACCTTCCACAATTAATGTTAAATGTTTCAACTTCCAGTTTAATCTTTGCTAAGATTATAACTCCTAGACTTTAATGTTGATCCAAGTGGCTCACAGACTCTCCATGTCCATCATAATCTTCTGATTATTTCTACCAAATCTAACAGCAGTCAAAGAAGCTAATAATTTATCAAACACTTTTCATCTATCATTGTTTTTGATGATTTGTTTCACTTTTGTTGTTGGCATATCAAGAACAACAGTGATATCAACCCCACACTCACCTTTTGCAGGCTGTTTTCTAATACCTAACTTCACTTGAAGTATAACTTGAATTCACTCTTTTTTCATTTAAATCATTTCATTGTCACTGGCTCTATTTGGCTCATTATGAATTAATTTTATGGTAAAATTATTGAAATCCTCAACAATTTAAGGCAACCAAAATTACAGCAGGAAGGTACTCTGTTTTGTCTGGATCACAAAATGGTGAGGTGCACACTTCTTATATTGTACTCCACCTATACTCACAAGAGATGAATATTTAACCAAGTT
Organism: Chiloscyllium plagiosum; assembly: GCF_037043375.1. NCBI lineage: Eukaryota > Metazoa > Chordata > Chondrichthyes > Orectolobiformes > Hemiscylliidae > Chiloscyllium > Chiloscyllium plagiosum. Next base: position 29,423,331 of record NW_028270151.1, on the reverse strand, counting down.
CCCTTAAAATTGCTGCTGAAGACTACCACAGGACAGTGCAACCTGTGTCCAAATAAAAGTTTGGGCTGCTTCCAAGCTGTCTGATACTAATAACCACATCATAGGATGCCACCTTATCTGAGGACCAATTCATGCAGGCACAACCAGGGAGTGATGCAGGAACACCAGGCAATTGGCAACATTAACAAGAATCAGTAGCAACTTAACTTGAATACATGTTTGCAATAAGAGATTGACATCAGTGCAAAACAACATTGTGTCAATGTTAAGCAAGGACATCCTGACCTCTGTCTAGTTAGAAAAAAAAGCTGTTCAGCACAAATCCATTTTCCATCCCTTACCCAATTTGTGTCCAAGCTGCTACTGTCCTTTTATTCCATTGACTTCAATTTTGTGAACAACTCTAATATATGAGACTGTATTAAGCACCTTTGAAACTCCAGATAGACAACATAACTGCAATGCCTTCATCCACTCATCAAACTGTGTCACTGCATCCATGCATCAAATAAGTTAGTGAAATGATTTTCTGTCAACAGGCCTTGTAGTCTCTCTTTTATTATTCAACACTCATTCAAGCAACTGTTATTGTTCTGCTAATCGCCGATAAAGAGATAAACAGGAAGGAAGTGAATAGCATGGAATCACTGGAGTCACACAGTAATCATTCTAATCAGCTGCCGGTATTGGGACTAACTGGTGCAGCTCGTTTCAGTTCTAATACCTATCCCCCAGCTTATTCATCATTTCTCCCCTCACCCCTCACTCTAATCTGCTGCCCCTCCCCTTAACCCACTGAGTATCCTCTGGCCCTTCACCTTGCTTCTTCATCCTCTGTGATCTCCTTTCTAAAGCTAGCTCTTCCACAGCAGCCAGGAGTCCTCAGGACAAGCACACACTGTATTAGGAAAGGCTCATAAAGCCTCTGGAAAGTGACAAGTAAACATTTGTACTGCACAAATGACCAATGTCCTTTAATGACCATCTCCAACAAGAAAGATTCTAAACATCGTCCACTAACATACAATGGTAGCACCATCACTGATTCCCCGCACTATTAACATTGATCATTGACCAGAAATTGAACTAAACTAGTCATATATATAGAGCAAATCAAATGCTAAGGATCCTACAGACTGGAAAGTAGACTAGTAGTCTTTTCGCTGAGAGCTGCATGCTCTTCTGTCTGGGGATTTGCATGCTCATTTATTCTCACTTTTTGTAAGGTACTCAGAATGCATCTGCAGACTTTCTGCAGCGGTTATGAGTCACTAATGGGCGAATAATGCTTTATCTGCCAGAACAAAATAATAAGTAAGTCATTTTAAATAACTTGGGATAAATAATATTTTTTAAAAATGCTTCACTTAAACAAAATATTTCCTACAAAAATTAAAATGTTTTTGTAGAGATGGGAGCTAAGAAAAACCTGTTATGAGACCTGTAGTTCACCCTGTAGTGAAAATGATGCTAACGATATGGACAGAAGCAACTGTAGAGAAGATGAATTACACTGAAAGCATTATTGAACAGTACTGCCAGTTTGGTGAGTAAAGGAACTCTTAATCTTTCTCTAAAGATCTAATTTTGTTTAAATTTCACATTTACATTCACAGGTCTCTGAAAGTGGCAGGGGAGGCAGACAAGTTGGGAAAGAAGGCATTGGATGAGGTATTGAATATCACAGCAAGTTTGTAGTGCTGCAGCTGTATGAGACACAGTGTTTTTGGAGCTGTACTCATCCAGGCAAGTGGGGAGAATGTCATCATAATCCTGACTTGTGTCTTCTAGATTGTGGACAGTTTTTGAGGAGTCAGGAGGTACATTACCTGCTGTAGGACCCTTAGCCTCTGATTTGCTCTATTTATATGACTAGTTTAGTTCAGTTTCTGGTCAATGTTAATAGTAGGGGGAATCAGTGATGGTGCTACCATTGAATGTTAATGGATGATGTTTAGATTCTTTCTTGTTGGAGTTGGTCATTAATGGTCATTGGTCATTTGTGCAGCATACGTGTTTACTTGTCACTTGTCAGCCAAGTCTGAATATTATCCAGATCTTTCTGCAATTGGACATGGACTGGTTAGTATCCAAGGAGTCATGAATGGTGCTGAATATTGTACAATCATCAGCAAATATTAGGATACCACCCTGATGGATTCGTACAAGCTACACTTGGACTGAGATGATTGACTTCCAAAAACTACAACCATTTTCCTTTGTAAAAACAATGACTGCAGATGCTGTAAACCAGATTCTAGATTAGAGTGGTGCTAGAAAAGCACAGCAGTTCAGGCAGCATCCAAGGAGCAGCAAAACCGACGTTTCGGGCAAAAGCCCTTCATCAGGAATCCTTTGTGCCAGGTATGACTCTAATCAGTCAAGAGTTTCCCCTCTGATTGCCAATTATGCTGGAGTTCCTTGATGCCAACCCTGGTCAAATGTGGCCTTGTTGTCAAGGATAGTCACTCTCATCATACTTCTAGAATTCAGGTCTTTTGCCCATATTCAAACTAAGCCTGTAAAGATGTCAGGAACTGAGCGGCCCTGACGGAACACAAACTGAGTCTCAGTAAGCATGCCATTGCTAAGCAATCGCTATTTGATAACATTGTTGATGACACCTTCCATCACTTTACTGATGGTCAAGAGTAGACTGATTGGGCAGGAATTGTGCGGACTGGATTTGTCCTGCTTTCTATATTCCAGATATATTTGGGTATTTTTCCACATTGTTGGATAGATGTCAGTGTTGTAGCTGCAGTGTAATAGCTTGGTTAGGGGTGTGGCTAGTCTTGGAGAACAGTACTACTGGAATATTATCTGGGCCATAGCCTTTTTCAATATTCAGTACCTTCAGTTATTTCTTGTTGCTACATTGAGTGAATCAAATTGGCTGAAGACAGGCATCTGCGGTGCAGGGGACCCCAGAGGTTGCCGAGATGGGTTATTCACTTGGCACTCGAGTTGAAGATTGTCGTAAATCCAACAACCTTATCTCTTGCACTGAAATGCTGGGATTCCCCTATGATTGAGGATGGAGATATTTGTGGAGCCTCTTCCTCCAGTCTGTTATTTCATTGTCTACAATTACTCACCACTAGGTGTGGCAGGTCTGTGAGCTTAGATCTGATCTTATAGTTGTGGGATAGCTTTTCCCTGCCTGACACTCACATACACGTACACAGACACACGTACACAGACACGCACAGTCATACGCAGGCATACACACACACAGCCACACATGCAAGTACACGCACACACACACACTCTTTTGGTTTTTTTTGTCCCTATCTGACCTATCTGTTACTATCATCAGCTGGAATCATAACAACATAGGGGCTCTTAGTAGAATAGAAGCTTACTGAATTTAAGAAGGCTCTGTATCTAGTAGAGAAGTTAATATGGGGGGATGTGGAAACAAATTAGCACGTACTGTTAGAATTAACTGAGATTCAGTTAAAAATGTAAAAAAAACATTGAAGGAGCTGAAGATGAGAAGACAACAGTAGAAAGAGAAGAAAATGAAATGAAAAGAGTATTAGGGAGAGAGGAGAAAGAAAGAAGAGAGTTGAAGAATGAAGAAAAGAAAGAAGAAAGAAAATAAGAAAGTTTGAAAGAGAAAGGGAAACAAAGAGAAAAACAAAAGTATTTTTTCTTCATTCAAGAGGTATGGGCCAACATTTATTCCCCAACACTAATTGCCCTAGAGAAGGTAATGGTGAATTGCTTTCTCAAACCATTTCATCTCATTTGAAAAAAATAGCTGAGAAGATAACTTTGTTAAAAGATGTTTTGACCTTAACATTTACAGAGAAGGATAATTCATGGCGAGTTTGAACTGTGGGTCACCATGGTGATGGGTCAGGTTGAGAAGACCTGGTGATCTCAGCAATATGGGAATTGAATCCATGCTATTGGGATCATTCTGAATCACAAATTGGTTGACCAGCCAACTGAGATAAATATAATGTCTCACACTGACAGTTGCATTGTGGAAAATGTCCTTCTGGGAAAGTGGAGAAATCAGAAATTTGGGCTGGCAAAGGTAAAAGTTTTAGAAACAACAGAAGGAAACCAAAGTAATAAAGGAAGGAACTTATTTTAAACCCTGACCAATGACAGTGTTGTTGCTATGCTGAGCTGTCCTGGACACACAATCAATGGTGCTAATCAAAAAGCCAAATAAAAGTCATTGTTAAAGAGGAGTTGACCTGAACACACACGGTGCTGATTTGTCTGGACTCAGTGCTTCCAGAGTAATCCTGTTTGATATGCAACAGTTAGCTTCATTTATTTTGCCAAAGCTGCAAAGTAATCCTTGTTTTATCTCTTTTTTAAAGCAGTGTTTACGTTTCTCATTTTCAGTCCATAGTCCAATAAAAAACAAAGACGTTCTCTCTTACATTAATTAAAGTGTGTTAGTTGACCAAAAGGCAATTGATAAATGCTTAATAAAAGATGAAAACTAGAACAGATAATAAGACCAAAATTCAGACCAAACCACTGGACATAATGTTTAAGTGTCGTTATCTGTCTCTGGGTTATCATTAAAAGCAACATTCACTGGACCTCATCGAAACAAAAAAAGCTCAATGATGTGAATTATACAGTGAGTACTCCAGACAGGAGGAAAAATCAGTGAGTGTAGCATGTGAAAGGACCATTATTACAGAACAGAAGTGTGTTTACAGTGGGAAGAGAAAAAGGGAATGAAATAAAACTGCCAGAAACATTTGAGTATGAACCAGAAATTGAAATTAAACAGTCAACCCTTCAGTAAACTGGTTGAATATTACAGATGTGCTCAAAAGGTTAGATTGAATATTATGCTATCTTCCCCCATCAGTTCCTGACATGGGCAGCTGGCACATTGCTGACTTGATGTATTGTACGGCAAAATGCTCTCCTCATCCCTCTGGAATGTCCAATCCTGACAAGTGCAATGGATTCTCTCTCAGTGTGATTGCTAAAAGCCCCTTTCCAGCTGAAACACAAAGTGCACATAGGTATGGCATGGCAAGGCAAGGGAAAGCAAGGCAAACCATGGATGATGCGAGCATGCAGGTAGGCCCGAAATGAATGAGCACTGAAAGAGCAAGTAAGCAGCCCTGAGGTGCAGCCTATCGATACCATGATCCGGGTCTCTGTCTGTGTGTGCAAAGTGTTCCTGCTGCAGCCTTCTCAACACTAGTTGCTGCTGTGTCCTGAAATGCATGGCCTGCTCATGTATTGGAGAGGAAGTGAGGGATGTCAGATGCTGGATGCCAATGTTCTTTCATGAAGGGTTCTTGAACCAAAGTCCAAGATCGATGTCGTTCAGAGCATGCGGTGAGCTGAATAGATTGGAGACACTCTCTGGTTTCCTTGTCAAGTTTTCCCAAACTCTAATATGTTTGATAAAATGAGTTGTGACATTAACAAGGTATTTAACAGGCAATAATGGCCATCAATTGGCAACTTGTCAGTGCCTGGCAGATTTTCACCATGCCACTTCTAAAAAGTATAAAAGATGGAGCGAGATGGTCTCAGTGTTGAGATGGACCTTGCTGGACTAGCTCATGTTGCTCAGACCCCATTGAGATTACATCCATAACCCTCTTGGATTACACAATCAACTTGGTCATACATTTAGCTGAAAGTGAATTTTTCAAGGCATAATAGTCTTATTTGAGTCACACGATGGGGTAAGGACAAGTAAGGCTAGAGAGGATATAACTGAGCCTAAGTTAAAGCATGTGATCCTACAATATATGGGTATAGGTGGATTTTATCAAATGTGTTGCAGGAAAAGCGCAGCAGGTCAGGCAGCATCCAAGGAACAGGAGAATTGACGTTTCGGGCATAAGCCCTTCTTCAGGGCTTATATTAAAAGATGGCTGGAGTGACTGGATGTTACAACAGCTAATGCGTCCTACTAACATTCCAGTAACAATACTAAAGACATGTACTATAGACCTTGCTGTCTCCCTGGTGAAGTTGTTCTAGTATAGTTACAACACTGGCTTTTACCTGACAAATCTAACCTGCCAATTCCCTTCAAAACTGGATAGAACTGGGGAACATAGGCTGTAATGAAATCAGGGGCTGAGGAGCCCATTGGAACTGAAGAAGGGCTGATGCCCAAAACGTCGATTCTCCTGCTCCTTTGATGCTGCCTGACTTGCTGCGCTTTTCCAGCAACACATTTTTTAGCATTGGAACTTAAAGTAGGCTTCAGTGAGCAGGTTAGTGCCAAGAAGATTCTTACTAAGTTGAAATACTAACTCCATTTTGTCTTTCCAGAAATGCTGCCGGATCTACTAATTTTCTCCAGCATTGTCTGTGTTTATTTTTATTCAAAATCCACACAAAAACCATGGAATGACCATCTCCAACAAGAGAGAATTTAATCATTGTCCTTTGACATTCAATGTCATTGTTAGCACTGATTCGCCAAATGTCAATGTCCTTGGAGTTACCATTGACCAGAAACTGAACTGGACCATCAATATAAATACAGTGGCTGCAATAGCAGCCTGGACATGCAGTGAGTAACTCACCTCCTGACTACCCAAATTTTGTTTAGAATCTACAAGGCATTAGTCAGGCATGTGATGGAATACTATCTGCATGCTTGGATGTGTGCAGCTTAAACAACACTCAAGCATCTTTATACCATCCAGGACAAAGTGACACACTTAGTTGGCACCACACCTACAAACATCCATTTACTCCACTAACAATGATCAGGAGCAGCAGGTTGAAGCATCTATAAATTGGACTGCAGAAATTCACTAAAGCTCCTTAGATAGCATCTTACAAATCTACGATCCTAAGAACTAGGAGCAGTAGCTTGTAATTGAGCGCCTTGAGTCTGCTTGACCATTTGATACAATCATGACTGATCTCATCTCAGCCTCAACTCCACTTCCATGCCCGGTCTTCATAACTTCCAGAAGAACCAGGCCAACTGATACATGGGAACACCACCATCTGCAAATTCCCCTTCAATTCAGTCACCACCCTGATTTGGAAATATATTTCTCTTCTGTCAGTGTCACTGGATCAAAATCCTAGAATTCACCGTTAACAGCATTGTGAGTTTCCTTTCAGTGCAAATGGCAGTACTTCAAGAAGGCAGCTCACCACCACCTTCTGAAGAACAAATTGGGATGGGCAGTAATGCTGGCTCAGCTAGCAGCACCGACATCCCATGAATAAATTAACAGTGAATTGAATGTATTGTGAACATTTGTATGAAGGATTACAAGCATTTAATAAAACTCTTAAAACGTTAGGGGCAGTACAGTGGCTTAGTGGCTAGCATTGTTGCCTCACAGCACCAGACACCTGGGTTCGATTCCAGCCTTGGGCGACTGTGTGGAATTTGCACGTTCTCTCTGTGGCCTGCATGGTATTCCTCTGGGTGCTCCGGTTTCCTCCCACAATCCAAAGATGTGCAGGTCAGGTGAATTGGCCGTGCTAAATTGCCCATAGTGTTAGGTGCATTAGTCAGAGGGAAATGGGTCTGGGTGGGTTGTTGTTTGGAGGGTCAGTGTGGACTTGTTGGGCCAAAGGGCCTGTTTCCACACTGTAGGGAATCTAAACTTTAAGATGCATGATTTAGAAAATAAGTAGGGGAAGAGAGAAAATTTGGGCTGTTGTTAACAACGAGGTGTCCTATGAGACAGAACGACAAGCAGGCTCCTTTTAGGAAAAGAGAACCATAAATAAGTTTAGGAACTGTGCAGGATTCAGCAATGGCAATGCCATTGAATATGACAATAGACAATAGACAATAGACAATAGGTGCAGGAGTAGGCCATTCAGCCCTTCGAGCCTGCACCGCCATTCAACATGATCATGGCTGATCATTCCTAATCAGTATCCTGTTCCTGCCTTATCTCCATAACCTTTGATTCCACTATCTTTGAGAGCTCTATCCAAGTCTTTCTTAAATGAATCCAGAGACTGGGCCTCCACTGCCCTCTGGGGCAGAGCATTCCACACAGCCACCACTCTCTGGGTGAAGAAGTTTCTCCTCATCTCTGTCATAAATGGTCTACCCTGTATTTTTAAGCTGTGTCCTTTGGTTCGGCACTCACCCATCAACGGAAACATGTTTCCTGCTGCCAGAGTGTCCAATCTTTTCATAATCTTATTTGCCTCAATCAGATCCCCTCTCAGTCTCTAAACTCAAGGGTATACAAGCCCAGTCGCTTCAGTCTTTCAGTGTAAGGTAATCCCGCCATTCCAGGAATTGACCTCGTGAACCTACGCTGCACTCCCTCAATAACCAGAACGTCTTTCCTCAAATGTGGAGACCAGAACTGCATGCAGTAATTCAGGTGTGGTCTCACCAGGGCCCTGTACAGCTGCAGAAGCACCTCTTTGCTTCTATACTCAATTCCTCTTGTTATGAAGACCAGCATGCTATTAGCCTTCTTCACTACCTGCTGTACCTGCATGCTTGCCTTCATTGACTGGTGTACAAGAACACCCAGATCTCTCTGTACTGCCCCTTTACCTAAATTGATTCAATTGAGGTAGTAATCTGCCTTCCTGTTCTTGCCACCAAAGTGGATAACCATACATTTATCCACATTAAACTGCATCTGCCATGCATCTGCCCACTCACCTAACTTGTCCAAGTCACCCTGTAATCTCCTAACATCCTCATCACATTTCACCCTACCACCCAGCTTTGTATCATCAGCAAATTTGCTAATGTTATTGCTGATACCATCTTCTATATCATTAACATATATTGTAAAAAGCTGCGGTCCCAGCATGGATCCCTGCAGTACCCCACTGTTCACTGCCTGCCATTCCGAAATGGAGCCGTTTATCACTACCCTTTGTTTCCTATCAGCCAACCAATTTTCAATCCAATCTAGTACTTTGCCCCCAATACCATGCGCCCTAATTTTACTCACTAACCTCCTGTGTGGGACTTTATCAAAAGCTTTCTGAAAGTCCAGGTACATTACATCTACTGGATCTCCCTCGTCCATCTTCAGAGTTACATCCTCAAAAAATTCAAGAAGATTAGTCAAGCATGATTTCCCCTTCATAAATCCATGCTGACTCTGTCCTATCCTGTTACTACTATCCAGATGTGCCGTAATTTCATCCTTTATAATAGACTCCAGCATCTTTCCCACCACTGAGGTCAGACTAACTGGTCTATAATTTCCTGCTTTCTCTCTCCCACCTTTCTTAAAAAGTGGTATAACATTAGCCACCCTCCAATCCTCAGGAACCGACCCCGAATCTATCGAACTCTGGAAAATAATCACTAATGCATCCACGATTTCCTGAGCCACCTCCTTCAGTACCCTGGGATGCAGACCATCAGGCCCCGGAGACTTATCAACCTTCAGACCTAACAGTCTCTCCAACACCAAATCCTGGCAAATATAAATTCCCTTAAGTTCAGGTCCTTCAGCCACTGTTACCTCAGGGAGATTGCTTGTGTCTTCCCCAGTGAACACAGATCTGAAGTACCCATTTAATTCCTCTGCCATTTCTTTGTTCCCGGTAATATATTCCCCTGTTTCTGTCTTCAAGGGCCCAATTTTAGTCCTAACCATTTTTTTGCCTTGCACCTAAAAAAGCTTTTACTATCCTCCTTTATATTATTGGCCAATTTACCTTCGTACCTCATTTTTCCTCTGCGTATTTCCTTCTTAGTAATCCTCTGTTGCTCTTTAAAAGCTTCCCAGTCCTCAGTTTTCCCACTTATCTTTGCTATGTTATACTTTTTCTCTTTTAACTTTATATGTTTCTTAACTTCCCTTGTCAGCCACGGCCGCCCATGCCTCCTCCTGGGATCTTTCTTCCTTTTAGGAATGAACTGATCCTGCAACTTCTGCATTATACACAGAAATATCCGCCATTGTTCCTCCACGCTCATCCCTGCTAAGGTATTGCACCATTGAACTTTGGCCAGCTCCTCCCTCATAGCTCCATAGTTCCCTTTATTCAACAGAAGTACTGTCACTTCCGACTGTACCCTCTCCCTCTCAAATTGCAGATTGAAGCTTAATGTATTATGGTCACTACTTCCCAATGGCTCCTTCACTTCGAGGTCTCTGACCAATTCTGGTTCGTTACACAATATCAGATCCAGAATTGCCTTCTCCCTGGTCGGCTCCAGCACCAGCTGCTCTAAGAATCCATCTCTGAGGCACTCCACAAAGTCTCTTTCTTGAGGTCCAATACCATCCTGATTCTCCCAGTCTACCTGCATGTTAAAATCCCCCATAACAACTGTAGTAACATCTTTACGACAGGCCAATTTCAGCTCCTGATTCAACTTACATCCGACATCCAGACTACTGTTTGGAGGCCTGTAGATGACTCCCAAGAGGGTCTTTTTACCCTTAGTATTTCGCAGCTCTATCCACACTGACTTTACATCCCCTGACTCTAGGTCCCCCCGCGCAAGGGACTGAATATCCTCCCTTACCAACAAGGCCACCCCACCCCCTCTGCCCATCACGTGTAGCCTTGAATATTCATTTCCCAGGCCCTGTCCACTTGAAGCCACGTCTCAGTTATCCCCACAATATCGTATCTGCCAATTTCCAAAAGAGCCTCAAGCTCATCCATCTTATGTCTAATGCTTCGTGCATTCATGTATAGTATTTTTAATTTGTTACTGCTCTCACCCTTCCCATCAACCCCTATTTCACTCAACCTTACCGCATGATCCCTTTCCGAGTTTTCTGCCTCATTGATACAGTTGTCTTTCTTGGCTTCTCTTGTTCTAACTTTCCCTTCAATTTCCTTTTTAACATCCAGTTTGTCCCCTCCCCCCCCACTACTTAGTTTAAATGTAGCGGTGTTGCAGTAGAAAACCTGCCTGCCAGAATGCTGGTCCCTAACCTATTAAGGTGCAAACTGTCTCTCTTGTAGAATTTATGCTTACCACAAAATATACCCCAGTGATCCAAGAACTTAAATCCTTGCTTCCTGCACCAGTTCCCCAGCCACACATTCAAGTCCATTATCACCCTGTTTCTGGCCACACCAGCCTGAGGAACTGGAAGCAAACCGGAGATAACCACCTTGGACGTCCTGCTTTTCAGCCTTCTTCCTAGTTCTCCGAAGTCCCGCTGTAGTATGTTCCTCCTCTCCTTCCCGACATCATTTGTGCCGACATGTACCACCACCTCTGGCTCTTCACCCTCGACCTTGAGGATTTCCTGCACTCTGTCTGCGATGTCTTTCACCCTGGCACCAGGAAGGCAACACACCATCCTTAAATCCCATCTGCTGCCACAAAAACCCCGGTCAGTTCCTCTCACGATGGAGTCCCCTATTACCACGGCTCTGTGCGATGTCCGACTCTTCCGCTCTGCCTCTGTGCCAACGTTTGATTGACAGACCTGTCTGCCTTGCAAACTGGCAGTGTCATCAGTCTCTACTGTTTCCAAAAGCTTCAACTTGTTCCTGACAGGTACTTCTCCCGGGGTCTCTTGCACCTGTCTCCTCTCTGCCTTCCTCATCATCTGCTCTCTTCTGCTCTCTTCTGGCATGATTGGTGTAATAACCTCGCTGAAGGTCTTGTCCAGAAAGATCTCGTTCTCTCGAATGAGCCTAAAGTCCTCGAGTTCTTTCATCAGCGCTGCAATATGCTCGGTCAATAGCTGACTGCGCACACACTTTCCACACATATACGAGTCAGACACACCAGAGTCGTTGACCTCCCACATCAAGCACGTAGCACACTGAACCAGCTGGGCAGTCATGTCTTCACCCTCTTCAACTGTGGCGTAATCACTTCACTCAACCTCCTTGTCAAAGATTCCTGAGCTGAAGCCTCACTCTTCGATCCAAACTTCCTTAGACCCTCTTTTTGTGGCAAGTCTGTGGACTCTTAATTTAGGTTAGAGGAGGAGGGAGGGAGGGAGACCCTACTTTGTAGGACCTGGGGTTTAGAACTCATCCTCTCTAATAACAATCACTTACCTTCCCGACTGGCTTTGCGCTCCGCCTGAACTTCCACCCAGCTTCCGCCGCTCTCTGCTGTGAAAAAGGCTGGGGAATATAAAGGCTGGGGAATTCTGAAGGGACTGACCTCAGATCAGCTGACTTCAGAACGTGCTGCTGATAGCAGTCGCCAAGCATGCTGTACAAGAACACACGAATATCCCTTAAAACATTTGACTCCAACACTTTGAGTGTTCTGAACGTCCTTCTTTCCACTGGTAAGTCACTCGAGTCACAAACTACCAGAAACCCCAAGCTATGAAAAGTGTGACTGAGGACAGAAAGGGAGAACGTGATGTAGCTCAGTGTGAAGCAGAGATACAGATGGGGGAAGAAACATCAATCAATACATACTCTCCAGCAAGATACTCGCAGAAAAACTGTTGATACCTCTGTTCCTGTGTTGATTAGGCGCGATGTTTCTACCTGACCAAATTTCATGCTCACTCCAGGGGAATTCCCTGCATTTCTATATAAGACTGAGAGAACCTTCAACCAATTCCCCAATATCCCTTACCCCACCTTCAGTGGGTTCTCAGTGGGAGTTCCAACTTGTTTCACACCTGGTGAAATAGGAAGGCCCTTGCACAGCTTAGGATCTCCATGTCTCATGGCAATGGTAGTCATGGTTACTGAGGGCAGTCTAATTTGAAATATCCAGCCCTTTATCAATTCCAATGCCTCTTTAGAGCACTTTTTGGATGGAGTCAGCTTCACGGCTTCCCATGGAGATACGACAACAAGAAATGGATCAGCACTTGCGGTATAGCAATAGATACTACCTGCCTCTTCAACCTGAGTTTACATCCCCATTCACGTTGTTGGTCACCTCTGTGTAGCTGGGGTTCTTTATTCCACTGGCATCACATCATAACAAATATACTTGGAAATTCAAGTAAAACAGGACATAGAATGCATTTGGAATCGCATTTATGGCCTACATTTTGTTAAGGAAATCCTTTGTCTGACTGATCCTTCTCCCCCGGGGCCTCCTTCCTCAAAAAGCACTTGGAGAATCTGTTCAAATGCTCTAGCTGCTCTGCTTAGTGCCCCCTCTCTCTCTCTCCTTATCTGCTGCTGGAGTTCCCATTATACAGGAAATACCACCAATAATAAGGTCCCCTCCAAGTCATGGACTATCCTGACTTGGAACTATAGATATATCATGATTCCTTGACTGTTATTGAGTCAAAATCTTGGAACTCTTGTCCTAACAGTACTTTAGTTCCTACATCATATGGACTGCAGTGGATATGGCAGATGAGTAAATAAATAAATACTTGGTATTAATCTTTATGATAGAGAACACTAATAGCACTCCAAAAATATTTAATCATGGGGCAAAAGATGCAGGGGAAATACACACAATGGCTAAACAGAAAAATACTATGGAAAATATTGAGGTTTCAAGCAGTTAAGTCCCTGAATCTGATGGGTTGAACCCAAGGATACTAAAGGAAGGAGCCGCAAAGATAGTGGATGCACTAGTAGTAACCTTCCACAAACCCTTGGATTCTGGAAACATCCCAGAAGATCAGAAAACTGACAATGTGTCACCTTTATTTAAAAAGGTGAGGAGACAAAAATAATACATAAGCATATGTCAACTAGTTTAAATATCTGGTATTGAGAACATTTTAGAGTCTATTATAAATTATGTAATAGAAGAGCATTTATAAATAGATAATATAATCAAGCAGAGACAGCATGGCTTCACAATGGGGAAACCATGCCTAAAGAACTTATTAGAATTATTTGACGAGGTAACAAGCAGGTTAGATAAAGGGAACTGGTAGAACTAATGAACTTGGATTTCCAAAAGGTGTTTGACAAGGTACCACACATTATGGGTACCTAATAGGATAAGAGCCAAAGTTGTTGTATGTAAAATATTACCATGAATAGAGAATTAACTAACTAACAGAAGACCGAGAGTTGGGATGAGGGGAGCATTTTCACAACGTCAATCTGTAACTAGTGGAGTGTAACAGGGATCAGGGTTGGGCCCACATTTATTTACAATGTATATTAATTTCTTGAATGAGAAACGTGAATGTACTTTGGCAGAAAGAATAGTGGAACTGAATTTTATTTAAATAGACAAAGACTGTAGAAAACCACAGAATCGAGGCATAGGTGAGCTGTTGTGTGTGAATCACAAAACGAAAGCTAGCAGTCAAGTTCAGTGGATAATGAGGAAAGGTAATGGAGTGTTGGCCTTTATTTTAAAGGAAAGGAGTATAAATGTAGGGAGATCTTGCCAAAACTACACACTATTCCAGATGTGGTCTGACGAGCATCTCGTAAACAGATTTGGTCCCCTTATTTAAGAAAAGATTTGCTGGCATTGGAGGCTGACCAGAAAAGGTTCATTAGATTACCCCAGTGTGGAAAGATTGTTTTATGAGGAGAGGTTGAGATGAGTTGGTACTCATTGGAGTTTAGAAGAATGAGAGGAGACCTTATTGAACAGATAAGATTCTTAGTGGGCTTGAAATGTAGCTGTTGGGAAGTTGTTTCCATTTGTGGGAGAGTCTAGGACCATAGTAGGGAGTAGCCCATTTAACATAGAAATTAAGAGGTATTTCTTCTCTCAGAATGTAGAGACTGTGGAATTCTTTATCTCAACTTCTTTATGTCAAGGCTGGACCATTAAATATTTTCAGATAGACAGATTTTTAAATCAGTCAGACTCAAGGGTTATGGGGTAAAGACGGGAGAATTGTGTCTAGGATTATTTTATTAGCCATAATTTTTGGAATGGTGCAGCAGACTTAGCCAAACAGCCTTCTCCAGTGCCCACATGTTGTGGATTTATGGTCTAAAGCAGCTCACCAGTACCTTCACAAGGGCAACTAGGGATTGGCTATAACTGCTGACCTAGCAGGTGACACCACATCCCATGATCAAAGAGGAATGTTAATGATTAGACAATGAAAGTGTTTAGGAATATTGTAAAAAGATGGGTCAATAGCATGAGAGAAATAGTGAAGGTGGATGGTGGGGTTTAGAGATATGTTCAGAAGTGAGCAGCAGGATTCTAAGATATTGGGAAAAAGCTATGTTAGATAATTTTGTCTAGCTCATTGCCTTTTCTTGTTTTGTAAGATTTTTCTGAATGTTGGCAATGAATTCTGCAAATATCATAATCACAGCACTCCTGGTAGATGTTAATTACATAAACAGAATAGAGATATACCCACATTTATTAGCACTGAATTCTCACTAGTGCCATCTCATCCTGATTAGTTGCTGTATGGTATGGAGATGCGGTGTTCTGTAATTAGGTTTAAGTAGGCTGCAGGTTATGTTATTAAGAAATAATTTACTTTACCTTTTCAGAGAAACATGAGGTTGTTCTGTTCATTGATTAATGGTAACAAGTGCGCATTGATCTCCTTCTCCATTATATAAATCAATCATTCAGGCTCCATTCTGTAATAGCCAGGGTGCGTTAGTGTAGGGAAATTGAATAAATCACTCACTCATTAACTCAATGATTCACTCACCTACTAACTCACTGATTCACTTACTATCTCACTCTCCCGCGAAGTCATTTGCTCACTCCAACCATTAAAGCAACTAATTTTCTGAAGTTAATGGAGGAAACCTCCTGCTGGTTGGAGTCATACCTGGCACGAAGGAAGATGATTGTGGTTGTTGAAGGTCAATCATCCCAGCTCCAGGACATCTCTGAGGAGTTTCTCAGGGTAGTGACAATGGAAAGGTTTATATGCACCGATGGATTGCAGTGGTTCGGGAAGATAGACCAACACTACCTTCTTAAGCAAATAGAAATGGTCAATCTTCAGCTGCTCTATCAATGACCTTCCCTCTCTCATCAGATCAGAAGTGGAAGGTTCACCAATGACTGCACAGCGTTCAGCACCATTCAAGACTCCTCAGATACTGAAGCAGTCTGTGCTCAAATGCAATAAGATCTGGACAATATCCAGGGTTAGGCCAACAAGTGGCAAGTAACACTCGCACCAGACAATGACCATCATCAATAAGAGACCCTCTAACCACTGCCCCTTGATATTCAATGGTATTACCATCACTGAATCCCCCACTGTCAACATCCTTGGGATTCCCATTAACCAGAAACCCAACTGGACTAACCACATAAACAAATTGGTTACAAGAGCAGGTCAGACACTAGGCACTGTGACAAATAACTCACCTCCTGACGCCCCAAAGTGTATCCACTATCTATAAGGCACAAGTCAGGAGTGTAATGGAATACTCCCCACTTGCCTGGGTGGGTGCAGCTCCAACAACACTCAAGAAGCTTGACACCATTCCCAAGACGTAGCAACCCGCTTGATTGGCAGCACATCTACAAACAGTCAATCCCTCCACCACCGGCACTCAGTTGCAACAGTGTGTACAAGATGCACTGCAGAAATCTACCAAAGATCCTTAGACAGCCCCTTCCAAACCCAAGACCACTTCCATCAAGAAGGTCAAGGGCAGCAGGTACTTGGGAACACCACCACCTGCAAGTTCCCTTCCAAGCCACTCACCATCCTGACTTGTACTGCCATTCCTTCACAGTTGTTGGGTCAAAATCCTGGAATTCCCTCCCTACCGGCATTGTGGGTCAACCCACAGCAAGTGGACTTCAGAGATTCAAGAAGGCAGCTCACCACCACCTTCTCAAGGGGAAATAGGGATGGGCTATCAATTCTGGCCAGCCAACAATGCCCAAGTTCCACAAATGAATAAAAAGAAATTGGGCTGAGCCAGAGGTGCCCACATCTCATTAAGGAATAAATAAAACTCATTCATTTACTCATGGATTTATAGCCTCAGTCACTCATTCACTTACACATTCACTCAACTTCATCATTTTCTCCTTTTACTGACTTGTTTCTCTGTTATCTCCTATTGTTATTCAGATAATTTGATAATAGTTAATAATATAGTAAATTTGATTACCAGTTCAATGAAAACTGATCATAGAACCGAAGGTTGGTCCAAGTAATCGTAACTATGCAACTATCAGATTATCATAACAGTCATGGAGACATAGAGACGTACAGCACAGAAACAGACCCTTCGGTCCAACTCATCCATGCAAACCAGATATCACAACCCAATCTAGTCCCACCTGCCAGCACCCAGCCCATATCCCTCCAAACCCTTCCTATTCATATACCCATCCAGATGCCTTTTAAGTGTTGCAATCATACTAGCCTCCACCACTTCATCTGACAGCTCATTCCATACACGTACCACCCTCTGCGTGAAAAAGTTACCCCTTAGGTCTCTTTTATATCTTTCCCCTCTCACCCTAAATGTATGCCTTCTAGATCTGGACTCCCCTACCCCAGGGAAGATACTTTATCTATATATCATATCCATGCCCCTCATGATTTTGTAAACCTCTATAAGGTCACCCCTCAGCATCCGATGATCCAGGGAAAACAGTTACCCAGTCTATTCAACCTCTCCCTATAGCTCAAATCCTCCAACTCTGGCAACATCCTTGTAAATCTTTTCTGAAGCCTTTCAAGTTTCACAACATCTTTCCGATAGGAAAGAGACCAGAATTTCACGCAATATTCCAAAAGTGACCTCACCAATGTCCTGTACAGCCACAATATGGCTTCCTAACTTGTGTATTCTACACTCTGACCAATAAAGGAAAGCATACCAAACGCTTTCTTCACTATCCTATCTATCTGCGACTCCACTTTCAAAGAGCTATGATCCTGCATTTCAAGGTCTCTTTGTTCAGCAACACTCCCTGGACCTTACCATTAAGTATATAAATCCTGGTAAGATTTGCTTTCCCAAAATGCAGCACCTCACATTTATCTAAATTAAACTCCATCTGCCACTTCTCAGCCCATTGGCCCATCTGGTCAAGATCCCGTCATAACTGAGATAACCTTCTTCACTGCCACTATACTTCCATCAGCAAACTTACTAACTGTACCTCTTATGCTCACATCCAGATCATTCATATAAATGACGAAAAGTAGTGGACCCAACACCGATCCTTGTGGCACTCCACTGGTCACAGGCCTCCAGTCTGAAAAACCACCTTCTACCTTTGAGCCAGTTCTGTATCCAACTGGCTAGTTCTCCCTGTATTCCATGAGATCTAACCTTAAGGGACCTTGTCAAATGCCTTACTGAAGTCCATATAGATCATGTCTACCACTCTGCTCTCATTAAATCCTCTTTGTTACTTCTTCAAAAAATTCAATCACATTTGTGAGATGTGACTTCACACACAAAAAGCCATGTTGACTGTCCCTAATCAGTCCTTGCCTTTCCAAATACATATACATCCTGTCCCTCAGGATTCCTTCCAACAACCTGCCCACCACCGATGTCAGGCTCACTGGTCTATAGTTCCCTGGCTTGCTCTTACCACATTTCTGACCTCTCCCAAACAGGTTCATCCAAGATCAGTTGTAAATTTCACTGTTTGTTAATTTTCCCAGATGCACTCTGAAGTCTAATGATACATGAATTTAAACAGCAAAGGCAGTAACTGAGCAGATTCCCTGCTCTGTGAGTTAGCAATGTGCGTTTCTTTTCTCTCTCTCTCTCCTGCACTGACCTCAACATGTGCTACCTTTGTCTGTTCCTCTCCCTTTTAAAAGTGCTGTCGTTTTGATTTTTTTTTTCTCCAAAGTTCCAAAACAATGCAAACCAAATCATCCGCCAACATTTCTGCCACCTCCAAAAAGGCCTCACCATCAGGGATATATTTCCCTCCACACCCCTTTCCGTCTTCCGCAAAGACCGTTCCCTCTGTGACTACCTGGTCAGGTCCACGGCCCCCTACAACCCACCCTCCCATCCTGGCATCTTCCCCTGCCACCGCAGGAACTGTAAAACCGGCGCCCACACCTCCTCCCTCACCTCTATCCAAGGCCCTAAAGGAGCCTTCCACATCCAACAAAGTTTTACCTGCACATCCACTAATATCATTTATTCAAAGTTTGTGCAAAGATTTGTAGCTCGGGTGCTCATTGTTGTGGTTCTGTTCGCCGAGCTGGAAGTTTTTGCTGCAAACATTTCGTCCCCTGGCTAGGCGACATCATCAGTGCTTGGGAGCCTCCTGCGAAGCGCTTCTTTGATGTTTCCTCCGGTGTTTATAGTGGTCTGTCCCTGCCGCTTCTGGTTGTCAGTTTCAGCTGTCCGCTGTAGTGGTTGGTATATTGGGTCCAGGTCGATTTGTTTGTTGATGGAGTTTGTGGATGAATGCCATGCCTCTAGGAATTCCCTGGCTGTTCTCTGTCTGGCTTGCCCTATGATAGTAGTGTTGTCCCAGTCGAATTCATGTTGTTTGTTGTCTGCATGTGTGGCAACTAAGGATAGCTGGTCGTGTCGCTTCGTGGCTAGTTGATGTTCATGTATGCGGATTGTTAGCTGTCTTCCTGTTTGTCCTATATAGTGTTTTGTGCAGTCCTTGCATGGGATTTTGTACACTACATTAGTTTTGCTCATGTTGGGTATCGGGTCCTTCGTTCTGGTGAGTTGTTGTCTGAGCGTGGCTGTTGGTTTGTGTGCCGTTATGAGTCCTAGGGGTCGCAGTAGTCTGGCTGTCAGTTCCAAGATGCTCCTGATGTATGGTAGTGTGGCTAGTCCTTTTGATTGTGGTATGTCCTCGTTCCGTGGTCTTTCTCTTAGGCATCTGTTGATGAAGTTTCGCGGGTATCCGTTTTTGGCGAATACCTTGTATAGGTGTTCCTCTTCTTCTTTTTGCAGTTCTGGTGTACTGCAGTGTGTTGTGGCCTTTTTGAATAGTGTCCTGATGCAGTTTTGTTTGTGTGTGTTGGGGTGGTTACTTTCATAGTTTAGGACTTGGTCTGTGTGTGTGGCTTTCCTGTATACCCTTGTAGTGAATTCTCCATTCGGTGTTCTCTGTACCATCACATCTAGGAATGGGAGTTGGTTGTTCTTTTCTTCTTCTCTCGTGAATCGGATTCCTGTGAGTGTGGCGTTGATGATCCGGTGTGTTTTTTCTATTTCCGTGTTTTTAATGATTACAAACGTGTCATCGACATATCTGACTCAGAGTTTGGGTTGAATTTGTGGTAGGACTGTTTGTTCTAACCTTTGCATAACAGCCTCTGCTATGAGTCCCGAGACTGGTGATCCCATGGGTGTTCCGTTGATTTGTTCATATATCTGGTTGTTGAACGTGAAGTTGAATGTTGAATGTGAACACTATATAGGACAAACAGGAAGACAGCTAACAATCCGCATACATGAACATCAACTAGCCACGAAACGACACGACCAGCTATCCTTAGTAGCCACACATGCAGACAACAAGCAACATGAATTCGACTGGGACAACACTACTATCATAGGGCAAGCCAGACAGAGAACAGCCAGGGAATTCCTAGAGGCATGGCATTCATTAACAAACTCCATCAACAAAAACTTCGACCTGGACCCAATATACCAACCACTACAGCGGACAGCTGAAACTGACAACCGGAAGCGGCAGGGACAGACCACTATAAACACCGGAGGAAACATCAAAGAAGCGCTTCGCAGGAGGCTCCCAAGCACTGATGATGTCGCCTAGCCAGGGGACGAAACGTTTGCAACAAAGACTTCCAGCTCGGCGAACAGAACCACAACAATATCATTTATTGCATCCGTTGCTCCTGATGCGGTCTCCTCTACATTGGGGAGACTGGGCGCCTCCTAGCAGAGCGCTTTAGGGAACATCTCCGGGACATCCGCATCAATCAACCACACCACCCCATGGCCCAACATTTCAACTCCTCTTCCCACTCTGCCGAGGACATGGAGGCCCTGGGCCTCCTTCACCACCGCTCCCTCACCACCAGACGCCTGGAGGAAGAACGCCTCATCTTCCGCCTCGGAACACTTCAACCCCTGGGCATCAATGTGGACTTCAACGGTTTCCTCATTTCCCCTTCCCCCACCTCACCTTAGTTCCAAACTTCCAACTCAGCACTGTCCCCATGACTTGTCCGGACTTGTCCTACCTGCCTATCTCCTTTACCACCTATCCACTCCACCCTCTCCTCCCTGACCTATCACCTTCATCCCCTCCCCCACTCACCTATTGTACTCTATGCTACTTTCTCCCCACCCCCACCCTCCTCTAGCTTATCTCTCTACGCTTCAGGTTTTCTGCCTTTATTCCTGATGAAGGGCTTTTGCCCGAAACATCGATTTCGCTGCTCCTCGGATGCTGCCTAAACTGCTGTGCTCTTCCAGCACCACTAATCCAGAATACAATTCTGGTCTCCCTGCTTCAGGAAGAATGTCGTGAAACTTGAAAGTGTGCAAGAATGTTGCCAGGATTGGAGGGTTTGAACTATGGGGAGAGGATTCCTGGATCCCTGGATCATTGGAGGCTGAGGGATGACCTTATAGAAGTTTATAATATCATAAGGGTCATGGATAGGGTGAAATGCCATGTATTTTGTAGGGGAGTCCAGAACTAGACGGTATAGGTTTAAGGTAAGAGGGCAAAGATTTAAAAGGGACCTAAGGGGCAACTTTTACACACCGAGGGTGCTGTGTGTATGGTATAAGCTGCCAGAGGAAGTGATGGAGGCTGGTACAATTACAACATTTAATAGGCATCTGGAGGAAAGGACCAACTTTCAGTTCTATGACAAGTTATCATATGGGCCAAATGCTGGCAAATGGGACTGGTATCTGGTCAGCATGGATGAGTTGGACTGAAGGGTCTGTTTCCATGCTGTGTAACTCTATGACTCTGGTGAATCTAGAACTAAGGGTCACTGTGTAAAAATTGAAGGCTGTTCATTTAATACCGAGATTAGGCAAAAATCTTTTTCCCCTCAGTGGATCATGAGTCTTTACAGCTCTCCTCCTAAAAAGGTTGTCGAAGCAGAGTCATTGAATATTTTTAAGGCAGAAGTGAGTAGATTCTTGTTAAAGAAGAGGTTGAAAGGTAATTGGGGTAGGCAAGAATGTGGATTTGAGGTTCTAATCAGATTAACCATGATCTTATTGCATGGCAGAACAGGTTTGAGGGGCGGAACGGCCTATTCCTGCTCTTGATATGCTTGTCTGTGTGTTCATCAATCTAGTAAAAAGATTCCAGATTACAAGAATTACAGTAACTCAAACATAAAATAGATCATAATCCAAAGGAATAACCACAGAAATATGTTTAAGCTCAAAGCAGTGGTGGAGAAAATGTGAAAACACATGGAAATTCACTGTATACAATGAGATGCTAATTACTCATGAGACAGTCCCTTCAGAAATAAATATCAACAATGATACTCTAGTGAAATAACTGAATCAGGTCATAGGGAAGCCAAACAACCAGTGAAACAGTAAGTGGAGGAGTTTGAGGCTTGAAACAAAATAAAAAATAATAGAAGCTGAAGAAGTTGGGTAGTTATTCGAACAGGTCATGAATGAAAAACAATATATAGGTCCAGTAGAAAGCCAGAACTTTGATAGGAATAAATGAATCCAGGATGTAAAACCAGAAACTTTAAGATGAGTTGTAAGCTCTGAAGGAATGAGATGATCAGTGCCAAGAAGATTGAAGCCTTTGAATCTGCTTGAGGGGCAACATTAGTCAATAATTAAGCTGGAACAAAACTTGTTGTAGTCCATCAGGATAAGCAAACTGAAACAGTAGCTGTAGTATATGGAAGAAAAGCTTGACAATACAAACAGGATTAACAGACAATGTATTTTATTTGATAGTCATCACTGACACCTAAAAGCAAGGTCACAGCCATGAGATCTGGGCATATCAGCAAATTATCTCTGTGTTTTAGAGATTCATTGGCTCACTATCAATTGTGAATAGTTAACCTTTCTTCTGGAAATAAGGGAGATACTGTGTGTGTATCATTGCTTTTAAGAGAGTTCATCTTTAAGGATTCCATGTACTATATGTGCATAATTTAATGCAGGTTTGCTGTAGTCAAATATATCAGTTGATTGGATATAATGTCTTCTTCATAACTTATAATGTGTTTTACTGTGTTCAATAAAGTAACCCGGAAAATTAACCATCTCCAAATCAGCAATTGATCTTTCATGTCAAGCCATAGGGCTGCTCTCTCTCTAGAGAGAGAGAGTTGACAGGTGGTGATTTAACCTGAGAGCCACCGCATCTCAGGCAAGGGGAGAGGTTGAGAAAGCAGGTCCATCATGGTAACTCCAGTTGATGATGGGAATTGGACCCACTCTATTGACATCACACTGCTTTGCAAACTAACTATCCAGCCAACTGTGTATCCAGGACTAAGCTGCCTGCTTACACAACTCTTTCCACCACTTGTGATATTTACACCCTTGACCATTAGCATATGTGCCTATCAGAAAGATGTATTTTAGCAAGGTACAACACTTCAATAGTACTTCCCAAACCCATGACCTTTACCACCTAGGTGGACTAGAGAGGGACGTGCACAGGAACACCAACCCTTGCAATTTCCCCTCCAAGCTGTAATCATTCTGACTTGGAAGTGTTTCACTTTTGTCACAGCACTCATGGGAAGAGCACATTGGCAATCAAGCCCCACTATTCCATGAGCCATCACAAACATATAAATGACTAATTGAATAACCCAGATGGTTAATTTGCCTGGCTTTTTTTTAGATTACATTACAGCGTGGAAACAGGCCCTTTGGCCCAACAAGTCCACACCGACCCACCGAAGCGCAACCCACCCATGCCCCTAAATTTACCCCTTACCTAACACTACGGGCAATTTAGCATGGCCAATTCACCTGACCTGCACATCTTTGGACTGTGGGAGGAAACCGGAGCACCCGGAGGAAACCCACGCAGACACAGGGAGAATGTGCAAACTCCACACAGTCAGTTGCCTGAGGCGGGAATTGAACCCGAGTCTCAGGCACTGTGAGGCAGCAGTGCTAACTACTGTGCCACCGTGCCACCCACAAACAATGTTTTTCTACTATCTAGGACCCAAGAAACGCATACCAGGTTTCATTGATAAAGAAGAGTACTTATTTATCACAAACAAGCCAATTCTTTAATAAGTATTAAATTTGAGAATTAAATACTATTATACAAACTTAAACTACATCACCTTTAAACCTAATATATGCACACATTCAATCAAAAAATAGGCAGGCATGTCCTGTAGAAATATCGAGGATGCAAAATGCAGGCCATAAAAGGAAGAAATCCTGTGGCCTAGGCATTCACAAAGGTGAAATAGAATAACTTTCTCATATTTCTTTTAGTTTCGGGTGTTGATATCATGTTGTTGTTGGTTACATAAGATCCTCAAAGGTCAGTTGGGACTAGGACTTTGCTTCCATTAGATTTCAATTACGATGATATTCTCAAACATCAAGGAGAGGTAGTTAGATGCTCTGTTGTTGGAGGTGGTCATTGTCTGGCACTTATTACTTTCAGGGGCTTTGACTGTTAGTTTTTCTACTTAAAAGGGCATAAGAAACAGACCGTAACCATAATCCCATAAGACATATGAGCTGAAGTAGGCCATTCAGCCCATCAGATCTGCTTTATCATTCAATAAGATCAAGGCTGATTTGATAATCCTCAACTGCACTTTCCTGCCTTTTCTGCATAACACTTGATTCCATTACTGATTGAAAATCTGTCGATCTCAGCTTTGATTATACTTAATGGACCAATCTCAACAGCTGTCTGTGGTAAAGAATACCACGTATTCACAACACTCAGAGAAGAAATTCCTCCCCATCTCTGTCTTAAATGTGGGACCCCATATTCTGAAATATGTGAACCTTCGCTTGTCTGCTTCGAATGCCCATTTATCATTCCTTCATTAAGGGATCCAAATTTATTTACACTTTCCAGGTGTGATCTGCCAGTCACTTTACAATTTTAGCAAAACCTACCTGGTTTTAAACTCCATTTCCTTTCAAATAAAGGCCGACATTCCATTTACCTTCCCTATTACCTGCTGAACTTGGATGATAATTCCTTGTGATTCATAAACAAGGACTCGCTAATCCCTCTGTTCTGTGGCTTTCTTCAGTCTTTCTTCATTTGAATAATATTCAGATGCTCTCTTCTTCCTGCCAAAGTGCACAATCTCGCATTTGCCCACATTATATTCTATCTGCAAGGATTTTGCCCATTCATGTAACTCTATATCCCTTCACATACTATTCGTGTCATCCTTGCCATTTGACTTCTTACCTATTTTTGTGCCATCTGCAAACTTGGCTATACTACAATCACTTTTCTCATCCAAGTCATGAAAATATATCATACATAATTGTGGTCCTGGCACTGATTCCTATGGCAAATCACTAGTTGCAGGTTACCATCCTGAAAATTCCCTCCTTATCTCAACTCTGTCTGCTATTCATCTGCCAATTCTCTATCTAAGTTAATATACTATCTCAAAAACCATAGGGTCTTATCTTATTAAGTAGCTGAATATGAGGCACACTACCAAACACCTTCTGAAAATTCAAATATACCACTACTTGTCCTTTATCTATCCTGCATCTGACCTGAAAGATTTCTAGTAAATATTTGACAAGATTTCCTTTTCATGAATCCATGCTGGTATGTTAAGAACTTCTAAATGTTCTGATATTATATTCTTTACAAAAGACATGTTTTCCAATAACAGATGTTCAAACTAATTGTCCTGTAGTAAATTATTTTTGTCTCCTTCCATTTTTAAATAAAGGTGTTACATTGGCAATTTTTCAATCCTCGGAGACTGAGAGCTGTCTTTGTTTGCAGGCTTTTGAGCATCTGAGTGCCAGTTGCTTTATCAGGTCTGTGACAAGCTGTGAACACTACTTGTTACCACTTCTGAACTTCAGGTTGTGAAAGAAAGAAGAAAATACTTTATCTACAAACATAGCCCTGTCCAAATTACCATATTTCAGTTTATTTTCCAAAATAAATCTACTTATTACACTGTTCCTTCCTGGTTTAACATCCTGTGACTCCCTCCATAGCATCTAAATTGGTGTACATAAACCATGCAGATTGCATCAGTTCAAGAAGGCAGTTCACTACCATCTTTTTGCAGGCAATTAAGGATGGGCAATAATTGATGGCTTTACTAGCAATGCTCACATGCCCAAGAATTAATTAAAATGTAACAGGGTGAATTATAGTGCACTAACTCTGAATTAAATTTAATGAGCAGTCAATGGTTTATAGAATCAATAATAATTGCCCGTAATTAATGCATTTCTAACTTTCAGTGTTTGGTTTTATGGGAATGCAGAGGATGCTTAGTGCAAGCAGAGAAGTATATGCCATGCCATGAATGCCATCAATTTTGTAAATTTCCGATTTGCTGCATGGTAGGGTGTCTTGTTACGGGGGGAGATTCAACAAGTGTTTGATTGGACCACTGTGAAACTTAGGAATATTAGATGTTTGTGAGAGGTTTCTCCAGTTGCATTTTTAAGGTAAAAGATACATCAGTGAAACAATGCCTGACAGACAGTTGTCAGTCAAGGTTTATCAACCTACCATATCCTTATTATAATCCAATCTGGTATGTGGCCAGAGTTGGCAAGGCTGACATTTATTACCCATTGCTCATTGTTCTCAGCAAGTGCTGTTTGACACCCACTTTGCAGTTTGAAAGGGAGTTCCAGCATTTTAACCCAATGAAGGAGCAGTGAAATAGTTCCAAGTCAGGATAGTTTGTGGCTTGAAGGGGAACTAACGGGTTTTCTGCTTCTACTCCTCATACTCACCTACTGTCCTTGTTTTATTGGTAATAATGAGCACAGGTTTCGGATGTGCTGTCAAAGAGTCCTTAATGAGTTCTGAAGTCCAGAACTTGTAGATAGCAGATAGTCTGCAGGTTTCTTTTCATTTATCTTCTCTACTCCCATTGTCCTGACTTCATTTGAGTTGAAATGTTTGTTTCTTTATGTGGAACATAAGATTTCACATCATGAAGAAATCTTCCCTGGAACATTATGAAAAGAGATTATTAAGAAACTAAAGTCCTTAACAAGGATTTCACATTCCTGCTAGATTCTGTCACTTGGAAAGTATGATTTTTAAAATTTTTCTGACACTGAACCATCTGAATGGTATTGAGTAATCATTGCTAATCATGGGCTTATTACAATCAAGTACCAGACAGGAGCCTGGTAGAATATTCCACAGGCAATGTGGAATAACTATTACAAATAATGGTATCTTCACATTGACACTAAGATCTCTCTTCACTGTAGGCTCTTTAAGGTGCTTCTGTTTTATTTTGCATTTGATGGAATGCACGTTTAATCAATTCAGTCCAAGTTATGAATTTGCCATCAGTGATGTTATGCCTCATTAATGAAGCTGCAGTGTGAGCTGGGTAAACCACTGAGTTAAATCTTATTACATGTTATTAATTCATAACAATAGTTTCTTTAATGATTTTGTTAGCAGTGCATCAATCTGTTCTGTATTTTTTTCAAATAATTAAATATTTGTGATGATGAATAACAAGCCACTGGGGCATTAGTCTCATTGCAGTGAAACAATGACTGCCAATAGTTTCTGCTTCAACCTGCTGTCTATTATTAAGTTATTGAAGTCATTATTCTCAAAGCATTGTGGTGTAAAATTATTGTTCAAACTTTTCTCCCACTTTATTTCTAAATTATTGCCAGATCTCAACTGATACATAGACTATAGAAACTGGAGATCTCTGCATATGAATCAGACATGCTGCTTCTTTCCAAGGTTCCTTCTTTGCCTGCCCTACTCTGGAATGTCGAATTATCATGGATGCATTGGAAGCAGAGGCAGAGGGATGATCCAGGTTTAAGTCTCATTGAGGGAGTTAAAGAATCTAGAAACCAAATTACAATAGAAGCTCATGGTGAAATATAAACAAAATAATGCTGATATTGGAAATCAGAACTGAAGACAGAAAGTGTTGTAGAGACTCAACAGGTCTGGCAGCATCTGCAGAGAATGTCACCGGACTGAGTATTGTGTATTTTTAATGAAGTGCAAGTGGCTACAGGCTTTTGGATGGATTTCCAGTGCAAGGCCTAACAAGGTTTCTTGCCTTATCTTATCGAACCTCCTCATTAACTACCTACACCCACTCCTATGATGTTGTTGCCATCTGATTGTGCGCCCAGTATACTGTGTACTGTTCCCAGAAAAGCTCACTGTTCAGTTGATATCCCATAATTAATCAGCATCCATTACCTCTGCAACATCTTTAAAAGCATGCTATGTATCTAGACAAGCACAGTCCGTCCAGAGCTGCCTTGCACAGGTCTTTGGCTCATATTGTTCCACTTGCTCCTCCTCATCCTCTGCTTACAGCATTTAAAATATAAATTTTCAACCCTTTTCAATTCTGAGGAACTGTCATATTGGACTGCTTCTCCCTCCTCAGGTGTTGCCAAACTTGTTAAGTTTCTCCAGCACTTTCTGTTTTTTATTTCAGATTTCTAGCATTCACAGTATTTTGCTCTTTCTATTGTACCAGTTTATATGCACCATTTAATCTCACTCTCAGAGGTTCAACTTGCAAAGGCAACAGTGCCAATACTTCATCTTCCACTTGAAATGTTCTAGTTGCTGAATGTTTATCCATCTATTCTTTCATTTTCACTTGTAAAACTTACAAATCTTCCTCTGCTATCCTGTGAGTCTTTCTGGAAACATGAACACGTAATCCAAAATTGACAATGTTTTATTCAAGAACTTCTCACGAATTAATTTTAACCTTTAATCTCATGACCATAGACCTGCTGAAATGGGCTAAACCCAGTAGATTCATTTGGTGACTCCCTGGTAGAAATGCTAAGAAATCAGATCCTTTACCCCAATGCATGGGAATTTGTGATAATAAGCTTAATCATGGCTTTGAGAGTCTGATGTTATTTCTCTAAAGCTCCCTATGTTGGTAGATGATGTGCAATTGACTTTAATTGGCTTCTACACAAACTGCTAAAGATTTCCTGGAAAGCTTTAGATATAAAGTTAGAATCCTGATCACATTGCAACTTAATTGGTAGTCCATAACAAGTAGAAGGTGTTTTGGTATCATTTCTCCATAACCTTCAAACTTTCGATTGATTCTTCAAAAACCAGTATGGATATCAAAGGTGCTGGTTTGATTTCATGCTGAGGTTTCCCCACTACCTGACATGTACAGTATAGCTTATTTTACAGAACTGTACAATGTCCAATGAAATCTTGACAATGTAAAATATCTGTGCAATGTTCATTGATGCCTGCATTTTCCATTTTCTGATACATTTTGCCATTGGAATTTTATGTATTATGCCTCTACTCTGAGATGCAGAGTCTGAGTGTCCTAGTGCTTGAACCACAAAAGGTTAGTATGCAGGTTTGCAAGAGATAAGGAAAGGTAATAGAATAGTATGTTTTATTGAGACGGGAATTGAATGCAAGACCAAGGAGATTATGCTTCAGTTATACAGAGCACCGGTAAGACTGCAAAGAGTACTGTGTACGGCACTAATCACCACATGTAGGAAGGATGTTAATGTATTGGAAGCTGTTCAGAAGAAGTTTACTAAATTAATACCAGGAATGAGCAGATCACCTTATGAGGAAAGGCTACTAAAGCTAGGCCAGTATCTTCTGAAGGCAAGATTAAAGTAGTGCTGGAAAAGCGCAGCAGACCAGGCAGCATCCAAGGAGCAGGAGAATCGATGTTTTGGGCAAAAGCCCTTCATCAGGAACCATTTAGGTGCTGCCTGACTTGTTGTGCTTTTCCAGCACTACTCTAATCTCCATCGTCTGCAGTACCCACTTTCGCCTGTATCTTCTGAAGTTTAGAAGATTCAAAAGTGACTTGATTGAAACGTATAACATTCTTGAGTAGAACATTCCGAGGAGCAGGAGAATCGATGTTAGTGAAATGTTAATGAAAAGCCTGTGCCCTGTGTTGTTAATGATAATCTGAAAGTTGTTGGGCCAAGACAACAATGTTGCTGGGCTAATCCAAGGAGATCAGTGGAGATTAAGGATCGTCAGCCAAACATTTGCTGGCATCCATGGGCAGTAGTAGTTCTTCCTGGATAGTGGCACTACAAGGAGATGGATCAAAGGCAATAGAGAGGAGAAGATGCTTGTTTTGCAGGAGGAAAGGTGAGTGCAAATGAAAAGGCTGCACCCACCTAGGGTATTCAGAGTTAACTATAACTATCTCCATCTCATCCAGGAGTAGTATATGAGGCAATTGCCATTCATCAGTGAGGTAGTTACTGAACTGAGGCACTTCTTTGTAGGCTATTTGTAGATCTGTTATCTTCTTGCACAAGCATTGAATCAATTAGTTATAGCTTTCTCTGCATTTGCCTTGCAGTCACATATTCTAAATCTAACATATGTACAGCAAACTATGGGACAAGGACTGTGCAGTTGATCAAGTATTTTGAATAACCAAGAGGTCCACATAATCATTGCAAAAACACATTGTAAGTAATAGAAACGTAGTGCAGTGGGTATACACATCACAGTCACCCTTTATTTACAACATAAATCACTTAGATAATAATGTAACATTGCCTTAAATAAAACTTACTAGCAGAGAGCCTTCTCAGTCGCACCTTCAACCGACTAACTCAGAGATCACATTATTTAAGGAGAAATTGACTCGAAATTGAATGAACCAAAGATATTTCATCTGGCTATTCAATTGAGTGACAAATATATTCACAGTGAGGTAAAGATTTTTTTTAAACTATAATAATTGGATAGATTAACACAGTAAACTTCATAAGATACCAATTCAAAAAGGTTTGATTTATATACTAATCGTTGTTATGATGTCCACCCAATTGTCACTCTCTCTCTAAAACACTCTGGTCATTCTATCTCAAACCTTCTGTTCACTGTCTCTATTCCCACCCTGTGATCACACTTTCTCTTTGCCCCTGTGTTGGCAGTCTCTTGTGTCTGTTGTGCACAAAATTTCTCTACCTCTTTGGGCTATGTGCTGTGCTGTCCAGATGTTGATGATAATAATGGAGTGATGTCAGCAATAAATAGCTATCAGATTTATGATGAGGTCAGATTATCGGTGAGGACAAGCTGCAAAGTGCTGAGAACTTAGTCACCCAAACAAGTACTCACCACAAATAGTCCCATCAGTCTCAGATGTGACTGAACCATAAATGATTCCTAACAGGGAAGGAAAATGAAGCAAGAGGCTGTCTCTGCTGCCACCCACAACCATCTGCACAGGGAGTAGTGCTCATTACAGATCTGAAAGAAATGCTGTCAGAAGATGATTACTGCATTGCTAATGATTAATAATAATCAGTGGAATTGTAATGACATCAGCAGGGCAATAAATGTTTCCAAAATGCATCATGTAACTAAGAGAAGCTGAATATGAATAGGATCATAGACTTTTATGGGATACAGAGGTTATTCGAGGCATTGTTCCAATTTAAACAACAGCAATATCACAGCTTCCAATGAATCCATCACCATGAGAGCACATCTGCTCTCATTAACATATATATTAATGACCTCAGGAGATAGAAGGTCCCAGATTGTGACACAATCATCAAAGTACCCAGTAACACTGATTCTGCACAATAACTAATCCTAAACTGAACACTAACCATAAGGAAACAGTGTTCTCATTAGCTGTTGTTAGAAGACATAGGGGTCAGTGATTTAAGGTGTTGGGCAAGAATCATAGAAATGTTACAATGCAGAATGTGGCCATTCAACCCATTGCATCTGTGCTGCCTCTCAGAAGAAGCATCTCACCAAGTGCCATTCCATGCCTTCTCCCCATAACACAGCATATTCATTCTTTCCAGTTAACAATTCAATTCCCTTTTAAAGTCTTGATTGAACCTATCTCTATCATACTTGTAGGCAGCACATTCTAAAATTGAGCCACTTGCTGCATGAGAAAGGGTTCTGTAATGTTCCCTTTGCTTCTTTAGCTAACCACCATAAATCTGTGCTTTTTCTTGCTTGATCCATCCACTGAGAACAGTTCTCTCTTTCTCCTCTGTCCAAACTCCTAATGATTTTTAACAGCTCAATTAAATCTCCTCTCAGTCTTGTCTTCTCCACAAAGGACAGACTGATCTTCTCCAATCTATCCACGTAACTGAAGTTCTTATCCTTGGGACCATTCTTGAAACCTCTTCTGCACTGCCTCCCAACGCCTTCACATCCTTCCTAAAGTTTGGCACACTTCTCCCACTGAGGCAGGAGGTGACAAGGGGAATATGAAGAGAATCTTGTTCGAACAGCAAGTAGAGATTAACTGGAACTTACTGCCCATGAAGCGGGAAGCAAAGCTGATGGATGATCTCTCAAGGAAATTGAACAGGCCCATGAAGGAAGTAAACTCATCAGACAACGGGGATGGAACAGTGAATGGACTTGATGGGATTACTCCACAGGAAGTATGGATGCAACAGCTCCTTTTGTCCAAGGTGGCCCTCTGATTAATTACTATCAAGAGAGGAAAATTAATGCAGAGAAACAAGAGGCAAAGTATAGCCTAGACACCCTACATCCAAGGGTTCCAAAAGAGGTGATTACAGAGCTGGCAGATATGCTATGTGTTAGTAATCTTCCAAAATTCTATAGATAACAGGAAGGTCTCAGGACTGGGAAGTAGAAACGATGTAGGATCTGTTTCCATGCTGTACATCTCTATGACTATGACTCTATGTCCCAGTATTGCAAGAAAGAAGAGACAAAGCAAACAAGGAATGTCAAGACAGTTAGCAAACATTTGGAATATGGTGGAAGCTTTTATTATGGAGATGTAATCAAGTCATTTAGAAAATGAACTCTCTTTGTGTTTTCTCATTTATTATCCTTAATCGTTCCAAAATCCCTGCTTAATTCAAAGCATTCCCAACAACAGCCAAACCAGAGATACTACATGTGTTGTATCTCCCTCCCGGCACCCTCCACTAACCAGAAGAAAAAGGACTCTGTCAGATAAGGTTTAATTTTTTTTCTTTCTTTTCTTTCATGTATTTAAGTGCATTGTTTGGTTTTAGTTAGTTGACACAAAGCAGGGGACCTCAGATCTGTGGCATGTGCCTCTTGCCTGATGTGGGAGCTCACTTTTAGAATACTTGTAGACAAAGATGTGAGTGGTCCTAAGGGACGAGTACTAAGCTGGGCCAAGGCCAATTATATCAAAATTAGGCAGGAGCTGGGAAATGTGGATTGGACACAGCTATTTTAAGGGAAGTCCACATTTGATATGTGGGAGGCTTTCAAAGATAGATTGAAGATAGAGCAGGATAGGCATGTCCCATTGAAAACAACGGATAAGAAAGGCAAGATTCATGAACCATGGATGACTGGAGAAACCGTGCGACTAACCAAGAGGAAAAGGTCCAGACAGCTAAGAACAGAATGGGCCTTGGAGGAATATCGGGAGAGTAGGGCCAATCTTAAACGAGGAATCAAGCGGGCCAAAGGGGGTCATGAAATATCTTTAGTGAGCAGAGTTAAGGAGAATCCCAAGGCCTTTTATTCTTATGTAAGAAGCAAGAGGGTAACTAGAGAAAGGGTTGGTCCACTAAATGATAAGGAAAGAAGGTTGTGTGTCGAACCTGAGAAAATGTGTGAGATTCTCAATAGTTACTTTGCATCAGTGTTCACTGAGAAACAGGAGGTGATAAATGCTGAGATTAGAGATAGAAGTTTGTTTACTCTGAATCATGTTAACATAAGGAGGGAAGATCTGTTGGGTAAGCCAAAGAATATTGAGGTGGACAAATCCCCAGGACCGGATGGGATCTATCCCAGGTTGCTGAGGGAGGCGAGAGAGGAAATAGCTGGGGCCCTGACAGATATCTTTGTAGCATCCTTAAACACAGATGAGGTGCCAGAGGACTGGAGGGTTGCTCATGTTGTCCCCCTGTACAAGTAAGGTAGTAGGGGTATTCTAGGTAACTACAGACCAGTGAGCCTGACGTCAGTGGTGGGAAAGTTGCTGGAGAAGGCACTGAGGGATAAAATCTACTTATATTTGGAAAAGAATGGGTTTATCAGTGATAGGCAACATGGTTTTGTGCAGGGGAGATCATGCCTTACCAATTTAATAGAGTTCTTTGAGGAAGTGACCAAGTTAGTAGATGAAGGAAGGGTTGTAGATGTCACATACATGGACTTTAGTAAGGCGTCTGATAAGGTTCTCCATGGTAAACTAATGGAGAAAGTTAAGTCATGGTGTGCAGAGTATTCTAGCTAGGTGGAAAAAGAACTGGTTGAGCAGCAGGAGACAAAGAGTAGTAGTTGAAGGGAGTTTCACAAAATGGAGAAAGGTGACCAGTGGTGTTCCACAAGGATCAGTTCTGAGGCCACTGTTGTTTGTAATATACATAAATGATCTGGAAGTTGTTCTGATCAGTAAGTTTGCA
This sequence comes from Chiloscyllium plagiosum, assembly GCF_037043375.1. Lineage (NCBI taxonomy): Eukaryota > Metazoa > Chordata > Chondrichthyes > Orectolobiformes > Hemiscylliidae > Chiloscyllium > Chiloscyllium plagiosum. The sequence goes on along the minus strand of NW_028270151.1, from coordinate 29,388,996 downwards.
GATGACACAAAGATTGGTGGAGTAGCAGAAAGCATAGGGGACTGTCAAAGAATACAGAAGAATATAGATAGACTGGAGAGTTGGGTGGAGAAGTGGCAGATGGAGTTCAATCCAGGCAAATGTGAGATGATGTATTTTGAGAAGTCTAATTCTAGAGCCAACTATACTGGAAGAGCCCTGGGAAAAGTTGATGAGCAGAGAGATCTGGGAGTTCAGGTCCATTGTACCCTGAAGGTGGCTGCACAAGTGGATAGAGTGGTCAAGAAGGCATATGGTACACTTGATTTGGAGATGCCAGTGTTGGACTGGGATGTACAAAGTTAAAAATTACACAACACCAGGTTATAGTCCAACAGGTTTAATCGGAAGCACTAGCCTTCAGAGTGTTGCTCCTTCATCTGGTGGTTTTGGAGTGTAAGATTATAAGACACAGAATTTATAGCCTATCAATTTTGTATACCTGAATCAGATTCCCCCCTTGTTCTACTCCACAGAAAACAAACTTATATCCAATCTCTCTTCATAACTGAGACTTTTCATCCCATGCAATATTTTGGTGAGTCTCCTCTGCATTTTTTCCACTGTAATCAAGTCCTTTTGATACTATAGTGACCAGAACTGCACACAATATTCCATCTGTGCTCAAACAAATATTTTATAAAGTTGTAATAAGAATTCCTTGCTCATACATTCTATGCCCTGGCTAATGAAAGCAAGTATTCCTGATCTCTTGACGATCCTACATACCTGTGCTGATGCCTTCAGGCATCTATGACTTCTACACCAAGATCCCTTTGTTCCTCTGGACTCCCAAGGAATCTATCTTTCATCATGCATATTCTTCCCTTTCTTAAATCTTCCAAAATGCATCACCTCACACTTTTTGGGATCAAATTCCATCTGCTATTACCCAGCCCAGTTTGCCAATTGATTAATATCAGACTATAGCCCGAGACCATCTTCCCCACTACTAATTTTCATGTCATCTGCAAGCTTACTAATTATGCCTTGCACATTCACATCCATGATATGAATGTGCAAAGCAAACAGCAAGGATCCCAGCACAAATTTCTGTGTTACACTGCTGGTCATAGATTTCCAATTACTAAAATCACCCTTCACCATCACACTTTGCCTCCTATTCGTAAGCCAATTTTGTATCCAGTTTGCCAACTTGCCTTAGATTAGATTAAATTAGATTCCCTACAGCATGGAAACAGGCCCTTCAGCCCAACAAGTCCACACCAACCCTCCAAAGAATAACTCACCCAGACCCATTCCCCATATTTTACACCTGACTAATGCACCTAAAACCAAGGAAAATTTGCACGGCCAATTCACCTGACCTGAAAATCTTTGGATTGTGAGAGGAAACCGGAGCACCTGGAGGAAACCCATGCAGACATGGGGTGAATGTGCAAACTCCACACAGACAGTCGCCTGAGGCTGGAATCGAACCTGGGTCTCTGAGACAGCAATGCTAATCACTGAGCCACCATGACTCCCCCCCCCCCAAGGATCCCATAGGCTCTTAACAGCCTTCTAGGTGGAACCCTGTCAAAGGATTTTCTGCAGTCTATGTAAACCACATCAACTCATTACCTTCATCAATATATTTAATCAGTTTTTCAAAAAACTCAATTAAATTTGTCAGACTGAATCTTCCTCTAACAAAATCTGTGCCGACTATTCTTGATCAATCCCTGCATTTCCACATATTGATTAGTCCTGTCCTTTAGAATGTTTTCCAATAATTCCTTGTGAATGACATCAGACAAACTGGTTTGTAATTATCTGACCTATCCGTACTACCCTTCTTGAACAAAGGGACCACATTAGCTATTCTCCAGTCATCTGAAACATCATCTGTAATCAATGAAGTATTAAATATCTCCACCAGGGTCCCAGCAATCCCTTCTCTTGCCTCCCATAAAAGTCTGGAATGCATCTCATCAGGTCCTGGAGATCTATGCACTTTTATGTATGCTAAAACATCTAATAGCTCCTCCTTATTAATTATAATATGTTCTAGAACCACACCATCCCAACTGATATTCCTGGCTACAACAACTTTCTCCTCTGTGAATTCTACTGACAAGTATTAATTTAAGACGTCACCCACATCCAATGGCTTCACACAAATGGTTTCCCCTTTGGTATCTAAAAGGTTCCCCTCTTTCCCTAGTAATCCTATTCCTCTCAATGCATGTTGACTATTCCTCCTCCCACCCATCCCCCCTCAAAAATGCAAAAGCATATTCCCAATTCCTCCGCCTCCACCGTATCTGGTCCGAGGATGAACAATTTCACTCCAGGACATCCAGATGGCCTCCTACTTCAAGGACTGTAATTTCCCATCCACTGTGATCAATGATGCCCTCAACGCCTCTCTTACATCTCCCAACCAATGCCCTCAAGCCTTCCCCCAGAATTACATCAAGGTCAGAGTCCCTCTGGTCCTCACATGCCACCTCACTAATCTCCAAATCCAACACATCATCCTCCTCCATTTCCACCACCTGCAGTCTGACCCTACCACTAACAAGATATTTCCTTCCCCAACCCTATCTGCTTTCCATAGGGACTGTTCCCTCCGTGACTTCCTCCTTAGGTCCATATTCCCCACCAACCTCACCTCCACACCTGGCATCTTCCTTGGCAACTGCTGGAGGTACAACACCTGCTGACACATCTCCCCTCTTACATCCACCCAAGGCCCCAAAGAATCATTCCAAATTCGGCAGAGATTTGCCTGCCTTTCCTCCAACCTGATTTACTGCATTAATTGATCCCGATGTGGCCTCGTTTACCTCAGAGAGACTGAGCCCAAACTCGGGGACCGGTTCAGGGACAATCTATGGTCTGCACGCTCCAATCAACCTCACCTCCCGATTGCCAGACATTTCAACTCCCCCTCCCACTCCCCCAATGACATGTCCATTCTGGGCCTCCTCCATCATCAAAATAAGGCCACATGCAACTGGAAGAAGAAACCTCATCACCCACCTCAAGAGCTTACAACTTTATGGCCTCAACATAGAGTTCACCAGCTTCCAAATCTCCCCACCTCATCCCAGGTCCAGCCCTCCCTATCCACACCACCCCCTTGACCTGACCTCATCTGTCCATCTTCCTTCCAACCTATCCCCTCCACCCTTCCCACTGACCAATCCCAATCGCCTTCTACCTGCATCAATCTATCGCCATCCCACCGCCCTTTCCCACAATCCAACCCCCCATTTATTTCTCAGCCCCCTTCCCCCTTCAAAGTCTTGATGAACGGTCCTGCCCAAAACATTGACTGTTCCACTCCTCTGATGCTGCTTGACCTGCTGCGCTTTTTCCAGCTCCCATTTTATCAACTATTACTCTCAGTCAACTTATAAAGGGCCTTGGGGTTTTCCTTGATCCCATTGACCAAAGATATTTTGTGGCCACTCTTTGCCTCCTAATTTCATTTTAAGCAATCTCCTACAGCCTCTAGATTTCTGAAGGAGTTCTCCTGTTTTTAATGCAGTGTACAAGACATATGTTTCCTTCCTTATCTTTATGAAACTCCAATATCCCTTGACATCCAGTTTTCACTGGATTTGCTGCCCTGAAATCTCATCAATTTTTAAAAATTCGTTCATGGGTCATGGTGCTGCTGGCTGGCCAGCATTTATTGCTTCTCCTTAGTTGGCCTTGAGAAAGCAGTGGTGAGCTGCCTTCTTGAACCCCTGCAGTCCAAGTGCTGTAGGTTGATCCACAATATTCTTAGGGAGGGAATTCCAGGAATTTGACCCAGAAACAGTGAAGGAATGCCAATATATTTCCCAGTCAGGATGGTGAGTGGCTTGGAAGGGAACTTGCAGACAGTGGGAGTGCCATGTATTTGGAAATGCAAGGACTTATTAGGGATAGTCAACATGGTTTTGTGCATGGGAAATCATGTCTCACAAACTTGGATGAGTTTTTGAAGATGTAACAAAGACGATTGATGAGGGCAGAGCGGTAGATGTGATCTATATGGACTTCACTAAGGCGTTCAACAAGGTTTCCCATGGGAGACTGGTTAGCAAGGTTAGATCTCACAGAATACAGGGAGAACTAGCCATTTGGATACAGAACTGGCTCAAAGGTAGAAGACAGAGGGTGGTGGTGGAGGGCTTTATTTCAGACTGGAGGCCCGTGACCAGTGAAGTGCCACAAGAATCAGTGCTGGGACCTCTACTTTTTGTCATTTACATAAATGATTTGGATGCGAGCATAAGAGGTACAGTTAGTAAGTTTGCAGATGACACCAAAATTGGAGGTGTAGTGGACGGCGAAGAAGGTTACCTCAGATTACAACAGGATCTTGACCAGATGGGCCAATGGGCTGAGAAGTGGCAGATAGAGTTTAATTCAGACAAATGTGAGGTGCTGCATTTTGGGAAAGCAAATCTTAACAGGACTTATACACTTATTGGTAAGATCCTAGGGAATGTTGCTGAACAAAGAGACCTTAGAGTGCAGGTTCATAGCTCTTTGAAAGTGGAGTCGCAGGTAGATAGGATAGTGAAGAAGGTGCTTGATATGCTTTCTTTTATTGAGTATTGAGTACAGGAGTTGGGCTATTGGAAAGATGTTGTGGAACTTGAAAGGGTTCAGAAACAGGAGATGACGTCACCACAAACCCCAGGAACCCCATCTAGGAGAAAGATATAAATAGAAAGCAGGAGACAACAGCTTCGCTTCACTTGGAGATCATCACTGATGATGTTACCTAGCCAGGTAATGAAACGTCTGGATATCAAACCTACAGCTCAGCGAGCAAACCTACACCCTAAAGGGTTCAGAAAAGATTTACAAGGATGTTGCCAGGGTTGGAGGATTTGAGCTATAGGGAGAGGTTGAACAGGCTGGGATTTTTTCCCTGGAGTGTCGGAGGCTGAGGGGTGACCTTATAGAGGTTTACAAAATTATGAGGGGCATGCATAGGATAAATAGACAAAGTCTTTTCCCTGGGGTTGGGGAGTCCAATACTAGAGGGCATAGGTTTAGGGTGAGAGGGGAAAGATATAAAAGAGACCTAAGGGACAATTTTTTCACACAGAGGGTGGTACATGTATGGACTGAGCTGCCAGAGGAAGTAGTGGAGGCTGGTACAACTGCAACATTTAAAAGGCATTTGGATGGGTATATGAATAGGAAGGGTTTGGAGGGATATGGGCTGGGTGCTGGCAGGTGGGACTAGATTGGGTTGTGATATCTGGTTGGCATGGACGGGTTGGACTAAAGGGTCTGTTTCTATGCTGTACATCTCTATGACTCTATGACTCTATAAATCAGAAGGCTAAGCAAAGGAATCATCAAACCATTCCAGTTTGCAGAATAGGCAGCATCAGGCATATCGATTGTGAAGCCTAACGGGTTGGTGCAGGTTGATAGCTCCTTGAAAGTGGAGTCACAGGTAGATAGGATAGTGAAGAAGGCATTTGGATTGCTTTCATTTATTGGTCAGAGTATTGAGTACAGGAGTTGTGAGGTCATGTTGCGGCTGTACAGGACATTGGTTAGGCCACTGTTGGAATGTTGCATACAATTCTGGTCTCCATCCTATCGGAAAGATGTTGTGAAACTTGAAAGGGTTCAGAAAAGATTTACAAGGATGTTGCCAGGGTTGGAGGATTTGAGCTATAGGGAGAGGCAGAATAGGCTGGGGCTGTTTTCCCTGGAATGTTGCATACAATTCTGGTCTCCATCCTATCGGAAAGATGTTGTGAAACTTGAAAGGGTTCAGAAAAGATTTACAAGGATGTTGCCAGGGTTGGAGGATTTGAGCTATAGGGAGAGGCAGAATAGGCTGGGGCTGTTTTCCCTGGAACGTCAGAGGCTGAGGGGTGACCTTATACAGGTTTACAAAATTGTGAGGGGCATGGATAAGATAAATAGACAAAGTCTTTTCCCTGGGATCAGGGAGTCCAGTACTAGAGGGCATAGGTTTAGGGTGAGAGGGGGTTGGGTTGGCATATCTGGTTGGCATGGACGAGTTGGATCGAAGGATCTGTTTCCATGCTGTACATCTCTATGAATCTATCTGCTGGCTTTAACCTTCTAGTTGGAAGTGTTTGTAAGTTTGGAAGTATTGTCTAAGGACCTTTGGTGAATTTCTGCAATGCATCTTGGAGATAGTGTACACTGCTGCTATTGAGTATCGCAGGTGATGAAAGTGAATATTTATTGACGTGGTGCCAATCAAACAGGCTGCTTTGTCCTGAATGGTGACAAGCTTTTTGAATATTAGTAGAGCAGCATCCTTCCTGGCAAGTGGAGAATATTCCATCACACTCCTGACTTGTGCCTTGTAAATGGTGGACAGACTTTGGCCAGTCAGGAGATGAGTTACTTGTTGCAGTATTCCTAATCTCTGACCTTCTGTTGTAGCCACTCTGATCAATGGTGACTCCCAGGATGTTGATAATGAGGAATTCAGTGATGGTAACACAATTGAATATCTAGGGGTGGTGGTTAGATTGTCTCTCATTGGAGATGGTCATTGTCTAGCATTTGTGTGGCATGAATATTACTCACCACTTGTCAGCTCAAGCCTGGATATTGTCTAGGTCTTGTTGCATTTGAAAATGGACTGCTTCAGTATCCAAAGAGTCACAAATGGTGCTGAATGTTGTGCAATCATCAGCGAATATCCCCACTTCTATCATCATGATTAAAGGAAGATCATTGAAGAAGTGATTTTAAGCCCAAGACAGTAACCTGAGGTATTCCTGAAGAGATGTCCTGGAACTAAGATGACTGACCACCAACAACCACAACCATCTTTCTCTGCGCCAGGTATGATTCTAACCAGTAGATAGTCTGTCCTCTGATCCCATTGATTCTAGTGTTGCTAGGGATCTTTAATGCCACACTTGGTGAAATGTGATTCTGATGTCCAGGTTAGTCATTCTCACCTCATCTCTGAAATTCAGCTCCTTTGTCCATGTTTGCAATTTTCTGTTATGGAAGAGCCCATGTCATGAAGTCAGGAGCTGAGTGGTCCTGGTGGAACGCAAACTGGATGTCACTGGGCAAGTTATTACGGAACAGCTGCTGCTTCATTACACTGTTGATGACCCCTTCCATCACTATATAGATGACTGAGAGTGGACAGATGGGACAGTAATTCACTGGGTTGCATTTGTCTTGTTTTTTTGTGTACTGGATATACCTGGGCAATTTACCACATTGTCCAGTAGTTGTCAATGTTGTAATAGTATTGGAAGAGCTTAGCTATGGTTATGGTAAATTCTGCACCATAATTCCTCAGTACTATGGCTGGAATGTTATCAGGGCCCATAGCCTTTGTAGTGGCCAATGCCTCCATTTGCTTCTTGATATCTTGCAGAGTGAATCAAATTGGCTGAAGATGCTGGGGAACCACTGAGGGAGGCCAAGATGGATCATCCACTTGACACTTCTGGTTGAAGATTGCTGCGAATGCTTCAGCCTTATCTTTTACACTTATCTTTCATTGGGATTCTCCATCCTTGGGTTGAGGATATTTGTGGAGATTCCTCCTCCAGTGAGTTGTTTAATTAAGGAAAATCCTAAAGCATTCTGATCAGTAAGGTTGGTCAGAGTGAGATTAGCACTGATTATGGATAGCGGAGGGAACTTGCGTCTGGAGTCGGAGGAAATAGGGGAGGCCCATAATGAATACATTGCTTCAGTATTCACTTCTGAGAGTGACTTTGATGTTTCTGAGGACAGCATGAACAAGACTGATATGCTAGAACAAGTTGATGTATAAGGGTAGATAAATTCCTTGAGCCAGACGGGATATACCCTATGTTACTACAGGAAGCAAGGGAAGAGATTGGCGCACCTTTGGCGGTGATTTTTGCATCCTCATTGTCCACTGGAGTAGTGCCAGATGATTGGAGAGTGGTAAATGTTATTCCCTTGTTCAAGAAAGGGAAGAGGGATGATCCTGGGAATTTTAGACCAGTCAGCGTTCCATCTGTGGTGTGCAAAGTATTGGAGTGGATTCTGAGAGACAGGATTTAGGATTACTTAGAAAGCTATAGTTTGCATAGAAATAGTCAGCATGGCTTTGTGAGGGGCTGGTCTTGCATCACAAATCTTATTCAATTCTTTGAGGATGTGACAAAACACGTTGATGAAGGTAGAACAGTGGATATTGTGTGCATGGATTTTAGCAAGGCGTTTGATAAGGTTCCCCATGGTAGACTCATTCTGAAAGTAAGGAAGCATGTGATACAGGGAAACATGTTTGTCTGGATACAAAATTGGATGGCCCTTAGAAGATAGAGGGCGGAGGTAGATGGAAAGTATTTAGCCTGCAGTTTGGTAGTCAGTGGTGTTCTGCAAGGATTAGTTCTGGGGCCTCTGCTGTTTGCAATTTTTATAACTGACTTGATGAGGAAGTGGAAGGGTGAGTTAGTAATTTGCTGATGACATGAAGATTGGTGGAGCTGTGGATCGTGTGGAGGGCTGTTGAAGGTCACAATGAGACATTAACAGGATGCAGAACTAGGCTAATAAGTGGCAGATGGAATTCAACCTGGAAAAGTGTGAAGTCATTCACTTTGGAAGGTTGGATTTGAATGCAGAATACAAAGTTAAAGGCAGGATTCTTGGCAGTGTAGAGGAACAGGGGGATCTTGAGATCCATGTCCATAGATCCCTCAAAGTTGCCACCCAGATTGAAATGGTTGTTAAGAAGGTATATGGGGCATTGGCTTTCAGTAGCAGGGGGATTGAGTTTAAGAGGCATAAGGTTATGCTGCAGCTCTACAGAGTCCTGGTTGGACTACATTTGGAATATTGTGTTCAGTTCTGGTTGCCCCATTATAGGAAAGATGTGGAAGCTTTAGGAGGATACAGAGGAGATTTATCAGGATGCTGCCTGGACTGAAGGATATTTCTTATGAAGAAAAGTTGAGGGAGCTAGGGCTTTTCTCATTGGAGCGAAGAAGGATGAGAGGTGACTTGATAGAAGACTCTCTTTGTTGAGAGGCATAGATAGAGTGGATAGCCAGAGACCTTTTCTCATGGTGGAAATGTCTATTATGAGGGGACATAATTTTAAGGTGATTGAGGGAAGGTTTCATTTGCCCAGAGAGTGGTAGGTGCATGGAATGCACTGCCAGCAGTGATAGTAGAGTCAGATACAATAGGGACATTTAAGCGACTCTTAGAAAGGCACATGGAAGTTAGTACAATCAAGGGTATGTTGGTTAGTCTGATCTTCGAGTAGGATAGAAGGCTGGCACAACATCAAGGACCAATGGGTCTATACTGTACTGTTCTATGTTCTGTGCTCTAAATGACTCGCAAGTCCATTTCTGAGGGTAGATTAGATTAGATTAGATTACTTACAGTGTGGAAACAGGCCCTTCGGCCCAAAAAGTCCACACCAACCCTCTGAAGAGCAACCCACCCAGACCCATTCCCCTACATTTACCCCTTCACCTAACACTACGGGCAATTTATCATGTCCAATTCACCTAACCTGCACATTTTTGGACTGTGGGAGGAAACCGGAGCACCCGGAGGAAACCCACGCAGACATGGGGAGAATGTGCAGACTCCACACAGACAGTTACCTGAGGTGAGAATTGAACCCAGGTCTCTCGCACTGTGAGGCAGCAGTGCTAACCACTGTGCCACCGTGCCACCCATAGTTGAGGGTAGTTGAGGGTCAACCTCATTGTTGTGGGTCTGGAGTCATATGTAAGCCAGACCAGGTGAGGTTGGCAGACCTCCTTCCCTGAAGGATATTAGTAAGCCAGATGGATTTTTCCACCAATCGACAATGGTTTCATGATTGTCAGTATATTCTTAATTCCAAATTTTATTTTTGTTGAATTCAAATTCCACCATCTGCCATGGCATGATTCCATCCCAGGTCCCCAGGATATTAGTTATGCTTCTGGACTAATAATCTAGTGATAATACTCTTACTTCCCCCTACAACTTCTAATAGTTTAAAAGACTTTCACTTTCTAAATGTGGACTTGCCTGCAAATAGATTCTTTTGTTCTTTGTTAACCAGATCCTGTATAATGATATTAAAATTGGCTTTGGGTACTTCTGCACTATTCTTATCCCATTCTACAATGACTTTGAAATTCACAGTTATAGTCTCTATTTGCAAAATGCTCATCCACTGAAACTTCCACCACTTGATCGGTTTCATTGAGTAGGATTAAAACTAGCTCTGCCTCATCTCTCTATCTGCTGCCATAAAAACAGCTCTCCTGGATGCAATCTAAAAATTTCACCCAGCTTAATCCTATCACATTAAGGCAATCCCTGATCATGTTAGTAAAATTGAAATCTCCTACTACCACACCCTGTTTCTCTCACACCTTTCTCTGATTTGCCAAAATATCTGCTCCTCTAACATCCCCTAACTGTTGAGAAGCCCGTAGCATAATCCCAGAAAAATATTCACCCATTTATTTCTAAGCTGCACCCAGATGGCCTCATTTGAAGGGCTTTGCATGAAAGGTTGTTTCTCCTGCTCCTCAGATGCTGCCTGACCTGCTGTGCTTTTCCAACACCACACTCTCGACTGTAATCTCCAGCATCTGCAGTCTTCACTTTCACCTAGATCATTTGAACACCCTCCTAAGATATCCTCCCTCATAACTAAGGTGATGGTTTCCTTTATCGATAACACAATGCCCCCACCTGTCTTACATCCCCCCATCGCACCTGAAACTTCTATACCCTTGAATGTTGTGTTGCCCATCATGTCCTTTTTTTTAATAACTCAGTGATTGTGAAGTTATCATATTCCCACTTGCTGAGCAATGCTCTAAGCTCATATAGCCTTACCAGTCAAACTCCAGTCAAAATAGGTGCAATTTAAGTTTCTGGACCTTCCAAGTGCCCTCTCCTGCCCATGTCTTCTCCACTTACTGCACTGCCCTAACATGCCTTCTCTATCTGATTGGATCTTGCTCCTGACTTTGTCTCTACTTTGTGTCCCATCCCCTAGCAAAATTAGTTTAAAATCTCCCAACAGCATGATCAAAACTCCCAGCAAGGATATTGGACCTATTCTGGTTCAGGTGTAACCTGTCCAGCTGTATAGGTCCCACCTCCCCCAGAAACTGTCCCAATGATCCAAAAATCTGAAACCTTCCCTCCTAAACCATCACCTTTAGTCACTCATTCATCTAACCTGCCTTCCTATTGCTATACTCAGTAGCACATAGCACTGGAAGTAATTTGAACTGGAGTAGTCTTCCTCTTTAATCTACTACCTAGCTCTCTAAACACCTGCTGGAGGACCTCATTTAATTTTTAACGTATGCCATTGGTACTGACATATACTATGACTGCTAACTGTTCCCCCACCCCCTTCAGAATGCCCTGCAGCTGCTGTGAGCCATCCCTGACCCTGGCACCAGTTAGTCACCATATCATTCAAGAGTCTCATTTGCTACCACAGAACCACCTGGCAGTTCCCCTTACAATCGAGTTCCCTATCACTAAAGCTCTCCAGCCCTTTCTCTCTGCTGCTTGCAGCAGAGTCAATTGTGCTATTACCAACTTACTGCTGCTGCTTCCCCTGAGAGGCCACACCTCAGCCCCAACAGCATCCAACATGTATCTGTTTGAGAGGAGGATGGCCACAGGGACTCCTGCACTGCCTGCCCATACTTACACTAGTATTCCTGGTGGTTGCCCAGTGCTTTTCTTCCTGTATAGCCCTTACTCATCATGTGACTAGCTCACTAAACATGCTCTCTCCACAACATCCTCAGCCCCATGGATGCTTCATAGTGAGTCATCTCCAGGTCCAGCTGCTCTATGCAGCTGAAGTGGGAATTGACATAGGGCATGCTGACATGGGGCACACAGGCTCAAGATAACTGCTGAGCCATTAGTTGTTCAATTAGCACACAAGATGGCCACTGAACTATTACATGGAAAAGTACGGAGAGTCACCATGAAAATGGAAGTGTTTCTCATTTCTCACATATTGCAAGAGAAATATCTCTCTCTCTCTCTCTCTCTCTCTCTCTCCCCGCTATTCCTCACAAATTACAAGCTACAAACATAAGAACATTACTGTCTGGCTCCCTCCTGGTACTACTCTCTCAGCCCCTAAAGCTGGTTCTTAAGTAGCCAATCTTCTCCCCCTTCTCTTTTGAACCTTAATGTCATATCAGCAGCTTTGCCTCTGGATTCAATGATGTTTGCTCTGCTCCTCTCCCACTGCAGTTCCAACGGAGCTCAGTCTGGGTCTTTCTCCTCAGATTTTTATCCAGAAGCTCCACTGCTGCTGCTCATCTTCAGATTCACTCCACTCCACTTCTCTTCTGCTGTTGTTCTGACTGAAGTCTAAGTCTGAAGGCAGTTCTTGACTTTATCTCCACCTTAACCAATCTGATTTGAACCCAAACTCAGAGTAAGTCAAACCACACAATAAAATTACCTGCCTCAATTCCTTCTCATTTCTCCTCTCATCTCCCAATGAGAATCCTAAACCTTGCTAATGACTTACAAACAACCTTTCACAATTCATTCTCTTCAGTTTGTGAACCCTCTCATTCATCTCTCTTTCACTGATACTAGGCAGAAGAAATATTGTTTGTAATTGTTAAACTGATTGCTGTTCCTCAGGGAAAGAATGTTCATTTCAAAAGCAAAGCTAGTTCCCCGTAACTGTTATTAATATTTATGCACTTAATGAGACCTCTGCCTCTCTCATAAATCTCTGCAGTTCAGAATGATTCCACCCCAGCAGCAACTCCAGTTAGCATTCTGCAGCTTTTTAAACTCAACATCAGACTCAGATCAACTAAATTTGATGCTACATAAGGAACTGGAATTAATTCTGGTGCTGAGTTGATTGAACTGAAGAAATTATATCTCATAGGGCATTATACTGAAAATAAAGACCCACAGAGTGATCACAAAAGCTAATGTTGCTTTAAAATGTGGAGTATTATCCAATTTACCTGTCTTTTAGACTTAGGTTGACAGTGTGCATGGATCACACTTTTTACTTAACAAGTAAATAGGTTCTAACTACTGATAAACAATTCTGAATAGTTGATATGTAACTCCAGTAGTTAAAATTCCACCCCTCTAATGAACTCCCGAACTATACAAATATACACACGGATATAAAAAGCTTGGGTATTATGGGTGGCTGGAAAGAACAGGAAAGCAATGCACTGGTCCCCATTCATAGGGTTGGACAAAATGATTCTCTTGTTGCTCAAAATTCTGCTTCTCGATTGTCCTTCTTTGAATGCTTTCACTTGTTTTCAGGGGGCACAAGATGGCTGGTTCATATGTATAAAAGTCTTTACTTCTTAGTAACATGTCACAGCTTACAGAAACTACTGAGGCAAAACTGGCTTTCTTCAGACTTGAGATCTTTTCTATTACAGAAAACAGGGACAGCTCTGGTCCTCAGAGAGATTTAATACCTTCCTCTTATCTCATTCACAGCCGCAAACTATTCAGCTACCTTAGAGCCAACCAAAAGGCTGATGGCCTTTTTATTCGGTAAGTGGTCACCAGTTCACAGACTAATCAATTCCTTGTTGCCAGTTGAAACTCCATTTGTACACACCTTTTGTCTGGAATCTGGTCTTCCAAACTAATTGAACAATCAACTGGGTAAACAGCCCATACAATGAGTGTCAAAGTGCAGTGATCCTTCAGCATTCCTTGGTTTTTGAAAGTTATTTTCCCATTTCAGTCCACAATAAAAATACTGAAAAATAAATACAAGACTGTTATGTACTGAACCAATGAATATTATAGCACAAAAGAAGGCCATGCAACCCAGTTTAGCTAGGGTTCCTTAATGACACACTCAATAAAACATGTTGCCTTGATGTCAAAGATAATCACTTTCACTCCCCTCTAGATTTCAACTTTTTTATCTATGTTTGGATTAATGCTGTAATGAAGTCAGGAGCTTGGTGCAACCAGCATCAAATGTGAGTGAGTAGGTTATTGTTGAGCAAGTATCTGTTGTTAGACCTGTTGATGAGCCCTTTCATCACTTTGCTGATTATTGAGAGTAGACTGATGGGATGAAAATTGGTTGGGTTGGATATATCCTGCTTTTCGTGGACAAGACAGACCTGGGCATTTTTCCACACTGCCAGGTAGATAACAAAGCCATAAGTGTACTGGAATACTTGGCTGTGGGTGAAGCCTGTTCTGGAGCAAAAGCCTTCAGTACTTTGCCAGTATTTGTCAGGATCCATAGCTTTTGCAGTATCCAATGCTTTTAGCCATTTCTTGATATCATGTGAATTAAATGGAATTGCCTGGCGTCTGCAACTGTAATGCTGGAGACCTTGTGGGAGGCCAAGCTGGATTTTCTACTGAGCACATCTGGCTGAAAATTGAGAGCAAGCTGTTGGATCTGCAAGCTGAGAAGTCCCTGGTTTCTGACAGATTTTATCCTTGGGTCTTAAAAGGAGTGGCTGGTGAGGTAGTTGACACTTTGGTTTTAATTGTGCAAATTTACTTAGGTTCAAATAAAGCTCCATTATTTGGGAAAATAGTGAATGTAAATCTATCCATTTTCATAAAGTCACAGAGTTTCTACAGTAGAGACAGACCATTGCCTTTATTCATTAAGTATTTGTCTATTCCAATCCCATTTCCAGAATTTGGGCTACAGCCTTGTATGCTATGGCATTTCAAGCACTCATCTAAATACATCTTAAATGGCCTGATGCTTCCCACCTCTACCACCCTTTTAGACAGTTGTCCATAACCCTATGGGTGGACAAATATTTCTCAATTCCCCTCAAACTTCCAGCTCTTTACTTTAAGACTGTCTCCTCCGGTTACTAATTTCTACTAAGGAGGCAGGTTTCTCTTTACCTACATTATCTATGCCACTCAGAACTTTATACACATTAATCACATCCTCCCTCAGTCTTCCCCATTTAAAGGAAACTCTTCTAACCTATCTAGTCTCTTCTAACAGCTGGATTGTTCCGGCCTAGGCAACTTTCTAGTGAATCTCTTTGCATCCTCTCCAGTGCAATCACATCCTTCCTATAATGTGGAAAACAGAACTGCATACAATAATCCAGCTGTGGGGCCAATCTAGCATTATATACAGCTTCATCATAATCTACCTGCCCTTACATTCATGCCTTGAATACTTAAGACATAGTTATGTATTCCATCTGCCTTAACCACCTTACCTACCTGCCTTGCTGCTTTCCAGGTTCTATGGACATGCACTTCAAAGTCCCTCTGATCCTCTGTACTCCATAGGGTCCTACCATTCAACATTGATGCGTATGATGCGTTAGTCTTCCCAAAATGCATCATCTCACAGTTATCAAGATTGAAGTCCATTTGCAACTGTTCAGTTCATCTGACCAGCTATTCTATATCATCCAGTAGTCTAAGGCTTCCACCTTGTTAATTACCACCCCACAAATGTTTCATGCCATCTTAAAATTACTGATCATTTCTCCTACATTCACATCTTGATTATTAATGTGTACAACAAACAGCAAGGAATTCAGTAGTGAAATCTATACCACTAGATACAGATTTCCAATCACAAAAAAGATCCTTCAACCATCACACTCTGCTTCCTGCCATAAAGCCAATTTTGGATCAGATTTGCCAAATAGATCCCATGGGCTTTTAGCTTCTTTAGTGGCCAGCCATGTGATGGCTTGTTGAAAACCTTACTCAAGTCCGTGCATGCTACATCAACTTCACTACCCTCATTGAGACATCTAGTCATCTCCTTAAAACACTCAATCAAATTTGTTGGAAATAATCTTCCTCAACTAAGCCATGCTGACTATGCTTGACTCATCTTTGCTTTTCTAACTGGAGATTAACTCTGTCTTCCTGGTGTTTTTCCAATAGTTTCCATACCACAGATATTAGACTTATTGGCCTGCAGTTCCTTGGTTTAGCCTGACCAGCCACCTTGAATAATGGTACCACAGAGGATGGTACGCATGTGGAATGAGCTGCCAGTGGAAGTGGTTGAGGTGGGTACATTAACAACATTTAAAAGGCATTTAGACAAATACATGGATAGGAAAAGTTTAGAAGGATATGGGCCAAGTGCAGGGAACTGGGGTTAGTGGATGGATACTTTGGTTAGCATGGATCAGTTTGGGCCAATTGACTCTATTAGGTATCATATCACACCCCTCCTGTGACTAGAAAGGATTTGAATTAATGTCACAGCCCCTGCAATCGCCTCCTTTTCCTCCCACTGCAGCCTAGGATGCATCTCTATGAATTCTATGTTAGGTGCTAAAGTGCCTGGAATTGTGCTTACATGAGGCTTTTAAAGAAAAGTGAATAACTCAGTGCACTGGAAAGACAGGGGTAAAAGAATTGGAGGAGAAAACTAACTGTTGCTTAGCAACAAAATGCCCCATGACACAGGGCGACAGAGACAAAAGCAGTTTCTTTTTAGAAAGAGATTTCATCTGGAAATTTAGGCAGTGCACAAACTTACTCCAGAGAGAACAGGTTTATGGCAGAGAAGTAGTTGTTAGCTTAGCAGTGTCCAAAGCAGTTTGGGCTGAAAAGCGATCCTGAGGGCTTAATATCAGGAAGAGAAAACTACAGAAACGGAAAGCTATGGAAAGAGTGTTTCGGAATAAATGTTAAGAAATAAATTGGCTGTGTTAGCAGTTATTTAAGAGCCCTGTGAAGAGATATTAACTAAAGAAGCTTTGCATGAATGCAGATGTTTGCCGGGAAGAAATCCACCAATGCTGTCACAACTGAACACTAAACTTTAAGATGGAACTAGGGTGACCATAGGATGTTGTGAGGTTGAGGGCAGAAGGATCAAATCTTTATTTCTGATATTTCAGGTAAGACTGTGTCAAATACTTGTGATGTAAACTAAATTATGTCTTTTCTTTCTTGTGTGTAACAAACTTTAATTTGGCAGCCTCTTGTAGGTATGCTTGGTGAAAGGAACCAAATGTTAACATTTATGATCTATCAAACCAGGCTTCACTCTGCGATCTGAAGAAGGGTCAATAGATTCTAAATGTTAATACCGCTTTCTCCTCACACATGCTGCCAGTTTCTCCAGCAACTTGTTTTTGTTCAAGATTTCCAGCATCAGCAGTTGCTTGTTTTATTTTATTCTGTGGTCTGACTTGTCCAGTATTACCATCCTCTGCGACCCGAACAGATGCTATGGGTTTGCTGTTTCATGTAGGCCAGAAAGCTCATTTCCTTTTGGTCCAAGCTAAGCAATTTCACTTTCTTCAGCTTCACACTGAAAGATGATAATCTGACCCTCCAAAGCTGAAAAGGATCTGACTAACAAATAGACACAAACTTGTTTATTTTACTACGTTCGTATTGCTCGATTTTCATTAATATTCTTCTCACAATTCATTTGGGCGGAATCTCTCCCACACTCTCTACGACAAGCATTTGGAACGATATCTATTCTGTGGCTGTATCTTCGTCAGAAACTTCAAGCTGAATGCTGCAGACACTGGAAATCCTGAGAAACTCAGCTGGTTTGACAGCATTTGTGGAGTCAGAAACAAAATGATGGTTTCAGGGAAATGTTATGGATTTTCTGTTCCTGCTTTCACTTTCTGGTTTTGTTTTTGCAGAAACCTTCTTCACGCACTGTTGCCGAGCAGGTGGGATCGGGAGGCGCCCCCGGGGAAATCGTTTCGGGAGTGTTTTTTCAGGAGCGTTTTAAAAGCAAATGCAGGTTTCAGTCCCGTAGCGGCAGAAGCACAATCATTGTTAGCCCGAAACAGTTTAATCTGAGCATCATCCATGCAGTGAAAGAAGCCCCGCAAGCATGTTCTCCCCCGGCTCTGTTAGGAATTCTGTAACATTGAAATCCAAGATGAAAGCGAGGGCAGGGGGTGCTTCACCTGGGATCACGGCTGCAACCAGTGACCGGTTTACCAGCCAGTTTTGGGGGTTAACAGCAGCGGGCGAAATCACATCGTCCTGGTATCATTCTTTAACCTCCTCCCTCTCTCGAGCTGCTCAGTCCGCTGCCGGTTACTAACTGACCCTTCCAACATCCCTACCTTTTATCTTAGCCTGCTGGACAAACTTTCCTCATTCCTGAAGAAGGGCTTATGCCCAAAACGTCGATTCTCCTGTTCCCTGGATGCTGCTGCGCTTTTCCAGCAACACATTTCCAGCTCCTTCCAACATCTCCAGCCAAAAAAAAACACATTGAACAACCAGTAACCATGTTGTATGCCACCCTGTTACACTGCTGCTGAGATGCACAGGGACAAATTTACACCAGACTTACACTGGCACCCAGTTACACAGGCAACAATTCATATTGACACCGAGTTGGCAGCATAGAGTTAACACTTGCACTGAGTAATATGGCACTAAGATGCACTTTTGTGGAATTGCACAGGGGTTAAGTTATACCGACGCGTTGTTACACTGGCACTCAATTTCAGTGGCGCACATTATAGCAAGTGATTTAGACTGGGACTGGAACTTCGGCAGCACCTATCCTTGACATGTTCCGAGGAAGGGTCGCTCGATCCGAAATGTTAACTCTGATTTCATTCCACAGATGCTGCCAGGCCTGCTGAGCTTTCCTCCAGCAATTTCTATTTTTTTTGTGTGGAGACTGGTACTTAATTACACAGGCCCAACAAAAGTACCTCCATGCCAGCGAAATATGATACATGTATAAATAAATGCTAGTGTGCTAGTTTTTTTTTAAATTCGCTCAAGAAATGTGGGCATCACTGGCTCAGCCAGTTTATCGAGATTCAACCAGATTGTAGTGATTGTCGAGTTGCATTTCGACTAGACCAGGCAAAGACGGTAGATCTTTCCCTAGGGGAAATCAGTGAACCAGATGGGTTTTTCATGTCTATTGCCAACAGTTTCATGGATATTATTAAGTCTTAATTCCAGACTTTTATTGAATTCAAATTCTACAATCAGCCATAGTCGGAAAATTAACTGGGTCTCTGAATTACTGGTCCAGTAACAATGCCACATGGCCCATTGCCTCCCATAAAGGCATTTGGAATCATTGTAACTTCGTGCCAATGTGACTCAACGTCAATATAACGGAGTAGCAGTGTGCCAGTGAAGCATTACCAGTTCATCTGAGTGGGGCCTAGCTATACTGGTACGACTGGCATAAAGTTTAATTGGCACAACAGCAGCAGTGACACAAACTTAAATGGGCACTATGTTAGATCAGAGCAGAGTTATATTGGTACCTTTTAAAATTGGCATGAAGCTACACTGTTGTTTTAGATTAGATTAGATTACTTTCAGTGTGGAAACAGGCCTTCCGGCCCAACAAGTCCACACCGACCCTCCGAAGAGCAACCCACCCAGACCCATTCCCCTACACCTAATACTACGGGCAATTTAGCATGGCCAATTCACCTAACCTGCACATCTTTTGGACTGTGGGAGGAAACCAGAGCACCCGGAGGAAACCCACGCAGACACGGGGAGAATGTGCAAACTCCACACAGACAGTCACCCAAGGTGGGAATTGAACCCTGGTCTCTGGCGCTGTGAAGCAGCAGTGCTAACCACTATGCCACCATGCCGCCCATGGTGTTTTCTTACATAGGCACAGTTTTATCCTGACACAGAGATACACTGGCACCCAGTTATATTTGCAAGTGTTAAAGTGACATAGATTTACGTTGGTATTGTGCTTTGTTTGCAGTTTTACACTGGCATAGACACACATTGCTGATATTGACACAGTTATACTGTCATTAAGTTACACTGGCAAAGATTAACATTGGTATCACTTTCTGTTGACATCAGGTTAAAGTGGCACAACATCACAATGGCATTGTGCTTTATTGGCATGGACTTTCACAAACACAGTGGCAGTGAGTTATGTTGGCACTAATTTACTCTATCACTATGTCAAACAAGCATGGAGATACATTGGCAGATAGTTACACTGGCACTGAATCATGCAGGCAGCAAGTCAACATTGGCACCTTGTTACACTGACACTGAGTTAGACAGGCATCATGTTGCCTTGGTATGGAGTTACACTGGTTGGGTCAGTATAACTATGTCCTAGTATAACTCCCTTCCTGTGTGTCATTGTAATTAAATGCTAGTATAATTCAATGTCAGTATAACTTGGTACTGGTCCAATTCCATACCAGTGCATCAGGGTGGCAAATTAACTCTGCCAGTGTACCTCTGTGGTCATATAACTCATTGTCAATATGAATTGTTGCCTGTAAAATTCTGTAATAGTGCAACTGGCTACCTGTGCAACAGTATAACATGCACAAACATAGATTTGCACTTGCATAGAGTTACTTTAACACCAACTTATTATTGGCATTGTGGCAGCAAGTTACATCCACACACTTAGTATTGAATGTGATTACACAGATACAGAATTACACTAGTACACTGTTACACTGGTGAGTGATACATTAACATAAAGCTATATTTATATTATTTTAAGCATACACTGGCATCAAATGAATTCTGCTGGTTTGGAGTAACATAATGCTGAATTTTACTGGCAACAATTTGTACTGATGCTGGAGTCACATTATCACTGCATTTCACTGGCATGGCATTACATTAATACTGAGCTGCACTGGCTTGACAATACACTGGTACTATGTTACATCAGCAAGGGGTTACAATGACACTGAGTTACCATGGTATTGTGTTACACTGGGATCAAGTTCCACTTCATGAAGTCACATTGTCATCAACTTATTCTGTCACAGAACTGATCTGACAACCAGTACAATGGCACAGAGTTACATTGGCATCACATTACACTCGTCTTGTATTACACTGCCAGTAGGTTACTCTTGTTCTGAAGAGTTACTCTAGTTCAGTGCAAAGTATGAATTATATTGGTTCTAACTGCAAGTTCCACTATCTTAGAAGGAGGTTGGAAAATGGCAGGATGGGACCAAGACAATCTTATTGTGGCACTTAATGAGATTAGCAGCAAGTTTTATTGGACATCAAATGGGGAAATTAAGTTGGATTAGATTTCATGGCACATTGTAAAAGCATTACATTTCAGAGGGCACTGAATGATCCTAGAAGCAAATTTGAGCAGGTAGTAGATGGAGATGAATCTTTGGTTTATTATGTGAGCTATTTTTAAAAAGCTGCCAAGGCTATGCGGTGGGTGATGCAGAATATAAAGTGAAGCATTGGGATTTGATGCTGGAGAGCATCAGATAAGCTCACTAAGGCCAGGTTTATCTGAATAAAAAGGTTTTGAATCCAATTGTCACATTTATTTCAGTATTCCAGAGTATAATTGATCATGAGAAACTTTGATGGCCATTTTTTCACTTGGTAACTACAGTCAGTGGAAATTAATTCCAGCTGTTTTCTTGATTGAGTGTGGATTCAAACAACGGCTCCTGCTTGGGTATTATTCTGATGTCTCTGAAGTCAGACTTGAACTCATAATCTTTGATGGTATCAGGAAAAGTGTGAAACATCAAGCCACACAATCAGACTAAAAACAATGAACTAGTTACAGATTAAAATATTGGAACATTGCAATGCACCTCGAGTAGAGAACCACATTTCAGAAATTAAAGTTGGGAGAGTACCACTGGGAGTTGGGGTGCGTAATGAATCTCAACTTGTATCCAATTATACAGGAAATGACATTGAATGATGCCAAACCTTAACCAGCTCAACATATTTATTTCATCCTCCAAGATCTTTTGAGTGGCAGAGTTTGGTCTAAGGACTGAATGGCCCACTCCTGTTCCTATTTCTTAGAATCTCGGTAAAAAACAAAATCCAGAGTACAATTTGACTTGTTTTCCACAGTTTGGATCTGGACTAATGTAAAAAGAATGAATTTTTCAACTAATGTCATAACTTTGTGAGTTTGGTCCTATTGACTGAACTGCCTCATGTTTATTTAGTTACAAATTGAAGATGTTAGGGTTACATGTGGCAATAGAAAAATGTCATTTCTGTTGGAAGTATTTGTTTTTATTCAACAATTGGATATTGCTCATCCAAAACACTTGCAAGGAAGACTGCCATCATTGAGTTCAGACTAGAATCCTATCTCCTACTGGTTGCTCAGCTGACAACAATATGTATTCTTTCAGTATTAAATGATTGAAGAAATTGAAGAAAATTTTGAAGAAATGTAAGAACAAAATCAATTGATAGTTAGAAAGGAAGTTCCAGAATTGTGATTAGATCTTACAGGAGAATTAAGGAGTTAACAGCAATACATTTAAAGACATATTGTATGCCTATGATTCATTCACCTGCTGGATCCTTGGAGAGTGCTAGCAAGATATCTTCGCGTTCACTTCCTGATAAAGATTTTACAAACTTTCATCTTTGTCTCTAACATACATGACCTGGACTTCGTTATGATTGTGAATGGAGGTTTTCATGTTATTTCATTCTAATCCTTTTACTACCTCCTTATGCACTGATATTCTTCACTAGATATAACAGGACAACATTGTTTTGCTTTGATCAGCTGGCTCTGATCAGTGCTTTGACAGATAACTTGCTGTTCCAGCTTGAAGAATTTTGTGTACGTTTTCGAAATGAGATTGCTGCTATTCTCAAGTCATAGAGATATACAGCATGGAAACAGACCCTTCAGTCCAACTCATCCATGCCGACCAGATATCCCAACCCAATCTAGTCCCATCTGCCAGCACATGGCCCATATCCCTCCAAACCCTTCCTATTCATATACCCATCCAGATGCCTTTTAAATGTTGCAATTGTACTCGCCTTCACCACTTCCTCTGACAGCTCATTCCATACACGTACCAGCCTCTGAGTGAAAATGTTGCCTCTTAGATCTCTTTTATATCTTTCCCATCTCACCATAAGCCTATGCCCTCTAGTTCTGGACTCCCTCAACTCAGGGAAAAGACTTTGTCTTTTTATCCTATCCATGCCCCCCATAATTTTATAAACTTCTATCGAGTCACCCCTCAGCCTCCAACGCTCCAGGGAAAACAGCCCTAGCCTATTCAACCTCTCCCTATAGCTCAAATTCTCCAATCCTGGCAACATTCTTCTAAGTCTTTTCTGAACCCCTTCAAGCTTCAAAACATCTTTCTGATAGGAAGGAGACCAGAACTGCATGCAATATTCCAAAAGTGCCCAACCAATGCCCTGTACAGCCATAACATGACCTTCCAACTCCCGAACTCAGTAATCTGACCAATAAAGGAAAGCATGCCAAACACCTTCTTCACTATCCAATCTACCTGTGATTCCACTTTCAAGGAGCTATGAACCTCCAAGGTCTCTTTGTTCAGCAACACTCAGTAGGACCTTACCAATGTATAAGTCTTGCTAAGATTTGCTTTCCCAAAATGCTGCACATCACATTTATCTGAATTAAACTCCATCTGCCACTTCTCAGCCCATTGGCCCATCTGATCAAGATTCCATTGTAATCTGAGGTAGCCTTCTTTGCTGTCCACTACACCTCCAATTTTGGTGTCATCAGCAAACTTACTAACTGTACTTCTTATGTTTACATCCAAATCATTTATATAAATGATGAAAAGTAGTTGACCCAACACCAATCCTTGTGGCACTCCATTGGTCACAGGCCTCCAGTCTGAAAAACAACCCTCCACAACCACCCTCTGTCTTCTATCTTTGAGCCAGTTCTGTGTCTAAATGGTGAGTTCTCCCTTTATTCCATGAGATCTAACCTTGTTGAACACCTTACTAAAGTCCATATAGATCACATCTACCACTCTGCCCTCACCAATCCTCTTTGTTACTTCTTCAAAAAACTGAATCAAGTTTGTGAGACATGATTTCCCACGCACAAAGCCATGTTGACTATCCCTAATCAGTCCTTGCCTTTCCAAATACACGAACATCCTGTCCCTCAAGATTCCTTCCAACAACTTGCCCACCACCGAGGTCAGGCTCACTGGTCTTTGGTTCCCTGACTTGTCCTTACCACCCTTCTCAAACAGTGGCACCACGTTAGCCAACCTCCAGTCTTCCGGCACCTCACTTGTGACTATGGATGGTACAAATATCTCAGTAAGAGGTCCAGCAATCACTTCTCTAGCTTCCCACAGAGTTCTAGGGTACACCTGATCAGGTCCTGGGGATTTATTCACTTTTATGCATTTCAAGACATCCAGCACTTCCTCCTCTGTATTATGGGCATTTTTCAAGATGTCACTACATTTTCCTACATCCGATATTTTCCATGTCCTTTTCCACAGTAAATACTGATGCAAAATACTGGTTAAGTATCTGCCCCATCTCCTGCGGCTCCACACAAAGGCCACATTGCTGATCTTTGAGGGGCCCTATTCTCTCCTGATTTACCCTTTTGTCCTTATCCTTCCTGTTATTTAGTGATGGGATGTGGGTGTCACTGACCAGTGTCAACAATCCATCCGTAATCATTCTGGAGAAAGTTGTGGTGAGCTGCCATTTTCAACTGCAGCAGTTCTTGGGAAGTTCTGGAAACAGAGAGTAGTAGTGGAAGGGAATTTCTCAAAATGGAGAACTGTGACCATTGGTGTTCCACAAGGATCTGTGTTGGGACCACTGTTATTTGTGATATACATAACTGATTTGGAGGAAGGTATAAGTGGTCTGATTAGTAAGTTTCCAGAAGACACTAAGATTGGTGGAGTAGCAGATAGTGAAGGGGGCTGACAGAGAGTACAGCAGAATGTAGATAGATTGGAGAGTTGGGGTGGACAAATAGCAGATGGAGTTCAATCCAGGCAACTGCAAGGTGATGCATTTTGGAAGATCCAATTCAAGTGTGAACTATACAGTAAGTAGAAAAGTCCTACAGAAAATTGATGTACAGAGCCATCTGTGTGCTCAGGTCCATTGTACCCTGAAATTGGCAACACAGGTCAATAGAGTGGTCGATAAAGCATACGGCATGCTTTCCTTCATCGGATGGGGTATTGAGTACAAGAGTTGACAGTCATGTTGTAGTTGTATAAGACTTTGGTTTGGCCACATTTACAACACTTCATACAGTTCTGGTCACTACATTACCAAATAAATGTGGATGTTTTCGAAAGAGTGAGGTGGAGGTTCACCATGATGTTGTCTGGTATGGAGGGTGCTAGCTATGAAGAGAAGTAGAGTCAATGAAGATTATTCTCATTAGAAAGATGGAGGTTGAGGGGGGACCTGATTTACATCTACAAAATAATGAGAGGTATACACAGGGTAGATAGCAAGAAGTATTTTTCTCAGAGTGGGGGACTTAATTACTAGTTCAAAGTGAGAGGGGACATGTTTAGAGGAGATATGCGTGGAAAGTTATTTACGCAGAGGGTGATGGGTGCCTGGAATGTGCTCCCAGCGAAGGTGGTAGAGGGGCATGATAACATCAATTAAGATGTATCTGGACAGATACATAAATGGGCAGGGAGCAGAGGGATACAGATCCTTCGAAAATAGGTAACAGGTTTAGACAAAGGATCTGGATCGCGCAGGCTTGGAGGGCCGAACGGCCTGTTCCTGTGATGTAATTTTCTTTGTTCTTTGTTCTTTCCTTGTTATGTCATCCACAATGCTGTTGGAAGGAGGCTCCTGGTGTTTGACCCAGCAACAATATGTTTCCAAGTCAGAATGGTGAGTAACTTGGAGAGGAACGTGAGGGTGATGGCATTCCCACAATTCTTCCAGATCCGACTGAACCATTTTGTCTCCTGGTTAAATGATTGTGGAAGACTGGGAAGTGTGCTCGAGCACGAAGATAAACCTTGTGGTGATTTATAATTTTTCTGACATTAATGGCCGACAGTGTATCATTGTCAGTGGTGATCTAGCGTCAGATTGTAGATACTTGCCATGCCTATGTCATGCACCATGAAGGATTGTTAGAGAAAACGCCTTTTGTTCTTAAAGAATGTGTGCTTCTCCCCCCCCCACCCACCCACCCACCCACCCCCCTCCCCAACCCAACCTTCACCACCACAACAAGAAGGTTGTTGGTTTCATTGAGGTGGTTCGGTCCTGATGCCTGCCCTGCGGGTCTGGTCCCATGTAGTTTATGAGAAAATACACGAAGACCTGGAGCAGAATCCCCCTCATATAGAGAAGGCTGACTGTCATTGCCGCTTGGACACGGGGCAATTTAACCCAAACCAGATTCCGGGCATGAGACTCAAAGCGATTCCCACCAGCTGCTGGTGGCATTGTTCTAACTGTGGAAGTTTAATTCCGCGCTGTGTGCCTTCCCCGGACGACTGGGGTTTGGGATAACTTGATTTGTTTCCTCTCGTTCAGATAGTTTGCCCACAACTCCCACCACACAAAACACGAACAAAGTAGTCCACTTTCAAACAGAAAATTTTATTTCAATGAGAAAGAGCCTCATTAATCAGAGCAATCCTACCTGGTCACAATGAGGACTGGTCTGCTACCGGACAAAAGCTAAAACTCTTCTGTCACATAAATCAAATCAAATCATCGATTACATTATTTAATTTACAGTTCTGGTGCTGCCACATCTGACCGTGTGTGATTGAGATGAAGCAGTAGCCCGCGGCTTGTTCTGGAGTGTCAGCGAGTTAACAGGCTGTGAAGGTTTTCCAGAAGAAGTTTTTGCAGCCCGCCTTCCGTTCCCTCTGGGGCGAATTGGCATTGGCGGATCGCTCCAACTCAACCCGTATCTCATCCTGTTTCGCCATCCCCGGCAAATCCTCCGCTTCCAAGGCTTCGTTCTCGGCGTTTGCCAGCTCCGAGAGCAGTTGGACGAGATTGTATTTGATCAGCTCCTACAATAAGAAAAGGGAATAATTAGGGCAGAGAAATTCTCTCAGTTGGCGCTCGTGAAAGTGCCAGTTGCTGGATTTGAAAGTGTCGCTTGGCGAGTGTTTACAACAACCCATCAGTCCCTGTGTGCCACTGCGTGAAATTATCCTCATTTCCCATTTCTGGACTCCAACGGGTAGTGAAACCCCCAATCGACAATTAAATCACAATGCAACAAATACATTGTGCTGCTCCCTTCGTATCCCGTGTGGATGCTTAAGGAGCTGAGTTAATCATGGTGGGCCGGTCTCTGGAAAAAGAGAGGAAGCCCCGGATGAGACGGTATCGTAAGTGCTGAGGATTTATTGAGAGGCAGATACAGTGAAGAAAGAAGAGAGAAACACAGCGCGTTTATCTTTCCCGCAATTCTGGTGCATCTATGCTCTGTGCTTTCCGTTAATAAACAGAGCATCTAAACCTGCAAGGTTAACATCGCTTACATCAAAATTTCTATCAACCAAGATAACTTTGCTGCTGGTTTGATTCAATTTAGATGAGCGATTGGAGGTTGGTCAGAGAATTATCAATTCAATCTGAGGGAATGAATCTGGATCGAAGATGGAGAGGGCAGGTTCCTGAAAACTGCAGAAAGTTACACGCTGTTTGTTTCCAGTCTGATCAGAGTGGCGAGATCAACTGGATAGAGGGAGAGAACTGTCTCCGTGGACCTGGGCAGCGCGGTAATCTCTCTCGGTTGAAACAAGAACGCTCAGAGCGGTTTATAAACCCGAGAGATCTGTGGAACGCACGCATCCTTATTATCATTTGATGGGCATTAGATCTGTCTAACCAGGTTAGATTCATCAATCATTCACTCCCCTTATTCGTCTCTATTTAAGTTAAATAGCTTGACCATATTATCCACTTTATTACACAGGGGTTTCCCTTGGCTGGGCTCTTACCGCTTTACTCCGGGGCCCTGCAGCAGCCATGGATGTCTGAAGGAGTTCGCGATACCTGTCGGCTGTGGGAGCAGCACCCACACTCAGCACTGCCAGGGCGATGGAGAGAAGGACGAGGGCGCACTGAACTCGGCTGCACCACATCACTGCACAAAGCGGGCACCTCGCAAAGAGAAGGAAGGAAGAAAAGAAGTAAGAGGTTCAAGCGTTTACAACGTTTGAAAGTTAGCGGAGTTTCAGCACTAGCACAGTGGACAGCTCCGCTCCGACTGACTCCTGGATGCTGCAGCTCCTTTTAAAGGCGCTCTCCCAACCTGAGCACACGTCAGGAGGACGGCTCCCAAGAGATTTACTCGCATTTACGCACAACCCAATCACATCATCCAACCAAATAATTACCAAACTGACGAAGATTGAGATAACGGCCAAGGACTCTCAATGTGGACACCTTATCGCGTTCTGGCAGTTGGTCCTATGATTGGATGTTGGGCCATGTCCATCACGAATGAATGCAGTCAATTCAGTCAAGTCTTGAATTGTTCAATTTTCCGGGAACTTCATGATTTGAGTTCCGCTGTTGACATTTTCATCCTGCGACACCCTTGAGGGACCTCGGACTTTTTGGTGTCATGGTACATGGATGGTTCTTTGAGCAGAAAACCCACCCTGTATCTCCGCTTCCAATCACGGCGTTATTATCACTTAACAAAACAAAGAACTGCGGATGCTAGAGATCAGAAACATGATTCTGAAGAACGGTCATTGGAACCGAAACGTTCACTATCCTTTCTCTCCACAGATGCTGCAAGACTGCTGAGTTTTTGACAGCAATTTCTATTTTTTGTCACCATGTTCTTATTGCGGGTCTTTTTCTAGATGCGAGGATGAATTTAATTTGACCAGTCCTTTAAATGTTTGTGAGGGGGGGTCTGAAATGAGTTTCTGGGCGGTGTGGTTTCCACTGATAATTCGATCTTGTCCAAAGGCGGGAGAGACCATGTGCCCATTCGGAAAAGTGAGCACATTTCTCAAACACGAAGATTCTTATCAAACACATTCTCTGACCAGAATCTTAAGCATTTGTTGCTGCATCGGATTGCGTGAGATCATGAAGGCAGAGAGGACATGCGGTACAGTAAAGGATTGTTTCGTGGAGAGAGGTGCGCTAGTTTCCAAATAGTTGTGTGGTATTTTGTGGTTTTATCTCCGTGTTTTATGTGTGCTTTAACAATCCCGTTCTGATACTTCTTTACCCAAAACTAGCACCAAACCCAGTGGACGTTAGGTTTAACTTTGTTTTTACACTGAATTAATGGTTAGTTGAAATTTGCAACCAGCAACTCTTCATAATTTGAATGTTATCGTCATCGATATCAAATGTCCCAATCTCTGCGCGAACGGAAGTACACTGAACAGCAGACAATACTAGGACTGAGTATTAAATATACAATTTTTCAGGGAAATACTTGCTTATTTTCAAGTCAAGCAGATTAACGGCTAAAGGTTTCTCGGAGAATTCAAATCAAGGAAACAAACAATTCAGACGATTAAAAATAATGGCATTTTCTGTCTGTCTCTGTCACTCTGCCTGCGACTCCATCTCTCTGCCTGTCTCCCAGTCTGTCTCGATCTCTGTCTGCTTCTGTCGCAGTCTGTTCAATCCTCTGTCTGTCTCGATGCTCGGTCAAATTTCATTCATCTTTTGGATTTTCATTTTATAATTTCAGAACTAAGAACCAACAATGTTTGAGTTCTATCTAAGCTGCATTTAAGTCTTCCACGAAACCTTATCGAGCAACAAATGGCAAGTGCTCTGTCTCCACAGATACTGCCTGACTTCCTGATTATTTCGAGTATGTCCTGATTTTATTTCACATTCCCAGCATCTGCAGTTTGAGTTTTGGATGAATTCTGTAATGATTGGAAAGGTTTGGAAGGAAATGCAATTTACTGAGATTATCTTAATTTCTAGATTTTACTATGCAACCCGGCAGTAGAAATGAAATGGAATGATGCAGGATAATGAATACTCACCAGGCATCAGGAAGATCAGAGATCGATCCCGTGCCTGTCTTTGAATGCCTTATTCACGAAAAGTCCGAACGACTGGAAATTATGTTACTTGAAATCCATGTACCTGCAGTGCACTGGGAGAGTGATAAGGTTTTTAATCAGCGTAGAGTAGAATCATACAATCATAGGATTTTAAGTACAGCAGGAAGTCATTCGATCCATCGTGCCTGTACCGGTACTGAAAAAGCTACCCAGCTAGTTCCATTCTCCAACTCTCTCTTCTTAACCCTCCAAACCATCACTTTCAAATATATATCACTTTTTCTTCTGAGATCTCATATAGAATCCACCCTCCCAGGCATTGCATTCCAAATTATAATAGCTGTCTGAGTAAAGGCGTTTCTCCTCATCTCACTCCTAGTTCTCTTGTTGACCATCTTGAAATTGTGACCCCCTACTTACTGACTTAACAGCTAGTGTAAACAGAATATCCTTCTCTCCCCTGTCAAAACGTTCAGAACTTCGCAAACCCCAATAAGGCCACTTCTTAATCTTCACTACTCCAAGGAGAATATGCCCAATTTCTGAAATCTTTCCTTGTATCTAAAATCGCTGAAATCTGATATTGTTCTAGTAAATCTCGTTTGCATTCTATGCAGGGCTCTAACATTCTTCCTTAAATAACATGCCCAGAACTGCAAACAATACTCCAAACGTGGTGTGAACGATTATTTGTAGAAATTTGACTTCACTTCCTTGCATTTCAACTCTACACCTCTATTTATAAGCCTAAGGATTCTATAAGCCTTCTTAAAAGCTGTTTCAACTTTCCTGGTGACTTTTAGATAATTATGTATACAAACCCTGAAGTCGCCCTGCTGCTATACACCCCTCAAGTTCTACCACTTACACTGCATTAGTTCTCAGTATTTCTTCTATTCAAATGCATTGCCACATATTTCTCTCGATTGAAGTTCATCTGCCAAATATCTGTCCATTTGACCAACTTGTCAATATTCCTTTGAAGTTACTCAGCATTGTCCTCACAATTCACTCTTCTCCCTTAGTATCTTCTGCAAATTTAATGATTTTTGCCCTCAATACCCAACTCCAAATCATGTACATAAATTTAAAAAATGAATCCCAACATTGATCCCTGAGGAACACCACATTCATCTCATCTCCAATTGGAGAAATGCAATCTATCCCTACCAACTTTTAATCCATGCTGCCAAGGATCCATCAATTCTAAACAGTTCTAATTTACTAACTATGTGGCACTGTATCAAATGCTTCCTGAAAGTCCAAATATAGATCATCCACAGCACTACCCTCATGCACATTCTGTGCCACCTTGTCAAAAAACTCAAATAAATTTGTCAGCGAAGATGAACACTTGACAAAATCATATTGACCATCTCGGCTTCACAATTTTCTCTAAGTCTATGTTTATTTACCTTATTTTGTATTATAGCTTCCATCATTTTTACCATGATTGATGTCAAGCTGAAAGATCTATAGTTTCCTGAGTTTTCCTTTGGCCCTTTCCAAAACAGCTGTGTCACATAGGCAATCCTGCAGTCTGCTGGGACTAATCCTACATTCAGAAAGGCCTGGAAAATGTCTGTCAATGGCTCTGCAATTTGCTCACCTACATCTCTCAGAATTCAATCTGTATCTGGTGACTTCTCTATCTGGTGTGCTGCCAGTCTTTTATTTTAGCTCCTCTTCTTTATCTGTTCCATATTTTCACCTAAGCAATTGTCACCATTTTCTAATTAGGTAAGGACAGAAGTAAAGCTCTCATTTAATACTTCCCTATTCCTCTTGCTTCAATTGAACCTGCAACAGTCAAGTTCTAATCACCAAAATCAGCTCTTTTCCAGTCTTGAAACTTAACCCTTGACTGATGTTTTGTTTATCCTTTTCCAATTTAATATTAAACATTATCATATTATCATTGCTGTTTCCCAAATGTTCCGCCTCTCTGATATTCACTACTTAGCCTATCTCATTCCCTTGGACATGATCCAGTACACATCCCTCTCTGGTGCAACTGGAAATGTACTGGACGTTTTTCTCCACATGTTGCAGGAATTTCTTCCCTTCCATCCCCCACTCTCTACCTTTTTCCACATCCACCCTCGGATAATTGAAATCACCAACTATCACAACCCTGCTTGAACTGCAAATTTCCTTAATATGCCTAACAAATGTTCTCTTCTATTTCCTCTCCACTATTTGGAGGTCTATAATAAATAATCATCAAGGTCACTACTCCCTTTCTGTTTCTCATCTCCTGCCATAGATTCAAATTCAGGAACTGCATCTCATTCAAGGCTAATGATATTATCTTTGACCAAGTTTGCTATACGTCTTCCCTTTTTCATCACCTGATTTTTACGCAAAAACTTATAACCCAGGATATAAAATATCCAGTCTTTTCAGTCACATTCCCCTTCTTCCAGTTCCCAACTTTTGTTCAGTATATTATGTGCATTTACATATATGCTATTTATATCTGCCTTTATCTTCTTCTTGCCCTTTGGAAAGTGACCATTTCTTTGTTCTTTGTCAACAATCAAGTCTTCCCTCACTTCCTTTTCCCCATTATCCACCTCCTCTCTTTTACCTTTTTCTCATACTGCTGAAATTAGGCCCAGCAGTCAATCAACCTCTTTGCCTTACACATTTAAACCCACCCCAATACAGTACATAATTTACTCTCTCAGCCAGCAGATTGGTTTGCATTTCTGTTCAAGTGAAGCCCATTGTTTCTGACAGCTCTCTCCTTTTCCAAAGTGATCCCAATGCCCCATAACTCTAAGCCCCTCCATTCTACACCATTCTTCAAACATTCAATTTACCTCCCTGATCTAGCATTTACTAAATGGTGAAGTGCGTGGCACAGATAATATTTTTGAGATTACTACTCCAGAGGTCCTACATTTCAACTTACTCCCTAACTCCTGAACCTGATCCTGCAATTCATCCAATCTTTGTCACCCTATGGTGTTGGTTCTCACATGAACCACAGCCTCTG
The DNA here is from genome assembly GCF_037043375.1 of Chiloscyllium plagiosum. Lineage (NCBI taxonomy): Eukaryota > Metazoa > Chordata > Chondrichthyes > Orectolobiformes > Hemiscylliidae > Chiloscyllium > Chiloscyllium plagiosum. The sequence continues at coordinate 29,356,248 of NW_028270151.1, read as the reverse complement.
ATTGTTCATACTCCCTTTCCAGAAGTTTAACCAGTAGAACCGTTGCACCCCAAATCTTTGCACGCATGAGACAAATGACCATATGGGATTCATGATCTGTTCCTCACATATTGAGTCACCCACGGCCTAACATCTTTCTAATTTGCCTGCTATCTCCTTATTTTCCCAGATTAGCCTCAAGCAGTATGGTACTGTGATTCTCCCTCAAGGCCTGAGTCAGTCATGTTTCTCATTAAATAGGCACCTAAAATTTCTCACCTGATAGACTGCTCCAAGGAGTCCTGGATTTCGTAGACCTGCTGTCTCTTTTTTTTCAATGAGTTGTCACTCACACACGTGCCTTCTCTGCAGTCATCATTGCCTGTCTATTCATGATGTGGAGTGACCACACCCCTTCTTCGACATAGTTCAGGAAGGAAAGTTGCTGCTCCAAACCAGCCACATGTTATACAAGAACTGCTGCCTTCTGGCACTTCTCACAGATGTGATTGGTCTAGATGGCTTGTAGAACCAAAACTTCAGTCTAACCATATCACAGGCATTCCCAGAGTCCCTGCCATCATTATTAACATGGTTCTTTTCACCCAGGTTTTCTGCGCTTCCCTTCTCGTTTGTGCTGGGACAGCTGACTTCTCTGTGAGTTCTCCTTTGTTGCTGCTCACTCTTCGATTCTATTGGATGCTTTTCCTCCTGAGACCAGCAGATCCTCCATGATTTCCTTCCTACATTTGATGAGTGAGCCGACGTCTCCCAGGAACCTCCTCAGTTGCATTTACTACCACTTTCTGTTGAATGCTGTTCCTCTTGTTGAGCACTGGGTCCTCAACAATTCCTAATCAGTTGTAGTGAATGAGTTGACCTCTCCCAGAGTCCACCTCAGTAATTTCTCATTGCCCCGCTCTCTATAATGCAACTGCTAAAAAGCTGCTAGCTGTAACAGATAGGTGACTTGGAATATGAAGTTGGCCATGAGAGTTTGACGATGAGGAGATATTAAATAAGCCATCTAAAGCCTTTTGCTTTGGATGAAAGAAGTTTGAATCCAATTGTCAGGTTTATTTCAATATACCAAAGAGTGATTTTGTCATGGTAGACATTAACACCACTGTTTAATTTGGTAACGAGTTCAGGGGAAATGAATTCCAGCCATTTTCCCAAATGTGTTTGGATCCAAACAGCAACCTTGGTATTCTTCTGAAGCCTCTAAGATCAAGTTTGAACTGACAATCTTTGGCGTTATCAGTCAAAGTGCTAGTTATTGAGTCACACAAGCAGGCAAACTGAAAACAATGGTTAAATATTGGAACAATGCAATTTATCGCGCGTAGACGACCACATTCCAAACATTAAAGTTGGGAGAGCATCATTTCTTAGCTGGGAAATGGGGTGGGTGATGTAGGGGATTCGTTGATTTATGAATCACGCATATCCAATTAGATATGAATTAGCATTGAATGGAGACGAACTCAGCCAGCTCGGCAGTTTTTTTAAAAATCGACCACCATCTTAGTGAATGGCAGAACAGGCTCAAAATGCCAAATGGCACTCTCCTGCTCCTATTTCTTATGATCTTGCGAAGGGGGGGGGGGGGGGGAGGAGATCCTCAGAGTAGCAAAAGGTTTATTTTGCACAGTTTGAATCTGAATTATTGTGAAAAAGAATGCATTTCGCATCCAATGTCATAAATTTGTGAGTTTGTTTGTCACAGAGCGAAGCGCTCCCCAGTTATTAATTCACAAGGTGACAGGTAGCATAGGAAATGTGTATTTTCTGTTGAATGCATTTACTTATATTTACCAATTGGATGTTGTTCATCAAAACAAAGGATACTCTTCACTTGGAATGATAACTGTTACGAATGGTGAATTCCGAGTGAAATTCCACCCCCTATTGGTTGCTCAGTCGATAACAATTTGCATTCTTCTCTCCGTTAGATCAGATTGGGAAAATGTGTGTAAAGAATTAATAGTTAGAGAGAAAGGTCGGGAATTGAGGTTAGAACACACAGCAGAATTGAGGAAACAGCAGCAATACATTTAAGACTGATCGTTGTCCAGGATTTATTCACCTGCTGGAACCTCGGAGAGTCTCAGCAACATTTCCTGACGCTGATCTCTTGATAAAGATTTTGCAAACTTTCAGCTTTCTCTCTAACACTCATCGTGGTTTCTGAATGGTGATTTTCGTGTCATTTCATTCAAATCCTCTTACTCCCTCCTTATGCACTTTAATGTATATAATAGGACAATAGCGCTTTGCTCGAATAATTTGGCTTCCCAAATGTTTTGCTCTGATAAATATCTCAATGTTATAGCATGAATAATTTTTTGTCTCTTTTCTAAGTGAGATTGCTGCTATTCCCAGGTATATTTTACTGTTATTCAGTGATGGGACGTGGGTATCACTAGCCTGCCCAACATTTATAATCCATCCCTAATTATTCAGGAGAAGCTGTGGTGAGCGGCCATTTTCATTTGCAGCCGCTCCTGGGAGGTTAGGGCACTCACAGTGCCGTTGGCAGGAAGTTCCTGGAGTTTGGTTTAACAACAGTGGAGGGACTACAATATATCTCCAAATCTGGATGGAAATAACTTGTATAAAAACCTATTGGCCGATTGCATTCTCACAATTCCGCCAGAGCCGACTGAACCAGGTTGTCTCCTGGATGGATTATTGTGGAAGACTGAGAGGTATGCTCGATCACGAGGTTACACATTGTGGTTCACAGTGTATCATTGACAATTAGTCTGTACACACCATGCATCATGAAGGATTGCGAAACAGAATGCTTTGCCTTCTGAAGGTGTGCGTGGCTGTCCCTCCTCGCAGTGGTGTAGGAATCAGAGTACGTTCTATTCCCCCGCTTCCCTTAAAGCTTCTTCCTGTCTCTGCTCAACAGATTAAACACTGATTTGTTGGTTAAAGTATGGGGTGAGTTATTGTTTGATGCGAAATTTCCTGGACTCAGGAATGTAAAGTTGTGGATTCCCGAAGACAAGGTTCCTACCTTCAAGATCTCGCATTGTCCCGGATGGGTCTGTGCTGCTCGTGGGACTGGGCTGGGCATGGTCTCACTTGGCAAAACCAATTGTTATTTTTACTGGAACGGTAGTTACACAGTGTGTGATAGCTTTCCTTATTTAATTGAGGCGGTTGGGTATCGATGCCTGCATTGTGGATGGGTCTCGTTCTGCGTAGCTTGTAACAATCACAGTGCGCACGAAGACCTGCGATGGAACCCCTTCCGGACATGCGGCCCAAAGCAATTCTCACCTACTTGTGTTCAGATTCTTCAAATGGGAAGAATCTCCCGATGGGAGATTAATTCCACGCAATGCACCTTCCCAGAACGACTGGAGTTTTCGAAAGTTTGATTTGTTTCTGCCCGTGGAGTATTTTGCTCACAGCTCCCAAAACACAAAACGCGAGCAAGGTTTCAAACAGAAATTTTATTTTGAATGAGAAAGAACCTCGGTAATCAGAGCAATCCTATCTAGTCACAATGAGGACTGGACTGCTACTGCACAATTCTGCAACTCAAACTGTCTGATCAGACCCTGAGTCCCACTGGGTGAAATTATCCTCATTTCCTACTTCACTCCAACAGGACGTGAACCTCCCAATCGATAATAAAATCAGAACGTAGAAAATACATCGTGCAGCTCCCAGCGCTGAACGGATCCACAGTTGCTCAGTGGCTAGCATTGCTGCCTCACAGAGCCAGGGATCGAGTCTGATTCCACCTTCAGGGGACTGTCTGCGTCAAGTGTGCGCATTCTCCCCGTCTCCCACGGTCCGAAGATGTTCCCGTTACGGATCGTCCATGCTAATTTTCCAGTATTCCAGGTGTACGCGGGTTAGGTGGAGCAGCCATGGGAAATGTAAGGGTCACAGGGGCGGCTGTCAGAGCTGGGTCTTGATGGGATGTCGTTCGGAGAGTCGGTGCGGAGTCGATGGGCCGAATGACCTCTTTCCACACTGGAGGGATTCTATTATTTGGAAAGAAGGAGGAAACCCTAGATGAGATGGTATGGTGGTGCTTGGGCTTTGTCGAGGAGCGGAGAAATAGGAGAGAATCCGAGCTTGCTTTTCTTTCCCGCAATTCTGATTAATCTGGGGCTTGGAGCTAATAAACAGAATATCTAAACTGTACGGTTAATATCATTTAAATGTATATCTCTTTCAACCAATGCTGCCAGTGATCTCTCTCGGTCAAATCAAACGGGCTCAGAGACATTCCTATACCCGAGAGATCTGTGGAGCTCAAATATAACTCACACGTCCATGTTATCATTTGATGAGCATTACGTCTTCCTAATTAGGTTAGGTTCAGCAATAACTAACCTCCCCTGTATGGCCATATTACCCGCTTTATTAAATAGGGTTTCCCTTGGTTAGACTGTGACCTTGGCTGGGCTCTTACCGCTTTACTCCGATGCCCTGCAGCAGCCATGGATGTCTGCAGCAATTCGCGATACCTGTCGGCTATGGGAGCGGCGCCCGCCCTCAGCACTGCCAGGCGATGGAGACAAAGATGAGAAATGGGCTGCACCACATCACTGCATAAAGAGAGGCACCTCGCAAAGGAAGAAAGGAAGTGGGAGTTGCAGCTTGACAGCGTTTGTCATTGGCGGCGTTTCAGCACTAGCTCAGCGGACAGTTCCACGCCGACTCGCTCCTGGCTGCTGCAGCTCCTTTTAAACGCTAAACATCACACAACACCCAGGTTATAGTCCAACAGGTTTATTTAGAATCACAAGCTGTCGGAGCGTTGCGTCTTCATCAGTTGGTTGTGGATGTGGCTGTTGATGTGGAGGTGCCGGTGTTGGACTTGGGTGGACAAAGTTAAAAATCACAAAGCACCATGTTTTAGTCCAACAGGTTTATTTTGAACCTAGTACTGTAACATGGTGTTGTGTGATTTTTAACTTTGTCCTAGTTTTGAGCTCACGTTGGGGGGCGGCTGCAGGGACTCTCAATGTGGTTACCTTATCGCAATTTGGCAGTTGCTTCGGTATTGGGATATTGGGACAGGTCCATTACGATGAATGCAGCCAATTCAGTCAAGTCTTAGTCATATACTGCACGGAAACAGACCCTACGGTCCAATTCGCCCATACCCACCGGATATCCGAACTTAATGTAGTCCCATTTGCCAACACTTGCCCAATATCCCTCTAAACCATTCCTATTCATATACACATCCAGATGCCTTTTAAAAGTTGTAATTGTACCAGCCACCGACACTTCCTGTAGGAGAAAGTGAGGGCCCCAAAGGATCATTCCACATTCAACAGAAATTTATCTGTACCTTTACCAATGTCGAAAATCACACGACACCAGATTATAGTCCAACAGGTTTAATTGGAAGCACACTAGCTTTCGGAGCGACACTCCTTCATCAGGTGATTGAGCATGTCTACCAATGTCATAGACTATACCTTTGCACCAGATGTGGTCTCCTCTACATCAGGGAGACAGGATGCCTTCTTGTGGATCGTTTCAGAGAACATCTCAGGGACACCTGCACCAACCAACCACACTACCCTGTTGCTGAACACTTCAACTCCCCTGCCACTCCGTCAAGGACATGCAGGTCCTGGGTCTCCTCCACTGCCAAACTGTTACCACCCAATGCCTGGAGGAAGAATGCCTCATATTTTGCCTTGGGACTCTGGAACCACACGGGTTAAATGTGGATTTCAACAGCTACCTCATTTCCTCTTCCCTCACATTATCTCAGTCCCAAGCCTCCAATTTAGCACCACCCTCCTGATCTGTCCATCATCTCTCCACTCCACACCCCCAACCTATCACTTTCTCCCTCACCTTCATCTACCTATTGCATTCTCAGCTACTTGCACCCCAACCCCACCCCCTCCCATTTATCACTCTGCCCCTGGCCCACAAGCCTTATTCCTGATGAAGGGCTTATGCCCAGAACATTGATTTCCCTGCTCCTCAGATGCTGCCTGACCTACTGTGCTTTTCCAGCACCACACTCTCGACTCTACACTTCTTCTGGCAGCTCATTCCATGCACGTATCAGCCTCTGTGTAAAAAAGATGATCCTTTTGCCCCTTTTAAATTTTCCCCCTCTTACCCTAAACTTATGCCCTCTAGTTCTGTTCTCCTCCCCTCCCCCACCTTTATGATTTTATAAACCTCTATAAGGTCACCCCTCAGTCTTCCACGCTCCAGGGAAAGCAGCTCAAGCCTATTCAGCCTCTCCCTATAACTCAAATCCTCCAACCCTGGCAACATCCTCTTAAATCCTTTCTGAACCTTTCAAGTTTCACAGTATCCTTCCGATAGGAAGGAGACCAGAATTGCACACAATATTCCAAAAATGGCCTAATTAATGTCCTGTACAGCGGCAACATGATCTCCCAACTCCTGTACGCAATACTCTGACCAATAAAGGAAAGCATACCAACCATCTTCTTCACTATCCTATCTACCTGAGGCTCTACTTTCAAGGAACTATGAACCTGCACTCCAAGGTCTTTTTGTTCAGCAACACTCCGCAGGACCTTACCATTAAGTGCGTAAGTCCTATCCTGATTTGCTCTTCCAAAATGCGGCACCTCACATTTATTTAAATTAAATTTCATCCGCCACTCCTCCCCATCTGTTCAAGATCCTGTTGTACTCTGAGGTAACCATCTTCGCTGTCCAACAAACCTCCAGTTTTGGCTTTGTCTGCAAACTTCCTAACTATACCTCCTATGTTCACATCCAAATAATTTTGAGTTGTTTCATTGTCCTGTCCCTTCATGACTTGAGCTTATTTGTTGACATTTCAATCCTGCAACACCATTGAGAGATTCTGGATTATTGATATCATGATATGTGGATGGTTCTTTGAGTAGATAGTCCATGCTATATCTCCGCTTCCAATCACCGTGTTCATATTACGGGTCTCTTTCTCAGTGCCTGGATAAATAGAGATTGATCAATTGTTTTGGTGTTTCTGAGGGAGGCATCATGAGACGGAGTGGGGAGTGGGTTGCGGGGCCAGATGATCTTCACTAACCACTGCAAAATGCTGGAGTGACCATGGGGCCCATAGCTCTCCAATGCACAGAATTTTATCAAACAACGCTCTGACCAGAATCCGGAGGAGTGCTGGCTTACCCCTTCTCAAACTGAATCATCCAGAGGTGGAGATGCTGAAGGGTGTTTCCTCTTATGAGGAAGAGTATAACTCTAGGCAGCAGTTTCATGGTGGATCAGTGGTTAGCACTACTACCTGGCTATATTAGGTACCTGGGTTCGTTTCCAGCCTCAAGCGACTGTCTGTGTGGAGTTTGTACGTTCTCCGTGTCTGGTGAGTTTTCTTCCACAGTTCAAAGATCTGCAGGTTAGGTGAATTGGCCATTTTAAATTGTCCACACTGTTCAGAGATTTGTTGGTTAGGTGCACTAGTTGGAGGAACTATAGAGTAATATAGGGCTGGGTGGATTACTCTTCAGAGGGTCGGTGTGGACTTGTTGGGTCAAAGGGCCTGTTTCCACGCTGTAGGAATTCTAATTCTATAAAGGATGAAGTCACCATTTTAAGACTGAGCTGGGAGATGTCAGAGGGTCGTTAGTCCTTGAACATCTTTCCTCAGAAAGTAGCACAGGCTGCGTCATTGAAATGAATCAAGGCAGAATTCGATAGGCTGTGACGAGACAGCAAAATGTCGTCAGCAAATTGGACCACAATCAGTTCAGCCTGAATTTAAATATATGGATATCAGGGGAGATAGGCAAAATAGTTGACTCCAGCTCCTACGCAGAAGGTGGTATGTGTATGGAATGAGCTGCCAGAGGATGTGGTGGAGGCTGGTACAATTGCAACATTTAAGAGGCATTTGGATGGGTATATGAATCGGAAGGGTTTGGAGGGATATGGGCCGGGTGCTGGCAGGTAGGACTAGATTGGGTTGGGATATCTGGTCGGCATGGACGGGTTGGACCGAAGGGTCTGTTTCCACGCTGTACATCTCTATGGCTCTATTTGTTGCTGGATCAGATTGTGTGGGTTTATGAATGCAGAGACTGGGTGAGGCACAGAAAATGATTATTTCCTGGGGAAAGACACGCTCATTTCCAAATAATTGAGTGGCAGTTTTATGTGTGCTTTAACAATCCCGTTCTGATATGTATTTATCTTAAAACTAGCACCAAATCCAGTGGACTCTGGATTTAATTTAGCTTTTACACTAATTTGGTGGTTAGTAGAGATTTGCAACCTACAACCCTTCACAATTTTAATGTTATCGACCTCCCTGATCGCTTCAACCAATATGAAATACCTGAATCTCTGCGCGAGAGCAAGAAAACTGCAGTCAGCACCAGACCGACTATTACATAAAGCATTGTCCGGAGAAATACTTGCTTTTATTTACATGAACAGGTTAAGCAAATTCTACGGATAACGGTTTCTCAGATAATTCAAATTGAAGGGAAAAAATTATTCAGATTTTATCACAATTAAAAAGAGTGACACTTTCTATCTGTCTCTGTCTCTTCGAGTGCGATTCCATCTCTGTCCGTCTCCCTGTCTGTCCCGGTCTCTCTGTCTCGACGATCTGTCCAATTTCGTTTATCTTTTGGATTTTCGTTTTGGAATTTCAAAAATCGGAACCTACAATTTGTGAGCTCTGCTCTAAGCTTCATTTAAGTCTTCAGCGGAAACCCTAACAAATGGCAAGCTTTCTGCCAACACCGATGCTGCTGAACTATTTGTAGTTATGTCCTCATCTTAGTTCAGTTTGAATTTTAGAAGATTCCTGCGCTGAGTGGGAACGGCTGGACGGAAATACAATTCGCCGAGATTATCTTCATTTACAGATGGCACGGTCTAACCCGGCACCAGAAATAAACTGGAATAAACATATCAGGCAATGATCTGTTGCTTTTGCCAGACGTCAGGAAGAGTTGCAGCTTGTTCACAAAAGACCGAAGGACCGAAATAATGTTAGTTTGAACCATTGTTCTTGTAGTAAATTGGGAGAGTGAAAGGAGATTTCCTGGATTATTATGCAGATATTTCTGTTAATCAATGTGAAGGAACTTGAGGAGAAATAGATTGTGGGAGCGGCTTGGCTAGCGAGTGCTGATGAATATATTAAGGCTGCAGTAATTGTTCCATACACGTCGCTGTGTTTTGACAAGATAAGTAGGAGCCTATCAGCCTGAATGGATTCTGTCCTGTTTATGGATAGTAGCGCCAGGAAGCTCTACAATACCATTTATCGTAATTCAAGGCAAGGCAGAAACTCGTGTGATGTGCCAGTGGCCCGGGAGATTAATGAGCTGTTGGTGTGTGAGAGGGGCCTGTGACTAATCTGGAACCGTCTCAAAGGGAAAGAAATCGCCGAAATTAATCGCTGATTCATTAAATGAACATTATTTTAGAATGGCAGACATTGAGGCGCCTCGGAGTAGTTAAAGCTGGAATTGTTCTCAACCTTGACATTGAGACGGTGCGGAACAGGTCAGGAACATAACATTGACCTCTTGTATTAAAGAGTGGAGCAAGAGAGTGGCACCTTCAAATTGGTGATATAGGCACGATGAGCCGAATGGATTAGTTTCGTCACCATTGAACTTCTTGATCTCCATTAATGATTTAGATCGTTCTGTACTGCAGACGATTTCAAAATTTACTGAGGACGTAATTTGGAAGCATTGTGAACTTGAGGGTCGCAGAGAAGTTCGAAAACATAGAAAGGTTGATGAAATTGACAGACATGTTGCACAGCGAATCCAATTCAATGAAATGTGAAGTGATTCGTTTTGGTGGAATAAACCCGGAGAGACTGTGTAAAATAAAGGGTATAATTCGAAGGGATTGCAGGGGCAGGCGCACCTGAAAGCCTGGGTGCACAAATTATTGAAGGAAGTTGGATTGCAGCACAAAGAGAAAGGGTACAAAACTCACGGTCGTGGCATAGAGAAGGAGGGTGTAAGATGTAGAATTATAGCACTTTGGGAGAGGGTAATAGAGTCAGAGTTTCAGCACAGTGAGGGAGGGTATCAGACCAGCAAGGGAGTGTACAAAGGTTACAACATAGTGAAGGAGTGTCGTATACTCTAGGTTGCAGCATAGTTAGGGATTCTCAGGGATATAGCACAGTGAGATGGGGGAAAGGGTGCAAGACCCAGGGTAACAGCATCACAAGGGAAGATAATAGACCCAGCATTACAGTATAATGATAAAGGGTACAAGGTCCAGGGTTACACTACAGTTAGGGAGGGTAATAGGATTACAGAACATTGAAGGGACATGGGACTGGTGGTCTGTAGGACCCAAGGTTATAACACAGTCAGAGAGAGCATAAGACATATGTTACATTACAACATAGAAAGGTATAAGACACAGAGTTACAGAACAGTGAGAGAGGATAATAGATCCAGTGCAATGAGGAAGATTATAAGACCCAGAGTTATGGCACAGTGAGGGTGGAAGGCTGGTGTATAGATTCCATGTGCTATAGCAGTGTGAGGGTAAGTATAGGATCCAAGGTTATAGCACAGTAAAGGAGGCTATAAGAACCAAGGTTAAAGCACAGTGAGGTGGGAGGGTATAGGACATGGAATGACAAAATGGTGAAGGAGGTAACTGACATGTCAGTTAATGAATTTCAACACTGATAGGTGTGAGGTATAACCTTTAGTAGGATGATCCCTGTGCAGTAGGCAATGGAATTCCATCTTGCCAACTACAACCAATTAAGTGACGATGCTGGACCTTTTGAGTCTATAATGAATAATGGCCTGATGCCAAGAATAACACTTGACAGTTCAGCAGCACCCTTGCTATGATAACTATTTGTTCCAGTGCACCAAGTGCATGAGGATACATTGACGGGCAGTTGCTGTGATGATGGTCAATTGAGCTGTGGATAGTTGGCATGTAATTACAAAGCCTGCTTCCAGACTCCCAGTTTAACTGGACCAACTCCCCTTATGGCATCTCTTCCAAACCGCCCGCACCCCCTTAACTGGACAACTATTCATTCAGGTTCTGGGCAGATGTTTCATTTCATATCTTTTCTGTTGCTAGAAAAATATCTCTGGTAGTAGAAAGATGCAAGTTATCACCAAGTACATTCTGATGCCCCTTTCCAATTACATCATCTTCAGTTAAATAAAATCACAATAGTGCAGGTACTGGAGATCTGAAATAAAAATGAAAAGTGCTGGAGAAATGAAATAGGTCTGGCAGCATCTGTAGAAAGAGAAAACAGTGAATATTTTGAGTTTAATGTCCCCCCCACCCCTTGGAACTCTGAGTGTTTGCTTTACTCTCTCGTACCTTAGTGGGCAGTTGAGCAATTCTTAGTGATTCATGTCTGTGTCTGTCTTGCTTCCTGTGGTCTAATATTCAATCAAATTTCTTATTTTGCAAGTAATATGTGACTCTTTATTTTCTATCTATTTTGAAATTTACCACATGTCCATCCGATAAGTTTATACATATCTTCTTGAAATGTGTTCCTGTTTGCCTCAAAATGAACTCTAACTCCGACCCAATTTGGAAACAACCACAAATTTCTAAATTGTGCTTTGATTCCAAAATCATCAAAATAAATTGATAATGCCAATGCTTTTTTTTCTGAACGACCTTTATTCATAGATTCTGTGACTCTGAGCAGCTAGTTATCCCCACTCTGCTTTCTGTTTGCAGTTAATTTGCATTCATTCTGGCATTTGCTATGATTCTGCATACTTTATTCCTTAGTTTATTAAATGTTAACTTTTGAACATCATTTGGAAACATAAAGTATTACATCTACCATATTATATTTTCCAAATGCTGCTGATGACTCAGACTCCAATTAAATTGGTCAAGTAACATGTTCTTTCAAATTGAAAATACTATTATTAAAGTTTGGCTTCCAGCAATGTATCTTTCTGAAAAAAAAATGGCTTTCATTATTTTCTCTAAATTTGTTTCTCTCTCCAAGGTTCAGCCTTACCTGCTGAGTGTTCTTAACATGTTATGTTTATATTTATTAGAACTCTTGTTTAAAACATTAAGACAATTGAAGATTTTAGGGTTTTTTTTAGCCAGATGTCTTTCAACAGCACATTTATAGATTTGATAATAAAGGTACTATGTGGAGTTTCATTTCAAATCCGTTCTAAGTTATATATTAACAGCAAACTACTGAGAAATTTTGGCAAGTTGGGAATGCTCCTGAAGAGAAATGGAGTCAATTTTCAGATTAAATGTTTAACTCTTTCTTTCTTGATGGGCAGTGTCTTGCATGCTGCATTTTCCCAACACTTTTGTTCTTATCCAAAATTTCCAGTATCCATATTATTTTGCTTTAGTATGAGATAAATGGGAGTGACTTTGCAAAATTAAGATTTCCATTAGCCATTTATTTCAGATATGCATTTCAGAGTTAATTAGTTCGATCTGTTTATAGATTTATTACTTTGGGTGCAGATGTTTAGTTTTGTGGGAAAATAAGTGAATGACAAAAGAAAATTTGACAATTACTGGGGATAGGTATATAAATAATGCATAGGAGTCAAGGATTGACGGGAACAGATGGGAATGTGGAATTCAAACAGAAACAGATCACACATGATGTCATTTAATGACAAAAACATTCTGGTCATCTTCAACTGAAGCTGTGACATTTTCAAGTCGAGCTGAAAGGACAGACTGCCAGAAAAGGTCGGCACAACATCAAGGGCCGAAGGCCCTGTACTGTGTTGCACTGTTCTATGTTCTATGTTCTAAAAGTAACACCGATGGCAAATTAGTGCTCCTCAGTACTGCATGGAATTGACACCTTAGGCCTCCCATTACTGGATCCTCGGTAAGGCCATGATAAATCTCACCAGGTTGTTTGAAATATGTGAGAAACGAAGCTCACTCACTTCAATAATTTCCATCCAAGACAAGATCTGAAACAGTAGTATCATTTAATACATTCTTGCAAGAGGGGTGTGGTGTCTATATACAAAATAGTCACACACACACACCGTGTTTAACGAGTACACAATGTTTATATAATTCGTTCCTCTTCCATCCTCCCATTGCTCCTCCCCTGTTTACATCTCCCACTTCTCTAAGACCGGCACCCATTACTCTTGTTTATCTCTTGCCTTATCCGGCCTTGTCTGTGACAAAATGCTTAATTCTGGCCTCACAAGGCCGTTTGACCACATTCTGCTGTGGTTCATTGTTAGGTATATCCTTCTTTACTGCCATCTGCTACCCTTACTTGCAACATTTCCTCCCATTCCTCATCCATATTGAGCTTTATGACCTTTTAATTGAGGCTTGTTTTTGTTTTTGCAGAAGTGGGAAAATGATGCTTACAAAATCCTGTTTCTACAGGCATATCTGGCTTAACCTACACCCTTATAGCACCTTATCTATTTATCTGTAACATCTACCATTGTTTGCAGGCACATTTCATTCTTGTATGCACATTTTAGCTAATGCAAAAACAGTTATATATTTCCTTCACATAGTTTTTATCCTTGTTGCCTCAGCTCTTGGTTGAAACAATTATACACTGGTGTGAGTTTATTTACCTTGCATAAGTAATTATGATTGCAGAAGTAACACTACTTTACCTATAATCACAAAATATATGAAAGCATTTAATCTAGACAGAGGCTGCAGCATAACCTTCAAGTGTGAATGCATTTTTATTGCATCGTGCTTAAAAAGTAACACAAGGATTTTGAGTACAAATGCAAAACAAAAAGTAAAGGATGTGTTCATCAAATAGATTAAACTAAAGCTTCAGTTGTACTGCAGATTAATTGCAACTATTGTCAGATTATAATTAATATAAAAGGTACATAGGTACACACTGTCGTAGATTGCGGTGCAGTGTAAAAGACTCCGTACTTTATAGTGGGGTACAGTTGCCTATAGTGTCGAACAAAGTGTTCCAGTGGGGTACGAGTGTACTACAATGTGGTATAATACAATAAAGCAGGTTCAGAGGGAAAGAGTCAGTATGGCATAGTGAGACACAGAGTAGACCAAGTGGATACGGTAGGACAACAGTGAAGTACAGTGAAGTTTAATGGAATAAAATGAGGTACAGAAGGGGAGAGTAGGTTACATGGCAGCAAAGTGGGAAGAAGTCATCGTGACATGGTGAAGTAAAATCTTACATTGAATACAGAGAAGTACAGTGCAATCCAATAGGGTGCAGTGAGGTGCAATGTTTCTTTTTTAATTTTATTCTGTGAATGGCGCTTATGTACGAGCTTCTACAACATCCTTGTCTGCATCCGCTACCACATGTAAAAGCTGGATCATTGGGTCCTTCAGAAGGTCCTACAAAGGAGCAAGTAAAGTTTGTCAGACACTGAAATGCAGAAAATCATCATGTCTTCGCATTGCCTCATGTTGATGTCGGTTATCTAACGCTGAGAGTCTCGTCAGTCCCATGTTGTAATTCTGCAAGTTAAAAAAGAACAGACCATTTCTAAGTTTTCTCCCAATAAAGCAAGGTCAGAGGGAGGTGTGCGGAAATGGTGTGGTGAGGGGAATGGAGATGAAAGATAAAATGGCTTAATCTACTCTATACTCAAGAAAATTCCAACACCAGTTTATGCTGGTCACAGTGAAGTGGGAGGGGTCAATATTCATGTGCTAGGAAGACCAAAAATACAAGTGATTTCTCCACTTTACCACGCTATCACAGGATATCTGCATGGTTGTTAGGCAAGGATGAGGTCCATATTCATTGGACCTTCCCTTCCTAATGATGGTGATCAAAACTGGAGGAGATTGTGGGGTGTATGTTTGCTTGCTGAGCTGTAGGTTTGACATCCAGACGTTTCATTACCTGGCTAGGTAACATCATCAGTGGCGACCTCCAAGTGAAGCGAAGCTGTTGTCTCCTGCTTTCTATTTATATGTTTGTCCTGGATGGGGTTCCTGGGGTTTGTGGTGATGTCATTTCCTGTTCATTTTCTGAGGGGTTGATAGATAGTATCTAGATCTATGTGTTTGTTTATGGCATTGTGGTTGGACTGCCAGGCCTCCAGGAATTCTCTGGCATGTCTTTGCGTAGCCTGTCCCAGGATAGATGTGTTGTCCCAGTCGAAATGGTGTTTTTTTTTCCTCCATGTGTAGGGCGACAAGGGAGAGAGGGTCGGTCTTTTTGTGTCTAGCTGGTGTTCGTGTACCCTGGTGGCTAACTTTCTTCCTGTTTGTCCTACGTAATGTTTGTGGCAGTCCTTGCATGGAATTTTATAAATGACATTGGTTTTGTCCATGGGTCGTACTGGGTCTTTTAAGTTTGTTAGTTTTTGTTTGAGAGAGTTGGTGGGTTTGTGTGCTACTAGGATTCCGAGGGGTCTTAGTAGTCTGGCTGTCATTTCTGAGGCTTCTTTGATGGTTAAGTGGTTAGGGTGTCTGGCTGTGTTTGGTCTGCTTGTCGTGGTTTGTTCCTGAGGAATCTGCGGACTGTATTTTTTGAGTATCCGTTCTTCTTGAATATGTTGTACAGGTGGTTCTCCTCTGTTTTCCGAAGTTCGTCTGTGCTGCAGTGTGTGATGGCTCGTTGGAATAGTGTTCTGATGCAGCTTTGTTAGTGTGTGTTGGGATGGTTGCTGGTGTAGTTAAGTATTTGGTCTTAAAAACAAACACCATTTCGACTGGGACAACACATCTATCATGGGACAGGCTAAGCAAAGACATGCCAGAGAATTCCTAGAGGCCTGGCACTCCAATCACAACGCCATAAATAAATACATAGATCTAGATACCATCTATCAACCCCTCAGAAAATGAACAGGAAATGACATCACCATAAACCCCAGGAACCCCATCCAGGACAAATATATAAATAGAAAGCAGGAGACAACAGCTTCGCTTCACTTGGAGGTCACCACTGATGATGTTAACTAGACAGGAAAGGAAACGTCTGGATATCAAACTTACAGCTCAGCGAACAAACCTACACCCTAAACCTCAACCTGAGCTACAAACCTTCACAAACCTTGCAAAAATAGAGGAGTTTGTGGCAAGAAAATATAAACTTGGCATCATCACTAACTCAACACATCCATTTCATTATCTCCAAAACCCATGTGAAATCGCACCTGACTGTAACTGATTTGATTACAGTGGTGCTGTAAAAGCACAATAGGTCATGCGGCATCCCAGGAGCAAAAAATCGACGTTTCGGGCAAAAGCCCTTCATCAGGAATAGAGGCATGGTGCCTGCAGAGTGGAGAGATAAATGAGAGGAGGGTGGGGGTGGGGAGAAAGTAGCATAGAGTACAATAGGTGTTTGGGGGTGGGGATGGAGGTGATAGTCAGAGAGGAGGGTGGGGGAAGGTAGCAAAGAGTACAATGGGTGAATGGGGGTGGGGATGAAGGTGATAGGTCGGAGAGGAAGGTGGAGTGGATAGATGGAAAGGAAGATAGGTAGGTAGGGCAGGTCATGAGGGCGGTGCTGAGCTGGAAGATTAGAGCTGGGGTGAGGTGGGTGAAGGGGAAATGAGGAAACTGGTGAAATCCACACTGATGCCCTGGGGTTGAAGTGTTCTGAGGCAGAAGATGAGGCATTCTTCCTCCAGGCGCCAGGTGGTGAGGGAGTGGTGGTGGAGGAAGCCCAGGGCCTGCATGTTCTCAGCAGAGAGGGAGGGGGAGTTCAAATGTTGGGCCACAGGGCAATGGGGCTGATTAGTGTGTGTCTCCTGGACATGTCCCCGAAAGCGCTCTGCTAGGAGGTGTCCAGTCTCCCCAATGTATAGGAGACCACATCAGGAGCAACGGATACAATAAATGATATTGGTGGATGTGCAGGTAAAACTTGCCTCCCTGCCTCTATTCCTGATGAAGGGCTTTTGCCCAAAACGTCGATTTTCCTGCTCCTCGGATGCTGCCTGACCTGCTGTGCTTTTCCAGCACCACTCTAATCTAGACTCTGGTTTCCAGCGTCTGCAGTCCTTGTTTTTACCGAAAACTGAATTGATAACTACTCTTCCCTCCCCAATTTCAATTTCAATTCTGATTTCAATTCAACAACTGATACCTTCCTCGAGCAAAATTCGTTCTTTTGAAATGATCAGAATATTTGTAATAAAAACTGAATCAGGCAAACAAAGTTTTCACAGTAATTTACAATTACTGATCATCCTTTCCATGTTCTCAGGAGAAAGAACTTGCAATGATGTGATATCTTCCAAGTTCAGTCTAAATTCTGAGTGGCCCTATGTTGCTATCCTGATGTTAAGCAATCGATATGAAACAGACCACAGTGTACAGTGAAGCTTTCTATTTTGCTATTGCTACACAAACAAGCAAATAAACAAATGATGCCAATCTGGTTCATGCTGCATACAATTGCAAGTACTGGGTCCCTCAGAATTTTTATTGTGTGTACCCCAAAGAATTAAACAAATATTATCTTGTTTCTAATAATTTAGTTTGTTGAATGGGTCAGAGGTAAATCTTACAATTTGTCGCTAAGAAACAATTAAAACTATTCTATGGCTGTTTTAATAGAATCCCAGTGACATTCTGAATTTATGCTTTTCTTCAGTCACAAGATGTTCCTGGCTCAGCCCAGGATTTATTACCTATCGTGACCTCCTCCTGAGTGCCTGGAATCACAAATAGCAAATGCCTAATTGGATACACTCCACATGATATCAGGAAATGACTGGAGGCGCTGGATACTGCAAAGGTTATGGAGCCTGACACCATTACGGCATTAGTACTGAAGACACGTGCTCCAAAACGATCCACAACTCAACCAAGCTGCTCTACTACAAGCTCAAGCCTGTTGTTTGATGACAATGCACATTCACTTGTTGGTGTCATACCTGGCACAAACAAAGATAGTTGTGATTGCTGGAAATCAGCCATCACAGCTCCAGGAGATCAGGACAGCAGATTCTGAGGGTAGTGTCCTCTATCCAACCATCTTCAGCTACTGCATCAATGATCCATCATAAGGTCAGAAATAAGAATAGTCACTTATGATTGCAACATTCACTACTTTGGCAACTCTTTAAATACAAACTAAATGCAGTAAGATCTGTATAACATTTAGACCTTGGACCAACAAGTGGGATGCAATCTTCATATCAGGCAATGACCATCTCCAGCAAGAGCAAAACTGTCAGCCTTGGCATTCAATGAGGTTTCCATTGCTGAATCCCCCACCCTCAACAATCTGGGTGTTAACATTGACTAAAATTTGAACTAGGTCAGTTGTATAAATACATAAGAACAGGTCAAAGGCCTGAATTGAGTAGCTCATCCCCTGACTTCTCAAATTCTATCTACTATTCACAAATCACAGGTATGGAGTGTGATGGAAAACAGTCCAATTGCCTGGATGAGTCCATCTCTAACAATATTCAAGAATTGTAACATTATCTAAGACAAAGGCACCTGCTTGCTTGGCACCATTTATTCTTTCTTGAATATTTATTCTATTACTGACACGCAGTGACGTTAATGAATATGCAAGATACTCTATAGTAACTCAACTCAGTCTCACTGGGAAAATGTCAAACCTGCATCTATCCTGTCTATCCTTTCAAGAATTTTGAAAGTTTCAATGAAATAATCGTTTATACCTTGAAACTCATGAATACAGTCCCAGTTTACCTAAACTGTCATCATAGCACAGTTCTGTTATCCCAGGAATAAGTCTGATGAACATCTGTTGCACTCACTCTATGGCAATGTCACAAGACCACTTTTTGAATTTAAGTGCAAGCCAGGACCTACCATAAGAAAATATGGATTAAACTGTTAATTTTAGTGCCACATAAATCTAAAATCAAGTATGTGTATTTATTTATTTTGTCCTCTGCTCACCATGCCACAGTGTGATGCCTGTGACCGTACATTATCTGTCAGTGCCTTGAAGTCTGAGATGTAGTTTGAGACTTGTTGTATGTAGTCTATCAAAGACAATAAGACATAGGAGCAGAAATTAGGCCATTCACCCCATCGGGTCTGTGAGGTGTGTGCAACACTTGGACTCGCTTTCACTTTGAAAACACAAGATGGCAAGAGTGGTTACTCTCACTGCTTATAATTCCCCAAAAATTGTTGTCTCCCCAATCTGGCTTCAGCTCACTATCATGTTGCTTAGTAATTCTATCCACTGCTTATAAGTCAATGCCTGATGGAACAGCCAGCCAACCCATCAATGACTACTTGAAGGAATGAATTTGAGATAAACATGACAATTTGTTCCATCACATCTCATTGCTGAAACAACCTGCTGAATGACTCTGCAAACTTCCTCAGGGGTGCTTAGACATTTTCCTTTGTCTTTGTCTTTTTATAGAATTTTCTCCAGACTCAGGAAGTGTTGTTGTGTTTTGTTTTTAATTAGGAGGACCATAAACCTAGTTTTGATTTGAATGCATTCACAGCACTAATTTCATGTTGCTAAGTCTCTGACCTTTCTATGAAGTTCACAGTTCAGCTTGTTCAGTTTTGACATTGTGTCTGTAATGAACTTGAAGTTAGCAACCACACATCGTCTGGCAGTTCACTGCACATTTGATTCCTTAATTTTATAAATGTGACAAAATTCAGGCATCAGATAAAAAAATCTTTGGAAGGAATTCTCTTGACTTTACACCCTCACTTCAGCATGAAGGATTTGTTCAATATAGGCAATATCAAGTATATTGAGCAAGACCTCAGGCCAGAATACATAAGAACAGAATACATTCAGCCCATCAAGTCTGCTCTGACATTCAATGAGATTGCAGCTGGTCTAATAAGCATCAACTGCTCTTTCCTGGTTTTTTTATTATAGCACTTGATTCCTTTAATAATTAAAAATCCATCAATTTTAGCCTTGAAAATATGCAATGAGCCATCGTCAGCATCCCATGGTAAAGAATTCCACAGTTCATGACTTTCTGATAAAAGTATTTCCTCCACAATTCTGTATAAAACATTAATTTCTTATTCTGACGTTATGCCCTCAAGTTGTAGATTCTCCACAGGGGGAAAGAGCCTTTTTTCATCAATTCAGCCAAGCCCCTAAGAATCTCTAAGGACCTCTCTCATTCTTCTGTATTTCATTGATTACCAGCCCAATCTACTCACCCTTTCATCATAAGGATTTAAACAAGTGGTGGCTGAATGGCTCTTGCTTGAATCTTACAATCTTAACAACAACTCTCATTGTGGAAGAAAAGTTCATAGCTTTACTCGGTAATGATTGCTGGTGAATTAAACAGGGAAAATTTAGAAAAGAAGGGAAATCGGGATCATTTCTACAAATTGCAACAACACCCCCTGCCCTGTATTTGGGCTAAGCATAGTTGACGCACCATCGGTTGTGATGAAAACCATTTTCTTAATTGGAAGATGTTTCTCAAGCATAAACCCTTGAAGTTAATATAAATATACTCTTCCTTTGATTTCTCCTGAAGGGGAAAAAGACGAATGTTCCTTTTTTTGTTATGCCCTTAAACATTTTGCACACAAAACAATTAACTAGGCTGTGTCAGTCATGTCAGTGGATTCATTGAACTCCAGTGGGAAGCATTCACAATCTCCAGGTCCTGCTGTATTTGGTGAAAGATGTCTTTGGACAAAGATTCCACTCATCTTGCCACCGTGGAAGCGCCAAGTAACATGCACTAGACTACAGTTATCATTGCATTTTTATTCATAGTTTTTGAATAAAGAGTCAACAGTCACATTGCATCGTCAATGACTTCATCATCTGTGAAACATTTCTGATTTATTTCTGAATGGTCCAAGTTCATTGTTCATCTTTATTGCTTCACATGGTAGTTGTGCAGTCAATATATCACTGGTCAAAATGCAGATCACGCTCTGGATTGATGCCTTTGGAGCATCCAGAAGGTTCCTGGCTTGTTTCAGTTGTGGAGTCAGGGGAGGATGCTCTGTGGTTGCAATTTATTTTAGGAGCCCATGGGCAGCTTGCATTGGATAATGGATGTGGGGCATAGCAGCATTCCACATAACTTTTCTTCACCCTGCACAGACCTACTAAACACCGCTGAAATAAAAAATCTACAGGTCTACAGAGAACTGAGGAACAGGACTGGCTGAGCTGCTGTTTCCAAGAGTCTACATGAACATGATGGGCTGAATATCTATGTTTCTAGCACTATTATATACTGATTTCATGCAACAGGACCTTGATCAGATGGGGCCAATATGCCAGGATTGGCAGATGGAGATTAATTTAGATAAGATGAGTTTGGAAAGGCAGATCAGGGCAGGACTTATACATTTAATGGTTTGGTCGTGGGGAGTGTTGCTGAACTAAGAACCTTGGAGTGCAGGCTCAGAGTTCCTTGAAAATGCATTAATAGGTAGTTAGGATAGTGAAAAATGCAGTTGATATGTCTGCTTTTATTTGGCATTGCATTGAGTATTGGGTTTAAGAGGTCATTTTACAGCTATGCAGGATATCGGTTTGGCCACTTTCAGAATACTGCATGCAATTCTGGTCACCTTACTGTAGGAATATTGCTTTTAAACTTGAAAGAGTTCAGAAAAGATTTACAGGGATGTTGCCAGGGTTGAAGGATGTGAGCTATAGGGAGCTATAGCTGAGTAGACTGGGGCTATTTTCCCTGGACTGTCAGAGGCTGAGTCATGACCTGATAGAGGTTTATGAAATCATGAGGGGCATGGATAAGGTGAATAGACAAGGTGGTTTCCCTGGGGTGGGGGAGTCCAGAACTAGATGGCATAGGATTAAGGTGAAAAAGGAAAGATTTGAAAGGCACCTAAGGGGCAACTTTTTCACATAGAGGGTGATGCATATATGGAACGAACTGCCAGAAGAAGTGCTGGACGCTGATATAAGTATAACACTTGAAAGGCATCTGGATGGGTTTATGAAGGACTTAGAGGGATTTGGGCCAAATGCTGACAAATGAGACGAGATTGTGGGCGGCACGGTGGCACAGTGGTTAGCACTGCTGCCTCACAGCGCCAGAGACCCGGGTTCAATTCCCGACTCAGGTGACTGACTGTGTGGAGTTTGCACATTCTCCCCATATCTGCGTGGGTTTCCTCCGGGTGTTCCGGTTTCCTCCCACAGTCCAAAGATGTGCAGGTCAGGTGAATTGCCTATGCTAAATTGGCCAGAGTGTTAGGTAAGGGTAAATATAGGGGTATGGGTGAGTTGCGCTTCGGCGGGGCAGTGTGGATTTGTTGGGCCGAAGGGCCTGTTTCCACACTGTAAGTAATCTAATCTAATTAATTTAGGATATCTGGCTGGCATTAATCAGTTGGACCGAAGGGTCTGTTTCTGTGCTGTATAAATCAATCCTAGAATATTTCTTATTCTTTTGTTTCTGTTCCCAAAACAAAACCTACCTTACGTTGCAATGGTAGCCAATTTGGACTGAACAATGAAAAGATGCAACAAGTTGGCAAGAGCGAACTCTCTTCTGTAGCCAGACAGCATCTGGAAGCAGAAGCCATGCAGTGGCATGCTGGTTGATGTGCATGCAGTGAGGGAAGGTGGTTGATCCTCTTGTAGTAGAAGCTGGAATTCCATTTGTCTCCCAATTACTTACTGCACCTGCATGTGAGCCTTCAATAACTCATTGACAAGGATTCCCATGCCCCGTGTACATTTGCGATTCAGAATAACTTACCATTTAAAAATGCTTACCACATCTGTTCATTCGACAAATGTGAATAACTTCACATCTTTTCACATTATATTCCATCTGTCATATACTTGCCCAATCCGTAAGCCCGTCCAGATCCTCCTGAAGCCACTTGATATTGTCTTCAAAGTACACAAAGAACAAAGGAAAAAGAAAACTTACAGCCCAGGAACCGGCCCTTTGGCCCTCCAACCCTGAGCTGATCCAAATGTACTGTCCAAACCTGTCAGTCAATTCCTAAGCATCTGTATCCCTCTGCTCCCCACCTACTCATGCTTTTGTCCAGATACATCTTAAAAGAATCTACAGTGCCTACTGGGAACGCGTTCCAAATGCCCACCACCCTCTGTGTGAAGTCCTTACCTTCCTTAAACCTTCCACCTCTCTCCTTGAAAGCATGACCTCTCGTTATTAAATCCTTCATCCTGGGGAAAAGCTTGTCTCTGTCCACCCTGTCCATACCCTTCATGATTTTATAAACCTCAATCAGGTCCCCACTCAATCTCCTTTTTTCTAATCAAAATAAACCTAACCTATTCAACCTTTCTTCATA
This sequence comes from Chiloscyllium plagiosum, assembly GCF_037043375.1. Classification (NCBI taxonomy): domain Eukaryota; kingdom Metazoa; phylum Chordata; class Chondrichthyes; order Orectolobiformes; family Hemiscylliidae; genus Chiloscyllium; species Chiloscyllium plagiosum. The sequence goes on along the minus strand of NW_028270151.1, from coordinate 29,333,058 downwards.
GCTAGTACCTTCCATACCAGGCAACATCATCGTAAACCTTTTCTGCACCCTCTCCAAAGTGTCCACGTCCTTTTGGTAATGTGGCGACCAGAACTGTACACAATATTCTAAATACGGCCGAACCAATGTCCTGTACAATTTTAACGTGACTTGCCTGCTCTTATTCTCAATAGCCCGTCCAATGAAGGCAAGCATACTATATGCCTTCTTGACCACTCTATCCACCTGTGCAGCAACCTTCAGGGTACAATGGATCTGCACTACCAGATCTCTCTGCCCAAAAACTTTTCCCAAGGCTCTTTCATTCATTGTATAATTCGCTCTAGAATTAGTCTTGCCTAAAAGCATCATCTCACATTTTTCTGGATTGATAACCATCTGCCACTTTTCTGCCCAACTCTCCAGTCTATCTATATCCATTGTATTCTCTGTCAGTCCCTTATGCTTTCTGCCACTCCACCAATCTTTGTGTCATCTGCAAACTTGCTGATCATACCAACAGTGCCCTCTTCTAGATCATTTATGTATATTACAAACAATAGTAGCCCCAATACTGACCCCTGTGGAACACCACTGGTCACCTTTCTCCATTTTGAGAAACTCCCTTCTACTACTACTCTCTGTCTCCTGTCTCCTGTTGCTCAACCAGTTCTTTATCCACCCTGCACACCATGTGTCTTCACTTTCTCCATTAGTCTACCATGGGGAACCTTATCAAATGCCTTACTAAAGTCATGTATATGACATCAACAGCCCTTCCTTCATCTATCAACTTGGTCACTTCCTTGAAGAACTCTATTATGTTGATAGGGTGTGATCTCCCCCGCACAAAACCATGTTGCCTATCACTGATAAGCTCATTCTTTTCTAAATATAAATAGATCCTATCCCTCAGTACCTTCTCCAACAACTTTCCCAACACAGATGTCAGGCTCACTGGTCTGTAGTTACCTGGAATATCCCTACTACCCTTCTTGTACAGGGGGACAACATGAGTAACCCTCCAGTCCTCCGGCACCTCACCTGCATTTAAGGATGCCACAAAGATATCTGTCAGGGCTCCAGCTATTTTCTCTCTCGCCTCCCTCAGCAATCTGGGATAGATCCCATCCGATCCTGGGGATTTGTCCACTTTAATAACCTCTAGCCTACCCAACACATCTGCCTTACTTATGTCAATGTGATCCAGATTAATCAAACTTCTATCTCTAATCTCAACACGTTCTTTTAGATGTCGTGTAATGTACAGTAAACTTGTCTGGTGCAAACGTCCTTCGGCAATGGTGTAATTATTCTCTCCCTCTCTGTGTGAGACAAATTTAAGAGTTTTCTTTTCTATTATAAAATACTTATTTTGATTCCTGATTTAATAGCTTATCTGCTCCTGATTCATTTTTTTGGAAGATATCTGGATTCACTCCCAAGTCACTAACGTCAATTATCATCTAAAAAAACATTGCTGAATTAATTGCCAAAAAGAGTTGATATGTTTGCATTGCTTTCAGGGTCTGAAAAGCTTTGGACCATACTCCCAATTCTTGATTTTGCAACACATTGAAAAGTGGGACAGCTTATCATGCTGAAATTTGACAGAAGAATTTGATAGAAAATCTACATTTCCAGAAATCTCATGATTTCTTTTTTAGGTTCAGAAATTGGGAATGCTATTGAAATGTTTTAATGTTTTAATGTTTTTAATGTTCCTGTGGTATTCTAAATGTTGCTGTGAGTCACTTTATAAGCATGGACACATCATCTAAAATGGAGGATTTATCTTTCTATCCTAAAAAATTTCCTTCATTGAATTCAGTGGATCTCTCTTTCCATGTTCATACATTAATTCAAGTGAACAAATTCTGGTCTGCATCTGCAGACCTCACTTTCTCCTCGAAGATTTCAACCTACTGCGAATCCTCTTACAAGGATGCCTTCCTTGAAGAAGCTCTCTGTCCCTGGATGCTGCCTGACCTGCTGTGCTGTTCCAGCAATAAAGTTTCAACTTTGATCTCCAGCATCTGCAGACCTCACTTTCTCCTAACAAATTCTGGTCATCTACTGAGGAATTTTTGGCAACCAACAACAGAAAATCTAGATCTTTGTCCCAATCCTGAGTATATTCATGCGAATTTGATTTAATCATTACCTTGAGGGTCTGGGTTTGCAGATGACATACTGTCGATTGCAGATATTTTATACTCAAGTCAATGTCTGAAAAGCTACAGACATGAAGTTGAAACCTTGTTCTGATTGTATTTCTACTGGTGGTTCAAAATGAATGAAAAATTTTGAATTCCTTTTCTACCAGTTTTGCTGTGAATGTCTTCGAAGGGAGAGCTTCTGGGAATTGAGCTGCCTATCCATAATTGTAAGGATTTACTAATACCCAGGTTTATTTTTGTTAATATTCTGTTTTAGTCTACAAACACACTGCTGAATAGCTCTTCAAAGCTGGAATGGGTACTAAAGTTGCAGTTTGAATGTATGTGTCATTTTCTCATTTCTTGGCATGTATGGCATAATTTATAAAGTTGTACGGTATCCTGAAGACCTATCCTGTAAAATGTTGGTGCCTGAGTTTTGAATATCGTACCACAGGAATTTCATGTGCTACTCACAATATCTCTTCACAATATTTCGGAGGCATCATGATATGAGGAAGAATTAATTACACTTGGTCTGAAGTTTACAGGGATGTCTTCACTTCTTGATCAACATTCTATTCTTAATATATTTACACTTTGGAATTCCCTTAGCTTCATCCTCAGACTCAGTATAGGCTATTTGTGATATCTTGTTTAATTCCAGATCTGCTTTCCGGCCCTAAATGAATTTAGACTTATGAAATATTTTGTTGAATTATCACAATCTTTAAACAAAATGCCAGCTACCTCAAGATTTCTTTGTGGTATCACTTTGATCTCTGGTTAAGGACATCATTTAGGCATTGTGCTGGCCACCAGACACAATAGAAATTTGTTCCCAAAATTGTAATGTCTCTTTAACCTCACTTTGACTCCATGATTACGAGCAAAACTATAAAAGTTCTTCAGCCTAACCATTACTTTGAGGTGAGTGAACATCATTCACTGGTAATTTCTGAACAACCCCTACTTTCACTGTTCTAGCCATTACGTTGACTATACATGAGTGCTGTTACCATGGAGACAGGATACTTAACTGTATCGGGGAATTCTAGATGTAGTCTCTTTGCAAGTCTGCAAAGGTTTGTTGCTCAGGTTGTGAATCAGGTTGTAAGTTTGCTCGCTGAGCTGATAGGTTTGTTGTCAGACATTTGGTCACCATTCTCGGTAACATCATCAATGAGCCTCTGATGAAGTGCTGGTGTTCTGTCCCACTTGTTATTCATCTGTCTTAGTCTGTTGTGGTGGATGGTATCACTTCCGGTTCTTTTTCTGAGAGGTTGCTAAATTGTATGTTTGTTAGTGGAGTTCTGATTTGAATGCCAGGCCTCTAGGAATTCCTGTGCGTGTCTTTGTTTAGTCTGTCCCAGGATGGATGTATTGTCCCAGGATGGATGTATTGTCCCAGTTGAACTGATGTCTCTCTTTGTCTGTGTGATCGTTGATCATGTCTTTTGGTGGCTAGTTGGTGCTCATATATCCTGGTGGCTAGTTTCCTACCTGTCTGTCCAAAGTAATGTTTGTTGCAGCCCTTGCAGGGTATTTTGTATATGACATTTGTTCTGCTGGTTGTTAGTATGAGGTCCTTTAAATTCATCAAGAGCTGTTTCAGTGTGGTGGTAGGTTTGTGGGCTACCATGATGCCTAGGGGCCAGAGTATTCTGGTCATCAATCTCCTTTAATGTTTTGCAGGATGGCTAGAGATTCTGGGCGTGTTGTGTCTTCTTGTATAGGTCTGTTGTTTAGGAATCGGCGGACTGCGCTTATCGAGTACACGTTATACCTGAATACATTGTACAGATGTTGTTTCTTGCCTACTCTTAGTTCCTGGGTGCTGCAGTGTGTTGAAGTTTGAATAAATGTCCTGATGCAGCTCAGTTTGTGGGTGTTGGGATGATTGCTCCTGTAGATGAGTATCTGGTTAGTGCATGTGGCTTTCCATAAATGCAGGCCTGTCGCTCTCATTTGGCTTTGTGTTCTGTCATGACAGCTAGTAAGTGGAGTCTGTTGTTGTTCTCTTTCTTTTTGGTGAACCTTATACTGGTAAGGATGGTGTTTATATGTCTAGCCAAAGAAATACTAGCCTCACGGCTAGATGAACAAAGGACACTAGCACCTGACAGCACCAACTCCATCAGCAAGGGCAGCATCCTCAAACTAGTAGATCTGTGTCTCACAACTCACTTCATCTTCAATGACAAGATCCACAAACAAATCAATGGGACGTCTGTAGGATCACCCATATCAGGACTCTTACCAGAAGCAGTGATGCAGAGTTTAGAATGAACAGCCCTTCCCACGATTGAGCCCAAGCTTTGGGTTCACTATGTGGATGACACCTTTGTCATCACAAAATGCAGCATATTAGAAGAAGCCCACAAGCACATAAACAACCTCCTTGCTGGTATAAAGTTCACCAAACAGGAAGAGAGCAATAACTATAGAATGCAAAGCCTTTGGAGAGCTACAGACCAACATTTACAGGAAAGCCACACACTGACCAGATACACAACTGCAGGAGCAATCAGCCCAACACTCACAAATGGAGCTGCATCAGGATATTATTTAAATAAGCCACAACACACTGCAGCACCCAAGAACTATGAGAAGCAGCGGAAAAACACCTATATAACATATTCGGGAACAATGGTTACCCGATAAGCACAGTTCGACGATTCCTGCACAACAGACCTAAACAAGAAAACACAACATACCCAGAAACTCTAGCCACACTGCCACAGATTAAAGACATCTCAGAGGTGATGACCAGACTACTCCAGCCCTAGACATCATGATAGCCCACAAACCTACCACCACACTGAAACAGCTCTTTGAAGAATTTAAAGGACCCATAGCAACAACCAGCAGAACGAACATCATATACAAAATACCCTGCAAGGACTGCAGCAAACTTTACATTGGACAGACGCACAGGAAACTAGCCACCAGGATACCTGAGCACCGACTAGCTACCAAAAGACATGACAAACTATCACTGGTACCCATCCACACAGACGAAGAAGGACACCAGTTCAATTGGGACAATACATCTATCCTGGGACAGGCTAAACAAAGATATGCATGGGAATTCCTAGAGGCCTGGCATTTAAACCATAACTCCATTAACAAACATATCGATTTGGACCCCATTTACCAACCTATCAGAAAAAGAACTGAAAGTGATATCATCCACACAACAGACCAAGACAGGTAAATAGCAAGAATGACAGAACACCTGTGCTTCATCGGAGTCTCACTGTTGATGTAACCTAGCATGGGGACCAAATGTCTGACAAAAGGTCTACCAGCTGATCGAGCAAACTTACAATCTGAAGATTCTTTGATCAGTCCAATACTATAGGAGTCCTGATTGACTGTAAATTTGGAAGCTTGAGCACAGAATAATGTATGCTTAGGGAAAAATTAAATCTGCTGACTATTTGAACAATCTCCTATTAACATGTTCGTTGAGTTTTAACACCAGAGATATGGTGTTAATCAAACCAACCAGCCTTGTTTGGTTTAGAGGATAAATTAATGAAATTCCAATGTTTGATTGCTTTATTGTTATAAGATATACTGAGATGTAATGATAAATGTTGCTTTGTGAGCTATACAGGCAATTTGTGCAATACAAAGTGCACCAGAGTAGCAGAACAGCATGCCGAATACAGTGTTACAGCCGCAGAGAAGAGGCAGAGAGAGAGATCAGAATTCATGTTTGAGGGGTCCGTTCAAACATTTGCTTTCAAAAAGAAGCCATTCTTGAATCTATTCATACATGCATTGAAACGTTTATATCTGTTGCCCAATGGAAGAGATTGGAAGAGAGTATAACTAGGGTTGATTATGTTGGTTGGGTTCCTGAGGCAGCAGGAAGTATAAATGGAGTCAGTAGATGAAAGACTGGTTTGCGTCATGTACTAGGTTGGGTTCATGACTCTCTAGTTTCTTGCAGTCTTGGGAAGGAAAATTGACATACTATGCTGTGATGTATCCAGATCCAGAATGACACTTCAAGCAATGGTATGCCTGATAGATGGAGTATACAGGCAAATTATAGTGCAATTGTAGCACAATATTTACTCTCCTCTTCCTATTCTTTCTCCACCTCCTGCTGCACCTACTCCTCCACCTCCACCTCTGCCTCCTCGTTGACAGTGAAAAAGGTTATCGAAGCGTACAATGGAATCCTGATCAACTGGGCCAATGGGCTGAGGAGTGGCAGATGGAGTTTAATTTAGATAAATGTGAGGTGTTGCATTTTGGTAGGATGAACAAAAGCAGAACTTACACAATTAATGGTAGGGCACTGGGGAGTGTTGTCAAACAGAGACCTTGGGGTTCAGGTATATATTCCTTGAAAGTTGTGTCACAGGTAGACAGAGTTGTGAAGAAGGCGTTTGACATGCTTTCCTTCATTGGTCAGACCATTGAGTACAGGAGTTGGGTGTCATGTCATGGTGGTACACGACAGTGGTGAGGCCACTTTTGGAACACTGTGTGCAGTTCTGGTTGCCCTGCCATAAGAAGCATAGGAAGGATGTTATTAAATTGTAAAGGGTGCAGAAAAGATTTACAGGGATGTTGCCAGGTCTGGAGGTATTGAGTTCTAAGATAAGACTCAACAGGCTGGAACTTCCTTCATTGGAGCATAGGAGGATGAGGAGTAATCTTATAGAGATTTATAAAATTATGATGAGCATAAATAGGGTGGTTTGTGTGTGGAATGAACCATGAGAAGAAGTAATTGCAGGTAGAGTTACAACATTTAAAAGACATTTGAACCAGTACATGAATAAGAAAGGTTTCGAGGGATGTGGGCCAAGTGCAGGAAACTGGGGCTAGTTTAGTGTGGGAAACTGGTCAGCATGGACAAGTTTGGCCTACAGAACTGTTTTCCATGTTGTATGACTTTATGACTTTCTAAGATACATTCTAAGTGCACTCTATACCAAGGAACAGTGAAATCCTCCACTAATTCCAATTGTTAAAATCATGGCTTCCAGTGGAAGATTTTGAGTGGCTCATGTATACCTCGTGCCATCATGCGTTTATCTGTAACATATCAGGCAAAAGTGGTTACCTTTCCATTTGACAAAGATCAGTGAATTTGTCATCTTACCTCTGTATCTCTCCTGTACCCACAAATCTATTTACCTTCATATTTGTGTGAGTTGATCACAATTTGACCATTGTGTTTTCATGCTGTGCTCCTTTTTCAGAATCTTTCTCACAAACCCCAATTATTCACTTGGATTTTCCATGCAAATTCCACAATACTGAATAATGTGTCCCACTTTATTACAAGGCCGGCATATATTTCCTAAGATTTAGGCCCAGAACTGCTCACAATATTTCAAATACAGTCTGACAAGAGCCTTATACAGTTCTTGTATTCTAGCTCTCACAAAATGAATGCTAGCACTGTATTTGCCTTCCTAACTGCTAAGTGAACCTCCATGTTTATCTTCTCACAGTCCTGAGCTCAAACTTGTAAGTCTCTTTGTGCTTTCGATTTCTGAAGCCTTTCCCAATTTTGAAAAGAGTCTAGGCCTCTATTCTGCTTTACAAAGTGCACAACTTCACACTTTGCCACATTGCATTCCATCTGTCACTTTTTTGTCCACTCTCCTAGACTGTCCAGGTCCTTGTGCAACACCCTTGCTTCCTCAACATGTGGTCCTCCACCTTTTTTTGTGGATTTGCAAACTTAGCAAGAATGTTTTCAGTTCTTTCGTCCATATTCTTAATGCATAACATGAATAGCTGTGATCCCAATACTGATCCTTGTGGAACTCCACTAGTTAGCTGCTGCCACCCTTTATCCCAACTCTTTCCCTTCTGCCAGTCAGCCAATCCTCTATCCATGCTAGTACCTTGCACCAAGCACCTCCCATGGGCTCTGAGCTTATTGAGCAATCTCCTGTGCGCCACCATGTCTAAGAACTTCCGCAAATCCAATTCACATCCACTGACTATCCTTTGTCTAATTTGCTCGTTACCTCCTCAAAGAATTCAAACAGATTTGTCAGGCATAAAATCCCCTTGGTGAACCTTTACTGACTCAGCTCTATTTAACTCAAGACAATCAAGAACATTCTTCTGCCTTTAGTCTTCAGATTATTCTCAGCTAAACTTCAATTATCCTGAACTAAAAACAAGCCAGTAGCTGTCAAAAACTCACACACTACAAGCAATCTTCCATGAACACTCCAGGGAGCCCTTGCTCTTTAACCTGTACTAGATTTGGTTGTGATTCTGTGAAGACTATCGAACTTTTATTTTAAAATCTTTCAGAAAAATAACTAACCAGAAATTTCTGTCATAAATATTTCTTTCTTCTGACTATCCTATAATACGATAACAACATGAGCCACTCACTGATTTTTTGTTTCACCTCTTTGGAATACTGACTAGATAATTTATGTCATTATGTTTTGTTTCAGATTTATGAGGTCCAGTCAACATTATTTCTGATTCCCAGGACAGGGAACAAATTTAAGTGAAAAGTTCTGCCCTAATTTGCAGCACCTCACATTTATCTAGGTTTAACTCCATCTGCCACTCCTTGGCTCATTGACCCATCTGATCAAGATACCTTTGTACTCTGATGTAACCTTCTTCACTGTCCATTATACCTCCAATTTTGGTGTCATCTGCAAATTTACTAAACATACCTCCAATGTTCACATCCAAATCATTTAAATAAATTACAAGAAGGAGTGGACCTAGCACTGATTATTTGGCACACCACTGGTCACAGGCCTCCACTCTGAAAAGCAACCTTAATTTATCTTTGATCCAGTTTTGTATCCAAATGGCTAGAATTCCCTATATTGCATGTGATCGAACTTGCTAACCAGTATACCAGGAATCTTGTCAAAGTCCTTACTAAAGTCCATATAGATCATGTCCACTGTTCTTCCCTCATCAAGTGGAGTCACAGTAGATAGGATAGTGAAGAAAGCGTTTGGTATGCTTTCCTTTATTGGTCAGAGTATTGAGTGCAGGAGTTGGGAGGTCATGTTGCGGCTGTCCAGGGCTTTGGTTAGGCCACTGTTGGAATATTGCGTGCAAATCTGGTCTCCTTCCTATCAGGAAGATGTTGTAAGACTTGAAAGGGTTCAGAAAAGATTTACAAGGATGTTGCCAGGGTTGGAGGATCTGAGCTACAGAGAGAGGCTGAACGGGCTGGGGCTGTTTTCCCTGGAACGTTGGAGGCTGAGGGGTGACCTTATAGAGGTTTACAAAATTATGAGGGGCATGGATAGGATAAATAGACAAAGTCTTTTCCCTGGGTGGGGAGTCCAGAACTAGAGGGCATAGGTTTAGGGTGAGAGGGGAAAGATGTAAAAGAGACCAAAGGGGCAACATTTTCACGCAGAAAGTGGTACGTATATGGAATGAGCTGCCAGAGGATGTGATGGAGGCTGGTACAATTGCAACATTTAAGAGGCATTTGGATGGGTATATGAATAGGAAGGGTTTGGAGGGATATGAGCCGGGCGCTGGCAGGTGGGACTAGATTGGGTTAGGATATCTGGTCGGCATGGACGAGTTGGACCGAAGGGTATGTTTCCATGCTGTACATCTCTATGACTCTATAAACAACTTCATTATTTCTTCAAAAACCAATCAATTTGGGGAGACACAATTTCCCATGCACAAAGACATGCCGACTATCCCTAACCAGTCCTTGCCTTTTCAAATGCATGTAAATCCTACCGGCCAGGATTCCCTCCAACAACTTGCCCACCACCAATGTCAAGCTCATTGGCCAATAGTTCCCTGACTTTTACTTAGACCCCTTCGACACTATCGGAAACAAGAGAGTAGTTTACCTTTCTGCTTAGGTGAAGCCCAACGCTTCAAAACAGCTTTCTCCTTTCTCAAAAGTGTTTCCAATGTCCCAAAAATCTAAGATGTGGAGGTTCAGATGTTGGACTGGAATGCACAGAAGTCAGAAATCACATGACACCAAGTTGTAGTCCAACAGGTTTATTTGAAATCACAAGCGTTTGGAGCGGCAAGCCCTTTGTCAGCTGAAGTGAGGGGGAAGTACACAGAACACTGGATTTACAAATAGAGAGATCAAGGGCAGAGAAATCAAAAGTTCACACCAATAGTGTGAGGGGTGTGTCGAATAATATGTCTCTGCAGATGACCAAGAGTATTACATGGTGTCAGCAAAGTGTCAACAGCTTAAAAATAAGCGAAGGGATGACCTATAATCCGATTAAATGAGGCAGAGAGATAATTACAAAATGTTGAAAATAAGCGAAGGGATGACCTATAATCCGATTAAATGAGGCAGAGAGATAATTACAAAATGTTGACAAACGAAATGACTGGAATAACATGGAAAAAACCCCCATAAGCTGCTGGAAATGCCCAGCAGGTCTGTCAGCATCTAAAATCTAAATCACCTCCCTTCTAAATCTGCCCTCAAGACACACACTCCCTTCCCTGATCTGCCTTTGCCTAAAGGGTGAAGCAGATGGCATGGGTAATACTTCTGAGAGTACTACCCTGAAGGCCTTGCCTTTCAACCTAATCCTTAACTCCTGAAATTAATCCTGTGAGCCCTCCAAGCTGTCTCTCCCGACGTTGTCAGTTCCTACATGAATTATAACCACTGGTTGTTCATCATCCTTTCCCAGAAGGTTATCCAGCTGTTCCGTTATATCCCAAACCCTTGTATCAGGGTGCTCTGTACCATTTGGGACTCATGATCTTGGCTGCAAACCAGACTATCTATTCCTCAAATATTGAATCACCAGTGGTAACAACTTTTAATTTGCTTACCAGTTTCCCTCATTTGTCAGGGTAGTTTTGGATACCATGATATTGTGGTTTTCCCTTGAGACATCCACCCCTGGTGTAGTCATGTTGCTCACTGAATAGGCATCTAAAATTTCATTCCTATTGGACAGCTCGAAGGAGTCCTGTGTCTCTTCGGCATGCTGTCTCCTTTCCTTTCAGCGAATGGTCATCTCCACACTCCTCCTTGCCTGCCTATCATAATGTGGAGTGACCACTCTCTGGGGTTTGATATGTTCCAGAAATGGCTCTCCTTTTTGTATGGTGTTTCATGAGGGGAGTTGCTGTTTAAAATCAGCCCATGTTGTTCAAGAACTGCTACCTTCTGGCAATGCATGCAGATATGACTGTCCTGGACGTCGTGTGGATCTAAAACTTCACACATTTTACATGCCACACAATAATAAGCTTCCCAGAGTCCCTGCCATCTCTACTGACACCATCCATTGACATTGGTTGTCTGTGATCCATTACGCATCCAGTGTCCAGTTCCTTAAGGCAGCAGTAACTGTTATTTACAGGTCAATAACTGCCCCAAATTGCTAAATGACAGTGACGAAGCAAGGCATTGGAGGTTCCTGACTGATTACATTACAGAAGGCTGGTTCTGTCGATGTGGCTGAGGACTGCTGATAACCATGACAAGCCTTCTGCTTTCCTGTCTGCATTGAACGTCAAAGTAAGGTAACTGTAATGTGAACCTTGTAGCTCTGGCTAAGAGGACAAAGTGTAAAAGCAGCAATGCTGCGCAGGCAAGGCAGGGATGATATGAGCATGCAAATGGGCTCAAGATGAATGAGCACCAAGAGAATGATTAAACAGGGCTAAAATGCACCCTGGCACATTCCATGCACTGGTCATTATTCATGACTCAATGCACACTGTACTGGCAGCAACATTGCAATGACCGTTGCTGGTTCACTCCAATATGCAGCATTCAAGGGGAGAAGCATGATGTAAGTGGATCAGAAATATGCCTAGAGTCCTGTGATATATTATTAAGTCCTCTGGAATGTTAAATTTACTGCAAAGACTGACACAAAATAATTATTCAACAGGCCTGTCCTTTCCAAAAATTCATTTTTTTTAAAGACCTACAATATTCTTGATGATAGATTTACTTTACATGAAAGAGAGATACAGGACTCAGGGATACAGAACAGTGACGTGGTGGATAGGATACAGGGTTATAGCACAGTGAGGGAGGGTATAAGATGTGGCTTATAGTACAATGAGGACAAGTAGAAGACACAGACTTATGGCATAATGAGTGAGGATACCAGAACAAGGGCGACATGACATTAAGGGGAGGAGGTTATAAGACCCAGGGTGATAGCACAGTGATGAGAGTGTGATGCTGGAAAAGCATAGCAGGTCAGGCATCAGGAGATTCGATGTTTCAGGCATAAGCCCTTCATCAGGAGTGATGCTGTGGGCAAGGTGCCTGAGAGATAAAGGGGAAAGGGGTGGAGCTGGGGGGAAGGTAGCTGGGAATGCAATAGGTGGATGAAGGTTGGGGAGAAAGTGTTGGTCGGAGAGAAGGATGGAGTGGATAGATGGGAAGGACAGGTCAAGAGGGCAGTGCCAAGTTGGAGGCCTGAGACTGGGATAAAGTGAGGGGGAAGGGAAATGAGAAAACTGGTGAAAACCACATTAATCCTGTGTGGTTGCAGGGTCCCAAGGCAGAAGATGAGGTGTTCTTCATCCAGGCATCGGGTAGTTAGGGCTTGGAGATAGAGGAGACCCAGGACCTGCATGTCCTTAGTAGAGTGAGAGGGGAAGTTGAAGTTTTTAGCCATGGAGTGGTGGGGTTAGTTGGTAAGGGTCTCCCAGAGATGTTCTCTGAAATGATCTGCAAGTTGGCATCCTGTCTCCCCGACGTAGAGGAGACCACATCCGGTGCAACATATATGGTAGATGGCATTTGTGGATGTTCAGGTGAATTTCTGTCAGATGTGGAGGAATCCTTTGGGACCTTGGATGGAGATGAGGGAATTGGTGTGGGTGCATGTTTTGCACTGCTTGAGGTGGCAGGGGAAGGTGCTGGGAATGGGGTGTGGGCTGGTGGGGAGTGTGGATCTGACAAGAGAGTCGAGGAGGGAATGGTCTCTCCAAAATGCTGATAGGGGTGAGGGCGGAAATATATCCCTATTGGTGAGGTCTAATTGTAGGTGGTGGAAGTGGTGGGGAATGATGCAATGTGTACGGAGGTTAGTGGGGTGGAAGGTGAGGACGAGGGGGGTTCTGACTTGTTGCATTAGGACAGTTGGGGTTCAAGGGCGAAGGTGCGGGAAATGAAGGAGATATGCTGGAGGGCATCGTCGACAATGTGGGTGGGGAAATTGCGGTCTTTGAAGAAGGAGATCACCTGGGATTTTCTATGATGGAACTGGTCATCCTGGGAACAGATGCAGCAGAAGCAGAGGTATTGGGAATAAGACTATTTCCTAGTTGATAGCACAGTGAGTGAGCATAATACATCCAGGTTATAGCACAGTACAGGGGTTGTAAGAGCAGATAATGAGGGCAGTTATAAGATCCAAGATTGTATTACAATGATGGAAATTATAATACCTAGAGATGCAGCTAGTGAGGGGAATGGTGTGTAGGTGCCACAGTGACAGCACAGTTAGAGATGTTATAAACCCAACGTTGCAGTGAACATGGGCTGTTGTAAGATCCAAAGTGACAGTACAATGAATGAGGCTATGAGACCCAGAGTCACAACAATATAAGGTGGTTGGCATGGAACATGGAATTCCAAAAGAGTAATGGAGAAAATCGGCATAGGCAAATACATTTCAACATTGTTAGGTGTAAGATATGACATTTATTAGGATGGCCCTTCTGCATGGTCAGTGAGATCCTCTCTTGCAAACAGTAACCAGCTAAGCGGCTGTGTCAGAACTTTTGTCTCTACTACAGACAATGCCCTGACACCAAGAGGTGATGGTCTTGTGGTATTATGGCTGGACTGTTAATCCAGTGATGCAGCTCATCATCTCCAGGCCCAGGTTCGACTTCCACGATGGTGGAATTTGAATTCAAGTAAATAAAAGAACTCCAGAAATAAGAGTCTAATGATGACAGTGAATTGACTGTTGGAAAGGCCCATCTGATTCACTAATGCCCTTTTGAGAAAGAACCTGTGATCTCTATCTATTCTGGCCGTCATTTGACTCCAGACCCACAAGAATGTGGTTGATTCTTAACTGCCCTCTGGACAATTAGGGATAAACAAAACGTGCTGCCTAGCCCAGTGATGCCCTCATCCAATGAATGAACAAAGAAAAACAACTGACTGGTCCAGTTACAGGGTTGACAGTTCAGCTCCACCCAACTTAGGATGGCTATTGGTACCTGTGTTTCCAATGCATGAGAATGCATTGATGTCAGTCCTTGTGATGATGATCAGCTGACCTATGTGTAGCTGGCACCTAATCCCATAGCCTGCTGATTGTCTGCCAGATTTAATTGGTCCACCTCCCCACACACAGTCCATTCAAAAACCTCCAACACCACATTAAGTGGCCAATTATTCAGTTGGACAGATATTTCATTTGATATCATTTCTGCTGCTAGAAAATTAACTCTGGTAGTAGAAAGTTTCAAGGTACCAACAATTGCTTTCCTATATTCTTTCCCCATTACCACATCTTTAGTTAAGTAAAATCAAGATACTGCAGAGGTCTGAAATGAAAATGAAAAGTGCTGGAGAAACTCAACAGGTCTGGTACCATCTCATAAAAGAATATTTTGAGTTTAATAACTTATGGGTAAAGATTATACCGATGATAATGTAATGCTCCCTCAGTAATGTGTGGAATTGTCATTTTAGTGTGCCTCAAACTAAATTCTTGGTAAGGCCACAATCTGTGGATTCTCAGGATGAGAATTTCACCAGGTAGTTAGAAATATGTGAAAGCATTTAACCAAAACAAAAACTGTGCCTTAATGAATTTTGAGAAGATTTGTAGCTCAGGTTGAGGTTCTGGATGTAGGTTTGCTCACTGAGCTGGAAGGTTCATTTTCAGACATTTCATCACCATGCTAGGTAACATCATCGGTGGGCCTCCGGATGAAGCACTGGTAGCATGGCCCGCTTTCCATTTATGTGTTTAGGTTTCCTTGGGTTGGTGATGCCATTTCCTGTGGTGACTTCATTTCCTGCGGTGATGTCATTTCTTGTTCTTTTTTTCAGGGGTGGTAAATGGGATCCAAGTCAATGTGTTTGTTGATAGAGTTTCAGTTGGAATGCCATGCTTCTAGAAATTCTCATGCATATCTCTGTTTGGCTTGTCCTAGGATAGATGTGTTGTCCCAGTCGAAGTGGTGTCCTTCCTCATCTACATGCATGAGACTCAAAGTGACTCCCACCAGCTGATGCTCACATTGTTCCAACTTTGGGAACTTAACTGGATGCAGTGTGTCTTCATAAAATGACTGGGGTTTGCGAAAACCTGATTTGGTTCTGCCCATTCAAGTATTTTGCCACCAGCTCCCACAACACAAAAGGTGATTTCTAAAAGAAAACGTCGTTCGGTCTGGGTGTACAAAAAGTAAAGGATGTGCTAAATTAATAGATGAAAGTAAAGCTTCAGTTGTATTGCAGATTAATTGCAACTATTGTCGGATTACAATGGTATCAATGGGATGAGCCCATTGGAATACACAGTAGTACAGAGAAGTATAGTGTGAAAAACTCTGTACTTTACAGTGGAGTACAATGGTCTACAGTGTGTAACAATGTGATACAGAGGGATACAATGTGATACAGTGTTTATAATGTTGTATAGTGCAGCATAGTAGTGTGCAGTGGGATGGAGTCACTGCGGTATAGTGCGGTTAAGAGCAGTGTGGCAGGGTATAGGTAAGTGAGATAGAGTGGAGAGGGCTCAGTGCATACAATGGAGTACAATGTGTTAGCATAAAGCATAGCTCTTCCAGAAGAAATTCTTGTCGTTTTTTCCGCATTCTTGTTCCCAGTTGACGATGTTGGAATTTCATTGGAATCTTGTTATCTGGTGGAATCTCAACTTTAGAATCATCCACTTCCACAACATCCTTGTCTGCATCCGCTACCACATGTAAAAGCTGGATCATTGTATCCTTCAGAATGTCGTACAAGGAAATAAGTAACGTTTGTCAGAAATTGAAATGTGAAAATTCGTCATTACTGAATTACTGGCATTACTGGCAAGGTCAGCATTTGTTACATGTCCCTTAATTGCCCAAAAGCTTTTTTTTTCACTGGAGTGTGCAAGATTGAGGAGTGAGGGATATAGATAAGGTGAATGGCAGATGCTTTCTCCCTAGGGTGGGGGATTTCAAGACTAGGGAACACATTTTAAAGGGGAAAGGAGAAAAATTAAAAAAAAACAAGAGGGGCAATTACTTTACACAGAGAGTGGTTTGTGTGTGGAATGAACTTCGAGAAGAAGTGCTGAATGCGGATACAGTTACAATGTTTAAAAGACATTTCGATAAGTACATGAATAAGAAATCTTTGGACGGATATGGTCCAAATGCACGAATTTAGCTTGGGAACATGGACTGGCCGGACTGAAGGGCCTGTTTCCGTGCTGTATGACTCTCTGAGCTGATTGGCTGGCTAGGCCATTTCAGATAACAGTTAAGACTTAACCATTAAAGAGGGTATAAATAAACATGACAGGTTTTAGTTTCAAAGTCATCATTACAGGGACTTTCTTCAAATATTTAATTGATTCATTGAATTTAAATGCTTTCTACTGCCACGTTGAGATTTTATGTCTCCAAGTCAGAATGGTGAGTAACTTGGAGAGGAAAGTGAGGGTGATGGCATTCCCACAATTCTTCCAGATCCGACTGAGCCCTCATTTTGCCACCAGCTCCCACAACACAAAACGTGATTTCTAAAAGAAAACGTCGTTCGGTCTGGGTGTGACTGGTAGTTTCCTGTGGTTGCTCCGCTTCTCCGGCATATCCACGCCACCTGAAGCTTCATTCTCAGTGTTTGCCAGATCTGAGGGCAATTGGATGAGATTGTATTTCATCAGCTCCTACATTAAAAAAAAGGGGGATATTTAGGGCAGGAAAATTCTCTCAGTTGGTGCTGATGAAAACGCCAGATGCTGGATTTGAAAGCGTAGCTGGGTGAATGTGTATAACAGTGTCAAACCATCAGTCCCTGAGTGCCACTAGGTGAACATACTCTAATTTCCTATATCTGGACCCCAACAGGACATGAAATTCCCAATAAACAATTAAATCACAATACAACAAATACATTGTACAGCTCCCTTCATATCCCGTGTGGATACTTCAGTAGCTGACTTACTCATGGTAAAGTGCACTTTGGAATGAAGGAGGAATCCCTTAAAAAAGAGCCAGATACCGCTTTTCTTGCCTGCAGTTCTGATTAACCTGGTCTTTGAGCTTCCCGTAAATCGAATATCTAAACCTGAGAGGTTAACATCAGTTACAGCAACAGAAATTGCTGGAGGAACAGTTTTGATAAAGAGTTGCTGGTTTCGAAACATTAACTCTGCTTCTATCCCTGCTGAGTTTGGCCAACAATTTCTGGTTTTGTTGCAAAACTGCAACGTCCGCAGGTCATTGTAATTTACATCAAAATCTCTTCCAACCAAAGGAGACTTTGCTGCTCGGTTTGCGTCATTTCAGATGAGCAATTGGAGGTTCCTAAAACAATTATCAATTCAAACCAAGGGAATGAGTTTGGGCTGAAGATGGGGAGGGCGGGCACAGAGAAACTACGGAAACTTACAAACCGTGTGTTTGCAGTCTGACGGGAGTGACGATAACAACAGGGGAGAGGGAGCGGACTGTCTCGCTGAACATGGCCATCTCTCCCGGTCAGATCAAGCGCACTCAGAGCCACTTTAGTATCCGAGGGAACTCACATGCAAGTCATTCATCCACGTTATCATTTGATGAGCATTACATCTTCTTTACGCTTTATTACAGGGTGGTTTCCCTTGGCTGGGTTCTCACCGCTTTACTCCGGGGCCCTGCAGCAGCCATGGATGTCTGTAGGAGTTCGCGATACCTGTCGGGTGTGGGAGCAGCACCCACACTCAGCACTGCCAGGGCGATGAAGAGAAGGACGAGGGCGCACTGAACTCGGCTGCACCACATCACTGCACAAAGCGGGGCACCTCGCAAAGAGAAGGAAGGCAGAGGTGCAACTTGACAGCGTTTGAAAGTTGGCGGAGTTTCAGCACTAGCGCAATGGACAGCTCCGCTCCGACTGACTTATGGAGAGAGCACCTCCTTTTTAAGGCGCTCCTTCAACCTTAGCACATTTAAGGATGACGGCTCCTAAGAGATTTATGAGCATTTAAGCGTAAGCAGGGACTCTCACTGTGGACACCCTTTCGCGATATGGGCGTTGCTTGTGGGCGGGTCGGCTCTGCTGCCTCCCAGCGCCAGGGATCCGAGTTAGACGCCACCCTGAGGCAACTGTTTGTGAAGATCTTGCACCGTGTTTCTCCCCATATCTGCTTAGGTTTCCTCCGGGTGCTCTAATTTCCATCGCAGTCCGAAAATGTGCAGGTTAGGTGGATTGGCCAGGCGAAATTGCCCATATTGTCCACGAACAACCACAGGAAATGTGTAGGTTATGCTTATCTCGCGTTGCCGGCATCCGCAGTTTGATTTTCACAGGATTTCTGTGCTGCGTGGGAATGACTGTGAGCAACCCGGCAGCAGAAATGAAATGAAATGAAACCGGACAATAATTATTTTGGTAAAAACAAGGACTGCAAATGATGGAAACCAGAGTCTAGGTTACAGTGGTGCTGGAAAAGCACAGCAGGTCAGGCAGCATCCGAGGAGCAAGAAAATCGACGTTTCGGGCAAAAGCCCTTCATCAGGAATAGAAAAATTATTATTTTGCCAGCAGGTTCCGAGACTTATTTTGTGCTTGTCTTTGATTAATTTGTTCACAAAAGACCAAACCACTGGCATAACGTTACTTCCAACCATTGTCCCTGGAGTGAAATTTGAGAGTTAAAGAGGATTTCCGGGATATTTGTGCAGATATTTTTTTCAATGGGAAGGAATAGGTTGTGGAAAAGGTTTGGGTAGTGAGTGCTGATGAATGAATACATTAAGGCAGCAGTAATTGTTATTTACAGGCCGGTGTGTTTTGAGAGGAAGCCTCTCAGCCTGCATGCTTGGTCGAAGGTGAGAAAGCATGAGAGGAGCAAGAGAATCGACGTTTGGAGCATAAACTCTTTGTCAGGAATGAGGGATGGCCCAAGGAAGCTGAGAGGTAAATGAGAGGGGGTGGGGCTGGAGGGGGAAGGTAGAATGCCATAGGTAGGTGAAGGTGGGTGTGAAGATAATAGCTCTGAGAGAAGGGTGGAGCAGATAGGCGCGAAGGAAGATGGGCAGTTAAGGCAGGCCAAAAGGGCGGTGCCGAGTTGGAAGGTTGAAGCTGGGATAAGGTGGTAGTGGGGGAGGGTGGAATGAGGAAACTGGTGAAATCCACATTAATCTGGTGTGGTTGGAATGGTTTCTGGCCTGTGTGTATGGATAGTGGTGCCAGGGAGCTCGACTTTACCTCTTCTCGTTTATTAATTAACACAAAGCAAGACAGAAAGTCTTGTCTCTGTTAATGTGCAGTGCTAGTAACCCAGGAGATTACTGAACTGTTGGTCCTGAAAAGGGCCTCTGGTCAATTGGAACATTCTCAAAGGGAAAGGAACCATCAAAATGAATCACTTATTCATTAAATGAACAATATTTTAGAATGGCCGACAATGAGGCGTCTCTGTTGGAGTCTTGTGGCTTGGATGCAGCTGGGATTTTCCTCAACCTTGACATTGAAGTGGTGTGGAACACAGTCAGGATACAACATTAACCTCGTCTGTTGAAGAGTGGACCAAGAGAGTGACACCTTCAAACAGGTGATACTAACACAGTGGGGCAGAATGGATCAGTTTCATTACCATTGGTTTTCCTGACCTATATTAATGATGTACATCTTTCTGTACAGCAGCCAATTTCAAAATTTACTGATGACGTGCAATTTGGAAGCATTGTGAACTGTGTGAAAGACCTGTCAAAGTTTAAAAAGGACATATAAAGTTTGGTGAAATTGACAGACATGTTCCAGAGCAAATTTAATGTAATAAAATGTGAAATGATTCATTTTGGTAGGATGAATCCTGAGAGACAGTATAAAACAATCGGTGCATCTCTAAAGGAGGTGCAGGAGCAGGGGCACCTGGGACATGGATGCATAAATCATTGAAGAAGGCTGGTCAGATTAAGAGAATGCTTCATTATGCATCCAGTAATCTTGTCACTACTAATACAGGCACAATGTACAAGAGGAAGGAGATGATGTTGAACTTAGAGGTGACATTATTGCAGTCCCAGTTGGAAGCTCTGGAAGAATGGGAAGGTGTTGGAGAGAGCGCAGTCACAAATCTTCATAATGGTTCCATGAATGAGCAATGTCATTTCTGACGTGAAGTTAAAGCTGTTTTCTTTGGAGAAGGGACATTGGAATCACCGAATCACAGAGATGGTACAGCATAGAAAGAGTCAATTCACCCCATGTGTCTACACCAGTTCTTCAAATGAACCTCGTTACCTGCAAGCGTATTATTTATATCCAAAAAAACACACTAAACCTAACCCTGTCACTCTCTTAAATGCTTCCACCACACTTTCAGACAGTGCTTTCCATTCCCTATGTTAAAAGTTCTCTTTTTTTCTCTCACATCACATTTACTCCTTTAACAAATCACTTAAAATCTGTGCCCTTTGCTTCTGGATCCTCATATCTGCAGGAAATGCTTCGCCTCATCTACTTTATCAATTCAGCTCATGATTTTGAAAGCCTCAATCATATCTTCTCTTAGCCTTCTCCAAAAGAGAACAGTCCCAACATTCTTCAGTTCATCCTGATAACTCGAAACTGAATCCTCATCCATGCAGCCATTCTTGTAAATCACTTCTGCAATATCCCTCCAATGCAATCACATCTTTCTTATAATGCTGTGCCCAAACTGCGCACAATATCCCACCTGGTTTCACAGGTTGGCACAACATCGAGGGCGGAAGGGCCTGTACTGCGCTGTAATGTTCTATGTTCTATAAAGTGCAGCATTGAAGGGTAGAAGCATGTTGTAAGTGGATCTGAGTAATGCCAAGAGTCCTGTGATGTATTATTAAGTTCTCTGGAATGTTAGATTTATTACCCTCTTTACTGCAAAGACTGACACAAAATTGTCATTCAACAGGCCTGTCCTTTGCAAACGTTCATTTGTTTTTAAAGACCTATACTACCATGATGGCAGATTTACTTTCCTTGAAGGAGAGATACAGGACTTAGGGATACAGAACAGTGAAGTGGAAGATAGGACCCAGGGTTATAGCACAGTGAGGGAGGATATAAGACATAGCTTATAGTACAATGAGGGTGGGTATTAGATACATTAATGAGAGAGGATACTAAGTCCAGGGCTCCAGCACAGTGAGGGGAGGAGGGTATAAGACCCAGGGTGATAGCATAGTGTGTAAGGATAATACACCCAGGGTTGTAGCACAGTAAAGGGGGTTATAAGAGCCAGGGAAGCAGTTAATGAGTGTGGTTATAAGATCCAGAGTTGCAGCAAAGTGAGGGGAATGGTGCATAAGTGCCAGGGTAACATCACAGTGAGAGAGGGTATAAGACCCAGGATTGCAGACAATGAGGGCAGTTATAAGATCTAAGGTTACTGTACAATGAAGGAGGTTGTGATACTCAGAATCATAGCAATGTAAGGTGGGGTGGTATAGGACACGGAATTTCAACACTGTGCTGGAGAAAATTGACATATGGGCAAATAAATTTTAACATTGATTGATGTGAGGAATTACATTTATTGGGGTGACCTCTGTGCCATGGGCAATGGGATCTCCTCATGTAAAAAATAACCAGTTAAGCAGCTATGTTAGAATGCATGTCTCTACTACAGACAATGGCCTGACCTGAAGAGCTGATGGAATGTGCTAGCCAAGTTGTATTAATCCAGAGATCCAGTTAATGTTCTATGGAGCTGGGTTTGAATCCCACCATGGCAGACTTTGGAATGTGCATGCAATTGTAAACAAATCTGGAAGTATGAGTCCAGTGATGACCATGAAACTGTTGTTGATTGTTGGATTCATTATTGTCCTTTAGGGAGTGAAATCTACCATCCTTATCTAGTCAGACCTACATGTGACTCCAGATCCATGGCAATGTGGTTGACTCTTAACTGCCCTCTGGGCAATTAGGGATGGACAATAAATGTCGCCTAGCTAGTGATGCCCTCATTCTGTGAATGAATAAAGAAAGGAAACGAATGGCTGGTCAAATCAGAGGGTTGGTCGTCCAGCCACACTCCACTTAGGATGGCTATTTGTGCCTGTATTCCTAGTGCATGAGGATGCATTGATGGCAGCACCTGTGATGATGATCAGATGAGTTATGCATAGCTGGCGCCTAATCCCAGATCCTGATGTTAAGACTGCCAGATTTAATTGGATCATCTCGCCCCACAGAATCCTTTCCAAACCCCTCCCCCTTCCACACCCCTTAATTGACCAATTGTTGAGTTGGTCTTTGGGCAGATGTTTAATTTGATATCATGTCTGCTGCTGCAAAAATAGCTCTGGTGGTAGAAAGGTGCAGGATATGACCGAATACTTTCCTATGTCCTTTCCCCATTACCTCATCTTTGAACAAAGAACAATACAACACAGGAGCAGGCCCTTCAGCTCTCCAAGTCTATGCTGCCATATTTTGCCCTTCTATACTAAAACGGGCGTCACTTACAGGATCCTTATCCATCTATTTCCTTCCTATTCATGTATGTGTCCAGGTGCTTCTTGAATGTTACTATTGTGTCTGCTTCCACCACCTCCTCTGGCAACATGTTCTCGGCACTCAGCACTCATTGTGTGAAAAACTTGCCTCACACATCTTTTTTAAACATCCCCCCTTGTACATTTAACCTGTTTATTGACCCCTCCACTCTGGGAAAAAACCTTATACTTTCCACTCTCATCATGCCATTCACAATCTTATGAACTTCTATTAGGTCACCGCTCAATCTCCTGCATTGCAGTGAAAACAAATCCAGTCTATCCAACCTTTCTTCATAGCTAAAATCCCCCATATCAGGCAACATCCTGGTACAACTTTTCTGTATCATCTCCAAACCATCCATATTCTTCTAGTAGTGAGAGGACCAGAACTGTATGCAATATTCCAAGTGTGACCGAACTAAGGTTCAATAAAGCTGCAGCATAACTCACCTATCCTTATAGTCAGTGCCTCTTCCAATGAAGGCAACCATGCCTTAGGCATTTTTTTAATACTTTAACTACCTGCACTGTGATCTGTGCAATCTCTGCATATTAATACTCCTAAGAGTTCTGCCATTGGCTGTGTAATTTCCATCTGTACTTGACCTTCTAAAATACATCACCTCACATTTGTCTGACTTAAACTTCATTTGCCCTTTTTGTGCCCATGCCTTCCATTGATCTGTATCCTGCTGTATCTTCTGACAGTTCTCCTTACTATATGCAACTCCACCAATCTTTGTATCATCTGCAAACCTACTAATCAGACCAGCTACATTTTCCTCCAAATCATTTATGTAGATCACTAACAGCAGACTCCCAGCACTGATCCCTGTGGAACACCACTAGCCATAGCCCTCCATTCTGAAAAGTATTCTTTCACCACTACCCTCTGTCTCCGATGACTGAGCCAGTTCTGTATCCATCGTGCCAGCTCACCAAGATACCATGTGACTTCATCTTTTGTGCTATCTGCCATGAGGGACCTTGTCAAAGGCTTTACCAAAGTCCATGCAGACAATGTAAACCACCTTTCCCTCATCAATTATCTTCATCGCCTCCTCAAAAAACCTCGATCAACTTAGTAAAGCACAATCTCCCCCACACAAAACCATGCTATCGCTAATAAGTCAATTTGCTTCTAAAAGCATATAGATATTGTAGTGAGGATATTTTCCAATAATCTCTCCACCACTCACAGCCCTGTAATTTCCAGGATTACCTCTGCTACTTTTAAACATTGGTCCAACATTGGATAATCTCCAGTCCTCTCTGACCTTACCTGTGGCCAGAGAGAATACAAAGGTGTCTGTCAATGCACAAGCATTTTTTTTTCTTGATTCACTACATAAGATTTTGGAAAAACTTAGCAGCTCAGGAATACCCAAGGAGAAAAATAGAGTCAATTTTCAGATTAAATGTTAACTCTGTTTCTTTCTTAGCAGGCCCTATCTTATGGATTGTGTTTTGCCAACAGTTTTGCCCTTATCCAAGAGTTTCAGCATCCATTTTGTTTTGCTTTAGTATGAAGTGTGCAGAATGAGCTTCACATTGTTGATTTGGCATTCATTAAATCAAGATTTCACTGAGGCATTTATTTCAGGCGCACATTTCAGAATTCATTAGTTAGATCTGTATATGGTTTTATTGTTTTGAATGTGAGTTTTTGGTTTTGTGTGAAACAAGATGAATGACAGAAGGAGATGGGATAATTACTGGGGGTATCCAGAAATAATGCACAGTAATCAAGGTTTGTTGGGAAGAGTTGGGAATGTGAAATTCAAAACACAAACAGATCAGCCATGATGTTATTTAACAGTGCAGATGGCTCAACAGTCGAACGATGCCTTTCTGTTCCTATTTCATATGTTTGTAAGTTAGTACCTGACAAGTTGAGGACAGGTGAATCTTTAGGTCTTTGAAGTTCAAACTGTTATAATGCAGCAGCCAGTTGTGACAAGACAAGACCACACAAACAGCAAATTGATCAATGCCTAGTGTAATTGCTTTTAGATATGGTTTTCAAGAATATGATAAACATAGAGTCATAGAGTCATAGAGTCATAGAGCACAGCAACAGACCCTTTGATACAACTTGACCATGCTGACCAGGATCTTCCAAACTTAAGCCGTCCCATTTGCCAATATTTGGCCCATGTCGCTCTCAGCTCTTCCCATTCACGTACCCATCCAGATGCCTTTTAAATTTTTTTATTGTACTCACCTCTACTATTTTCTCTGACAACTCATTTCATACATGCACCGCCCTCTGTGGGAAAAAAAATGCCCCTTAGGTCTCTTTTACATCTTTCCCATCTCACCTTAATCTTATGCCCTCTAGTTTTGGATTCCCCTCCCCTTGGATAATGACCTTGGCATTTCAACTTATCTATGAATGTCATGATCTTACAAACCTCTATAAGGTCACCCCTCAGCTTCCAATGCTCCAGGAAAAAGAATCCCAGCCTATCCAGCCTCTTCTTATTACTTAAATTCTCCAGTCCTAGCAACATCCTTGTAAATTTTCTCTGTACTCTTTCTAGTTTAGCAACATCCTTCCTAGCAATGAGACTAGAATTGAATGCAGTATTCCAAGGTAGCCTCACTAATGTCTTGTAAAGCTGCAAGATGATATTCTGATTCCTATACTCAGTTCTCTGACCAATGAAGTCAAATATGCCAAACACATTCTTAATCACCATGTCTACATGTGATGTCCCTTTCAAGGAGCTATGAACCTGCACCCATGGTCCCTGTGTTCAACAACATTTCTCAGGCTCTACCATTAATTCTCTTGTCATCTTCAACTGGTGCTGTGACATTTCCATGCTTACCCGAATAGTCAGACTGTCAGAAAGATTATACCCATGACAATGCAATATCCCCTCAGAATTGTCATCTTAGTGTGCCTATAACTAAATTCTCGGTAAGGCCACAATCTCTGGATTCTCAAGATGATAAATTTCACCAGGTTGTTAGAAATATATGAAAGCATGTAAATTAGACAGAAGCTGTAGCATGATCTTCAAATTTGAAATGATTTTATTGCATCATGCATAAAGAGTTACTCAATGACTTTCAGTACAGTTGTACAAAAAGTACATAAAGTAAAGGATGTGCTAAATTAATAGATGAAAGTAAAGCTTCAGTTGTATTGCAGATTAATTGCAAATATTGTCGGATTACAATGGTATCAATGGGATGAGCCCATTGGAATACACAGTAGTACAGAGAAGTATAGTGTGAAAAACTCTGTACTTTACAGTGGAGTACAATGGTCTACAGTGTGTAACAATGTGGTACAGAGGGATACAATGTGATACAGTGTTTATAATGTTGTATAGTGCAGCATAGTAGTGTGCAGTGGGATGGAGTCACTGCGGTATAGTGCGGTTAAGAGCAGTGTGGCAGGGTATAGGTAAGTGAGATAGAGTGGAGAGGGCTCAGTGCATACAATGGAGTACAATGTGTTAGCATAAAGCATAGCTCTTCCAGAAGAAATTCTTGCCGTTTTTCCGCATTCTTGTTCCCAGTTGACGATGTTGGAATTTCATTGGAATCTCGTTATCTGGTGGAATCTCAACTTTAGAATCATCCACTTCCACAACATCCTTGTCTGCATCCGCTACCACATGTAAAAGCTGGATCATTGTGTCCTTCAGAAGGTCCTACAAGGAAACGAGTAAAGTTTGTCAGAAATTGAAATGTGAAAATTCGTCTTTACTGAATTACTGGCATTACTGGCAAGGTCAGCATTTGTTACATGTCCCTTAATTGCCCAAAAGTTTTTTTTTTCATTGGAGCGTTGAAGATTGTGGAGTGAGGGATATAGATAAGGTGAATGGCAGATGCTTTCTCCCTAGGGTGGGAGATTTCAAGACTAGGGAACACATTTTAAAGGGGAAAGGAGAAAAATTAAAAAAATACAAGAGGGGCAATTACTTTACACAGAGAGTGGTTTGTGTGTGGAATGAACTTCGAGAGGAAGTGCTGAATGCGGATACAGTTACAATGTTTAAAAGACATTTCGATAAGTACATGAATAAGAAATCTTTGGAGGGATATGGTCCAAATGCACGAATTTAGCTTGGGAACATGGACTGGCCGGACTGAAGGGCCTGTTTCCGTGCTGTATGACTCTCTGAGCTGATTGGCTTGCTCGACCATTTCAGATAACAGTTGAGACTTAACCATTAAAGAGGGTATAAATAAACATGACAGGTTTTAGTTTCAAAGTCATCATTTCAGGGACTTTCTTCAAATATTTAATTGGTTCATTGAATTTAAATGTTTTCTACTGCCACGTTGAGATTTTATGTCTCCAAGTCAGAATGGTGAGTAACTTGGAGAGGAACGTGAGGGTGATGGCATTCCCACAATTCTTCCAGATCCGACTGAGCCATTTTGTCTCCTGGTTAAATGATTGTGGAAGACTGGGAAGTGTGCTCGAGCACGAAGATAAACCTTGTGGTGATTTACAATTCTTCTGACATTAATGGCCGAGAGTGTATCATTGTCAGTGGTGATCTAGCGTCAGATTGTAGATACGTGCCATGCCTATGTCATGCACCATGAAGGATTGTTAGAGAAAACGCCTTTCGTTCTTAAAGAATGTGTGCTAGTCCACTTTCAAACAGAAAATTTTATTTCAATGAGAAGGAGCCACATTAATCAGAGAAACCCCACCTAGTCACAATGAGGACTGGTCTGCTACCGGACAAAAGCTAAAACTCTTCTATCACATAAATCAAATCAAATCATCGATTACATTATTTAATTTACAGTTCTGGTGCTGCCACATCTGACCGTGTGTGATTGAGATGAAGCAGTAGCCCGCGGCTTGTTCTGGAGTGTCAGCGAGTTAACAGGCTGCGTAGGTTTTCCAGAAGAAGTTTTTGCAGTCCGCCTGCCGTTCCCTCTGGGGCGAAGTGGCGTTGGCGGATCGCTCCAAATGAACCCGTGCCTCAACCTGTTTCGCCATCCCCGGCAAATCCTCCGCTTCCAAGGCTTCGTTCTCGGCGTTTGCCCGCTCCGAGAGCAGTTGGACGAGATTGTATTTGATCTGCTCCTACATTAAGAAAAGGGAATAATTAGGGCAGAGAAATTCTCTCAGTTGGCGCTGGTGAAAGTGCCAGTTGCTGGATTTGAAAGTGTAGCTTGGCGAGTGTTTACAACAACCCATCAGTCCCTGTGTGCCACTGCGTGAAATTATCCTCATTTCCCATTTCTGGACTCCAACGGGTAGTGAAACCCCCAATCGACAATTAAATCACAATGCAACAAATACATTGTGCTGCTCCCTTCGTATCCCGTGTGGATGCTTCAGGAGCTGAGTTAATCATGGTGGGCCGGTCTCTGGAAAAAGAGAGGAAGCCCCGGATGAGACGGTATCGTAAGTGCTTAGGATTTATTGAGAGGCAGATACAGTGAAGAAAGAAGAGAGAAACACAGCGCGTTTATCTTTCCCGCAATTCTGGTGCATCGATGCTCTGTGCTTTCCGTTAATAAACAGAGCATCTAAACCTGCAAGGTTAACATCGCTTACATCAAAATTTCTATCAACCAAGGTAACTTTGCTGCTGGTTTGATTCAATTTAGATGAGCGATTGGAGGTTGGTCAGAGAATTATCAATTCAATCCGAGGGAATGAATCTGGATCGAAGATGGAAAGGGCAGGTTCCTGAAAACTGGAGAAAGTTACACGCCGTTTGTTTCCAGTCTGATCAGAGTGGCGAGATCAACTGGATAGAGGGAGAGAACTGTCTCCGTGGACCTGGGCAGCGCGGTAATCTCTCTCGGTCGAAACAAGAACGATCAGAGCGGTTTATAAATCCGAGAGATCTGTGGAACGCACGCATCCTTATTATCATTTGATGGGCATTAGATCTGTCTAACCAGGTTAGATTCATCAATCATTCACTCCCCTTATTCGTCTCTATTTAAGTTAAACAGCTTGACCATATTATCCACTTTATTACACAGGGGTTTCCCTTGGCTGGGCTCTTACCGCTTCACTCCGGGGCCCTGCAGCAGCCATGGATGTCTGAAGGAGTTCGCGATACCTGTCGGCTGTGGGAGCAGCACCCACACTCAGCACTGCCAGGGCGATGGAGAGGAGGACGAGGGCGCACTGAACTCGGCTGCACCACATCACTGCACAAAGCGGGGCACCTCGCAAAGAGAAGGAAGGAAGAAAAGAAGTAAGAGGTTCAAGCGTTTACAACGTTTGAAAGTTAGCGGAGTTTCAGCACTAGCACAGTGGACAGCTCCACTCCGACTGACTCCTGGATGCTGCAGCTCTTTTTAAAGGCGCTCTCCCAACCTGAGCACACGTCAGGAGGACGGCTCCCAAGAGATTTACTCGCATTTACGCACAACCCAATCACATCATCCAACCAAATAATTACCAAACTGACGAAGATTGAGATAATGGCCAAGGACTCTCAATGTGGACACCTTATCGCGTTCTGGCAGTTGGTCCTATGATTGGATGTTGGGCCATGTCCATCACGAATGAATGCAGTCAATTCAGTCAAGTCTTGAATTGTTCAATTTTCCGGGAACTTCATGATTTGAGTTCCGCTGTTGACATTTTCATCCTGCGACACCCTTGAGGGACCTCGGACTTTTTGGTGTCATGGTACATGGATGGTTCTTTGAGTAGAAAACCCACCCTGTATCTCCGCTTCCAATCACAGCGTTATTATCACTTAACAAAACAAAAAACTGCAGATGCTAGAGATCAGAAACATGATTCTGAAGAACGGTCATTGGAACCGAAACGTTCACTATCCTTTCTCTCCACAGATGCTGCAAGACTGCTGAGTTTTTGACAGCAATTTCTATTTTTTGTCACCATGTTCTCATTGCGGGTCTTTTTCTAGATGCGAGGATGAATTTAATTTGACCAGTCCTTTAAATGTTTGTGAGGTGGGGTCTGAAATGAGTTTCTGGGCGGTGTGGTTTCCACTGATAATTCGATCTTGTCCAAAGGCGGGAGAGACCATGTGCCCATTCGGAAAAGTGAGCACATTTCTCAAACACGAAGATTCTTATCAAACACATTCTCTGACCAGAATCTTAAGCATTTGTTGCTGCATCGGATGCGTGAGATCATGAAGGCAGAGAGGACATGCGGTACAGTAAAGGATTGTTTCGTGGAGAGAGGTGCGCTAGTTTCCAAACAATTGTGTGGTATTTTGTGGTTTTATCTCCGTGTTTTATGTGTGCTTTAACAATCCCGTTCTGATACTTCTTTACTCAAAACTAGCACCAAACCCAGTGGACGTTAGGTTTAACTTTGTTTTTACACTGAATTAATGGTTAGTTGAAATTTGCAACCAGCAACTCTTCATAATTTGAATGTTATCGTCATCGATATCAAATGTCCGAATCTCTGCGCGAACGGAAGTACACTGAACAGCAGACAATACTAGGACTGAGTATTAAATATACAATTTTTCAGGGAAATACCTGCTTATTTTCAAGTCAAGCAGATTAACGGCTAAAGGTTTCTCGGAGAATTCAAATCAAGGAAACAAACAATTCAGACGATTAAAAAGAGTGGCATTTTCTGTCTGTCTCTGTCACTCTGCCTGCGACTCCATCTCTCTGCCTGTCTCCCAGTCTGTCTCGATCTCTGTCTGCTTCTGTCGCAGTCTGTTCAATCCTCTGTCTGTCTCGATGCTCGGTCAAATTTCATTCATCTTTTGGATTTTCATTTTATAATTTCAGAACTAAGAACCAACAATGTTTGAGTTCTATCTAAGCTGCATTTAAGTCTTCCACGAAAACCTTATCGAGCAACAAATGGCAAGTGCTCTGTCTCCACAGATACTGCCTGACTTCCTAATTATTTCGAGTATGTCCTGATTTTATTTCACATTCCCAGCATCTGCAGTTTGAGTTTTGGATGAATTCTGTAATGATTGGAAAGGTTTGGAAGGAAATGCAATTTACTGAGATTATCTTAATTTCTAGATTTTACTATGCAACCCGGCAGTAGAAATGAAATAGAATGATGCAGGATAATGAATACTCACCAGGCATCAGGAAGATCAGAGATCGATCCCGTGCCTGTCTTTGAATGCCTTATTCACGAAAAGTCCGAACGACTGGAAATTATGTTACTTGAAATCCATGTACCTGCAGTGCACTGGGAGAGTGATAAGGTTTTTAATCAGCGTAGAATAGAATCATACAATCATAGGATTTTAAGTACAGCAGGAAGTCATTCGATCCATCGTGCCTGTACCGGTACTGAAAAAGCTACCCAGCTAGTTCCATTCTCCAACTCTCTCTCCTTAACCCTCCAAACCATCACTTTCAAATATATATCACTTTTTCTTCTGAGATCTCCTATAGAATCCACCCTCCCAGGCATTGCATTCCAAATTATAATAGCTGTCTGAGTAAAGGCGTTTCTCCTCATCTCACTCCTAGTTCTCTTGTTGACCATCTTGAAATTGTGACCCCCTACTTACTGACTTAACAGCTAGTGTAAACAGAATATCCTTCTCTCCCCTGTCAAAACGTTCAGAACTTCGCACACCCCAATAAGGCCACTTCTTAATCTTCACTACTCCAAGGAGAATATGCCCACTTTCTGAAATCTTTCCTTGTATCTAAAATCGCTGAAATCTGATATTGTTCTAGTAAATCTCGTTTGCATTCTATGCAGGGCTCTAACATTCTTCCTTAAATAACATGCCCAGAACTGCAAACAATACTCCAAACGTGGTGTGAACGATTATTTGTAGAAATTTGACTTCACTTCCTTGCATTTCAACTCTACACCTCTATTTATAAGCCTAAGGATTCTATAAGCCTTCTTAAAAGCTGTTTCAACTTTCCTGGTGACTTTTAGATAATTATGGATACAAACCCTGAAGTCGCCCTGCTGCTGTACACCCCTCAAGTTCTACCACTTACACTGCATTAGTTCTCAGTATTTCTTCTATTCAAATGCATTGCCACATATTTCTCTCGATTGAAGTTCATCTGCCAAATATCTGTCCATTTGACCAACTTGTCAATATTCCTTTGAAGTTACTCAGCATTGTCCTCACAATTCACTCTTCTCCCTTAGTATCTTCTGCAAATTTAATGATTTTTGCCCTCAATACCCAACTCCAAATCATGTACATAAATTTAAAAAATGAATCCCAACATTGATCCCTGAGGAACACCACATTCATCTCATCTCCAATTGGAGAAATGCAAACTATCCCTACCAACTTTTAATCCATGCTGCCAAGGATCCATCAATTCTAAACAGTTCTAATTTACTAACTATGTGGCACTGTATCAAATGCTTCCTGAAAGTCCAAATATAGATCATCCACAGCACTACCCTCATGCACATTCTGTGCCACCTTGTCAAAAAACTCAAATAAATTTGTCAGCGAAGATGAACCCTTGACAAAATCATATTGACCATCTCGGCTTCACAATTTTCTCTAAGTCTATGTTTATTTACCTTATTTTGTATTATAGCTTCCATCATTTTTACCATGATTGATGTCAAGCTGAAAGATCTATAGTTTCCTGAGTTTTCCTTTGGCCCTTTCCAAAACAGCTGTGTCACATAGGCAATCCTGCAGTCTGCTGGGACTAATCCTACATTCAGAAAGGCCTGGAAAATGTCTGTCAATGGCTCTGCAATTTGCTCACCTACATCTCTCAGAATTCAATCTGTATCTGGTGACTTCTCTATCTGGTGTGCTGCCAGTCTTTTATTTTAGCTCCTCTTCTTTATCTGTTCCATATTTTCACCTAAGCAATTGTCACCATTTTCTAATTAGGTAAGGACAGAAGTAAAGCTCTCATTTAATACTTCCCTATTCCTCTTGCTTCAATTGAACCTGCAACAGTCAACTTCTAATCACCAAAATCAGCTCTTTTCCAGTCTTGAAACTTAACCCTTGACTGATGTTTTGTTTATCCTTTTCCAATTTAATATTAAACATTATCATATTATCATTGCTGTTTCCCAAATGTTCCGCCTCTCTGATATTCACTACTTGGCCTATCTCATTCCCTTGGACATGATCCAGTACACGTCCCTCTCTGGTGCAACTGGAAATGTACTGGACGTTTTTCTCCACATGTTGCAGGAATTTCTTCCCTTCCATCCCCCACTCTCTACCTTTTTCCACATCCACCCTCGGATAATTGAAATCACCAACTATCACAACCCTGCTTGAACTGCAAATTTCCTTAATATGCCTAACAAATGTTCTCTTCTATTTCCTCTCCACTATTTGGAGGTCTATAATAAATAATCATCAAGGTCACTACTCCCTTTCTGTTTCTCATCTCCTGCCATAGATTCAAATTCAGGAACTGCATCTCATTCAAGGCTAATGATATTATCTTTGACCAAGTTTGCTATACGTCTTCCCTTTTTCATCACCTGATTTTTACGCAAAAACTTATAACCCAGGATATAAAATATCCAGTCTTTTCAGTCACATTCCCCTTCTTCCAGTTCCCAACTTTTGTTCAGTATATTATGTGCATTTACATATATGCTATTTATATCTGCCTTTATCTTCTTCTTGCCCTTTGGAAAGTGACCATTTCTTTGTTCTTTGTCAACAATCAAGTCTTCCCTCACTTCCTTTTCCCCATTATCCACCTCCTCTCTTTTACCTTTTTCTCATACTGCTGAAATTAGGCCCAGCAGTCAATCAACCTCTTTGCCTTACACATTTAAACCCACCCCAATACAGTACATAATTTCTCAGCCAGCAGATTGGTTTGCATTTCTGTTCAAGTGAAGCCCATTGTTTCTGACAGCTCTCTCCTTTTCCAAAGTGATCCCAATGCCCCATAACTCTAAGCCCCTCCATTCTACACCATTCCTCAAACATTCAATTTACCTCCCTGATCTAGTATTTACTAAATGGTGAAGTGCGTGGCACAGATAATATTTTTGAGATTACTACTCCAGAGGTCCTACATTTCAACTTACTCCCTAACTCCTGAACCTGATCCTGCAATTCATCCAATCTTTGTCACCCTATGGTGTTGGTTCTCACATGAACCACAGCCTCTGATTGTTCATACTCCCTTTCCAGAAGTTTAACCAGTAGAACCGTTGCACCCCAAATCTTTGCACGCATGAGACAAATGACCATATGGGATTCATGATCTGTTCCTCACATATTGAGTCACCCACGGCCTAACATCTTTCTAATTTGCCTGCTATCTCCTTATTTTCCCAGATTAGCCTCAAGCAGTATGGTACTGTGATTCTCCTTAAGGCCTGAGTCAGTCATGTTTCTCATTAAATAGGCACCTAAAATTTCTCACCTGATAGACTGCTCCAAGGAGTCCTGGATTTCGTAGATCTGCTGTCTCTTTTTTTTCAATGAGTTGTCACTCACACACGTGCCTTCTCTGCAGTCATCATTGCCTGTCTATTCATGATGTGGAGTGACCACACCCCTTCTTCGACATAGTTCAGGAAGGAAAGTTGCTGCTCCAAACCAGCCACATGTTATTCAAGAACTGCTGCCTTCTGGCACTTCTCACAGATGTGATTGGTCTAGATGGCTTGTAGAACCAAAACTTCAGTCTAACCATATCATAGGCATTCCCAGAGTCCCTGCCATCATTATTAACATGGTTCTTTTCACCCAGGTTTTCTGCGCTTCCCTTCTCGTTTGTGCTGGGACAGCTGACTTCTCTGTGAGTTCTCCTTTGTTGCTGCTCACTCTTCGATTCTATTGGATGCTTTTCCTCCTGAGACCAGCAGATCCTCCATGATTTCCTTCCTACATTTGATGAGTGAGCCGACGTCTCCCAGGAACCTCCTCAGTTGCATTTACTACCACTTTCTGTTGAATGCTGTTCCTCTTGTTGAGCACTGGGTCCTCAACAATTCCTAATCAGTTGTAGTGAATGAGTTGACCTCTCCCAGAGTCCACCTCAGTAATTTCTCATTGCCCCGCTCTCTATAATGCAACTGCTAAAAAGCTGCTAGCTGTAACAGATAGGTGACTTGGAATATGAGGTTGGCCATGAGAGTTTGACGATGAGGAGATATTAAATAAGCCATCTAAAGCCTTTTGCTTTGGATGAAAGAAGTTTGAATCCAATTGTCAGGTTTATTTCAATATACCAAAGAGTGATTTTGTCATGGTAGACATTAACACCACTGTTTAATTTGGTAACGAGTTCAGGGGAAATGAATTCCAGCCATTTTCCCAAATGTGTTTGGATCCAAACAGCAACCTTGGTATTCTTCTGAAGCCTCTAAGATCAAGTTTGAACTGACAATCTTTGGCGTTATCAGTCAAAGTGCTAGTTATTGAGTCACACAAGCAGGCACACTGAAAACAATGGTTAAATATTGGAACAATGCAATTTATCGCGCGTAGACGACCACATTCCAAACATTAAAGTTGGGAGAGCATCATTTCTTAGCTGGGAAATGGGGTGGGCGATGTAGGGGATTCGTTGATTTATGAATCATGCATATCCAATCAGATATGAATTAGCATTGAATAGAGACGAACTCAGCCAGCTCGGCAGTTTTTTTAAAAATCGACCACCATCTTAGTGAATGGCAGAACAGGCTCAAAATGCCAAATGGCACTCTCCTGCTCCTATTTCTTATGATCTTGCGAAGGGGGGGGGGGGGGGGTGGGGGGGAAGGAGATCCCCAGAGTAGCAAAAGGTTTATTTTGCACAGTTTGAATCTGAATTATTGTGAAAAAGAATGCATTTCGCATCCAATGTCATAAATTTGTGAGTTTGTTTGTCACAGAGCGAAGCGCTCCCCAGTTATTAATTCACAAGGTGACAGGTAGCATAGGAAATGTGTATTTTCTGTTGAATGCATTTACTTATATTTACCAATTGGATGTTGTTCATCAAAACAAAGGATACTCTTCACTTGGAATGATAACTGTTAAGAATGGTGAATTCCGAGTGAAATTCCACCCCCTATTGGTTGCTCAGTCGATAACAATTTGCATTCTTCTCTCCGTTAGATCAGATTGGGAAAATGTGTGTAAAGAATTAATAGTTAGAGAGAAAGGTCGGGAATTGAGGTTAGAACACACAGCAGAATTGAGGAAACAGCAGCAATACATTTAAGACTGATCGTTATCCAGGATTTATTCACTTGCTGGAACCTCGGAGAGTCTCAGCAACATATCCTGACGCTGATCTCTTGATAAAGATTTTGCAAACTTTCAGCTTTCTCTCTAACACTCATCGTGGTTTGTGAATGGTGATTTTCGTGTCATTTCATTCAAATCCTCTTACTCCCTCCTTATGCACTTTAATGTATATAATAGGACAATAGCGCTTTGCTCGAATAATTTGGCTTCCCAAATGTTTTGCTCTGATAAATATCTCAATGTTATAGCATGAATAATTTTTTGTCTCTTTTCTAAGTGAGATTGCTGCTATTCCCAGGTATATTTTACTGTTATTCAGTGATGGGACGTGGGTATCACTAGCCTGCCCAACATTTATAATCCATCCCTAATTATTCAGGAGAAGCTGTGGTGAGCGGCCATTTTCATTTGCAGCCGCTCCTGGGAGGTTAGGGCACTCACAGTGCCGTTGGCAGGAAGTTCCTGGAGTTTGGTTTAACAACAGTGGAGGGACTACAATATATCTCTAAATCTGGATGGAAATAACTTGTATAAAAACCTATTGGCCGATTGCATTCTCACAATTCCGCCACAGCCGACTGAACCAGGTTGTCTCCTGGATGGATTATTGTGGAAGACTGAGAGGTATGCTCGATCACGAGGTTACACATTGTGGTTCACAGTGTATCATTGACAATTAGTCTGTACACACCATGCATCATGAAGGATTGCGAAACAGAATGCTTTGCCTTCTGAAGGTGTGCGTGGCTGTCCCTCCTCGCAGTGGTGTAGGAATCAGAATACGTTCTATTCCCCCGCTTCCCTTAAAGCTTCTTCCTGTCTCTGCTCAACAGATTAAACACTGATTTGTTGGTTAAAGTATGGGGTGAGTTATTGTTTGATGCGAAATTTCCTGCACTCAGGAATGTAAAGTTGTGGATTCCCGAAGACAAGGTTCCTACCTTCAAGATCTCGCATTGTCCCGGATGGGTCTGTGCTGCTCGTGGGACAGGGCTGGGCATGGTCTCACTTGGCAAAACCAATTGTTATTTTTACTGGAACGGTAGTTACACAGTGTGTGATAGCTTTCCTTATTTAATTGAGGCGGTTGGGTATCGATGCCTGCATTGTGGATGGGTCTCGTTCTGCGTAGCTTGTAACAATCACAGTGCGCACGAAGACCTGCGATGGAACCCCTTCCGGACATGCGGCCCAAAGCAATTCTCACCTACTTGTGTTCAGATTCTTCAAATTCCCGATGGGAGCTTAATTCCACGCAATGCACCTTCCCAGAACGACTGGAGTTTTCGAAAGTTTGATTTGTTTCTGCCCGTGGAGTATTTTGCCCACAGCTCCCAAAACACAAAACGCGAGCAAAGTTTCAAACAGAAATTTTATTTTGAATGAGAAAGAACCTCGGTAATCAGAGCAATCCTATCTAGTCACAATGAGGACTGGACTGCTACTGCACAATTCTGCAACTCAAACTGTCTGATCAGACCCTGAGTCCCACTGGGTGAAATTATCCTCATTTCCTACTTCACTCCAACAGGACGTGAACCTCCCAATCGATAATAAAATCACAACGTAGCAAATACATCGTGCAGCTCCCTGCGCTGAACGGATCCACAGTTGCTCAGTGGCTAGCATTGCTGCCTCACAGAGCCAGGGATCGAGTCTGATTCCACCTTCAGGGGACTGTCTGCGTCAAGTGTGCGCATTCTCCCCGTCTCCCACGGTCCGAAGATGTTCCCGTTACGGAACGACCATGCTAATTTTCCAGTATTCCAGGTGTACGCGGGTTAGGTGGAGCAGCCATGGGAAATGTAAGGGTCACAGGGGCGGCTGTCAGAGCTGGGTCTTGATGGGATGTCGTTCGGAGAGTCGGTGCGGAGTCGATGGGCCGAATGACCTCTTTTCACACTGGAGGGATTCTATTATTTGGAAAGAAGGAGGAAACCCTAGATGAGATGGTATGATGGTGCTTGGGCTTTGTCGAGGAGCGGAGAAATAGGAGAGAATCCGAGCTTGCTTTTCTTTCCCGCAATTCTGATTAATCTGGGGCTTGGAGCTAATAAACAGAATATCTAAACTGTACGGTTAATATCATTTAAATGTATATCTCTTTCAACCAATGCTGCCAGTGATCTCTCTCGGTCAAATCAAACGGGCTCAGAGACATTCCTATACCCGAGAGATCTGTGGAGCTCAAATATAACTCACACGTCCATGTTATCATTTGATGAGCATTACGTCTTCCTAATTAGGTTAGGTTCAGCAATAACTAACCTCCCCTGTATGGCCATATTACCCGCTTTATTAAATAGGGTTTCCCTTGGTTGGACTGTGACCTTGGCTGGGCTCTTACCGCTTTACTCCGATGCCCTGCAGCAGCCATGGATGTCTGCAGCAATTCGCGATACCTGTCGGCTATGGGAGCGGCGCCCGCCCTCAGCACTGCCAGGCGATGGAGACAAAGATGAGAAATGGGCTGCACCACATCACTGCATAAAGAGAGGCACCTCGCGCAGGAAGGAAGGAAGTGGGAGTTGCAGCTTGACAGCGTTTGTCATTGGCGGCGTTTCAGCACTAGCTCAGCGGACAGTTCCACGCCCACTCGCTCCTGGCTGCTGCAGCTCCTTTTAAACGCTAAACATCACACAACACCCAGGTTATAGTCCAACAGGTTTATTTAGAATCACA
This sequence comes from Chiloscyllium plagiosum, assembly GCF_037043375.1. Classification (NCBI taxonomy): domain Eukaryota; kingdom Metazoa; phylum Chordata; class Chondrichthyes; order Orectolobiformes; family Hemiscylliidae; genus Chiloscyllium; species Chiloscyllium plagiosum. The sequence goes on along the minus strand of NW_028270151.1, from coordinate 29,294,432 downwards.
AGCTGTCGAAGCGTTGCGTCTTCATCAGTTGGTTGTGGATGTGGTTGTTGATGTGGAGGTGCCGGTGTTGGACTTGGGTGGACAAAGTTAAAAATCACAAAGCACCACGTTGTAGTCCAACAGGTTTATTTTGAACCTAGTACTGTAACATGGTGTTGTGTGATTTTTAACTTTGTCCTAGTTTTGAGCTCACGTTGGGGGGCGGCTGCAGGGACTCTCAATGTGGTTACCTTATCGCAATTTGGCAGTTGCTTCGGTATTGGGATATTGGGACAGGTCCATTACGATGAATGCAGCCAATTCAGTCAAGTCTTAGAGTCATATACTGCACGGAAACAGACCCTACGGTCCAATTCGCCCATACCCACCGGATATCCGAACTTAATGTAGTCCCATTTGCCAACACTTGCCCAATATCCCTCTAAACCATTCCTATTCATATACACATCCAGATGCCTTTTAAAAGTTGTAATTGTACCAGCCACCGACACTTCCTGTAGGAGAAAGTGAGGGCCCCAAAGGATCATTCCACATTCAACAGAAATTTATCTGTACCTTTACCAATGTCGAAAATCACACGACACCAGATTATAGTCCAACAGGTTTAATTGGAAGCACACTAGCTTTCGGAGCGACACTCCTTCATCAGGTGATTGAGCATGTCTACCAATGTCATAGACTATACCTTTGCACCAGATGTGGTCTCCTCTACATCAGGGAGACAGGATGCCTTCTTGTGGATCGTTTCAGAGAACATCTCAGGGACACCTGCACCAACCAACCACACTACCCTGTTGCTGAACACTTCAACTCCCCTGCCACTCCGTCAAGGACATGCAGGTCCTGGGTCTCCTCCACTGCCAAACTGTTACCACCCAATGCCTGGAGGAAGAATGCCTCATATTTTGCCTTGGGACTCTGGAACCACACGGGTTAAATGTGGATTTCAACAGCTACCTCATTTCCTCTTCCCTCACATTATCTCAGTCCCAAGCCTCCAATTTAGCACCACCCTCCTGATCTGTCCATCATCTCTCCACTCCACACCCCCAACCTATCACTTTCTCCCTCACCTTCATCTACCTATTGCATTCTCAGCTACTTGCACCCCAACCCCACCCCCTCCCATTTATCACTCTGCCCCTGGCCCACAAGCCTTATTCCTGATGAAGGGCTTATGCCCAGAACATTGATTTCCCTGCTCCTCAGATGCTGCCTGACCTACTGTGCTTTTCCAGCACCACACTCTCGACTCTACACTTCTTCTGGCAGCTCATTCCATGCACGTATCAGCCTCTGTGTAAAAAAGATGATCCTTTTGCCCCTTTTAAAATTTCCCCCTCTTACCCTAAACTTATGCCCTCTAATTCTGTTCTCCCTCCCCTCCCCCACCTTTATGATTTTATAAACCTCTATAAGGTCACCCCTCAGTCTTCCACGCTCCAGGGAAAGCAGCTCAAGCCTATTCAGCCTCTCCCTATAACTCAAATCCTCCAACCCTGGCAACATCCTCTTAAATCCTTTCTGAACCTTTCAAGTTTCACAGTATCCTTCCGATAGGAAGGAGACCAGAATTGCACACAATATTCCAAAAATGGCCTAATTAATGTCCTGTATAGCGGCAACATGATCTCCCAACTCCTGTACGCAATACTCTGACCAATAAAGGAAAGCATACCAACCATCTTCTTCACTATCCTATCTACCTGAGGCTCTACTTTCAAGGAACTATGAACCTGCACTCCAAGGTCTTTTTGTTCACCAACACTCCGCAGGACCTTACCATTAAGTGCGTAAGTCCTATCCTGATTTGTTCTTCCAAAATGCAGCACCTCACATTTATTTAAATTAAACTTCATCCGCCACTCCTCCCCATCTGATCAAGATCCTGTTGTACTCTGAGGTAACCATCTTCGCTGTCCAACAAACCTCCAGTTTTGGCTTTGTCTGCAAACTTCCTAACTATACCTCCTATGTTCACATCCAAATAATTTTGAGTTGTTTCATTGTCCTGTCCCTTCATGACTTGAGCTTATTTGTTGACATTTCAATCCTGCAACACCATTGAGAGATTCTGGATTATTGATATCATGATATGTGGATGGTTCTTTGAGTAGATAGTCCATGCTATATCTCCGCTTCCAATCACCGTGTTCATATTACGGGTCTCTTTCTCAGTGCCTGGATAAATAGAGATTGATCAATTGTTTTGGTGTTTCTGAGGGAGGCATCATGAGACGGAGTGGGGAGTGGGTTGCGGGGCCAGATGATCTTCACTAACCACTGCAAAATGCTGGAGTGACCATGGGGCCCATAGCTCTCCAATGCACAGAATTTTATCAAACAACGCTCTGACCAGAATCCGGAGGAGTGCTGGCTGATCCCTTCTCAAACTGAATCATCCAGAGGTGGAGATGCTGAAGGGTGTTTCCTCTTATGAGGAAGAGTATAACTCTAGGCAGCAGTTTCACAATGGATCAGTGGTTAGCACTACTACCTGGCTATATTAGGTACCTGGGTTCGTTTCCAGCCTCAAGTGACTGTCTGTGTGGAGTTTGTACGTTCTCCGTGTCTGGTGAGTTTTCTTCCACAGTTCAAAGATCTGCAGGTTAGGTGAATTGGCCATTTTAAATTGTCCACACTGTTCAGAGATTTGTTGGTTAGGTGCACTAGTTGGAGGAACTATAGAGTAATATAGGGCTGGGTGGATTACTCTTCAGAGGGTCGGTGTGGACTTGTTGGGTCAAAGGGCCTGTTTCCACGCTGTAGGAATTCTAATTCTATAAAGGATGAAGTCACCATTTTAAGACTGAGCTGGGAGATGTCAGAGGGTCGTTAGTCCTTGAACATCTTTCCTCAGAAAGTAGCACAGGCTGCGTCATTGAAATGAATCAAGGCAGAATTCGATAGGCTGTGACGAGACAGCAAAATCTCGTCAGCAAATTGGACCACAATCAGTTCAGCCTGAATTTAAATATATGGATATCAGGGGAGATAGGCAAAATAGTTGACTCCAGCTCCTACGCAGAAGGTGGTATGTGTATGGAATGAGCTGCCAGAGGATGTGGTGGAGGCTGGTACAATTGCAACATTTAAGAGGCATTTGGATGGGTACATGAATCGGAAGGGTTTGGAGGGATATGGGCCGGGTGCTGGCAGGTAGGACTAGATTGGGTTGGGATATCTGGTCGGCATGGACGGGTTGGACTGAAGGGTCTGTTTCCACGCTGTACATCTCTATGGCTCTATTTGTTGCTGGATCAGATTGTGTGGGTTTATGAATGCAGAGACTGGGTGAGGCACAGAAAATGATTATTTCCTGGGGAAAGACACGCTCATTTCCAAATAATTGAGTGGCAGCTTTATGTGTGCTTTAACAATCCCGTTCTGATATGTATTTATCTTAAAACTAGCACCAAATCCAGTGGACTCTGGATTTAATTTAGCTTTTACACTAATTTGGTGGTTAGTAGAGATTTGCAACCTACAACCCTTCACAATTTTAATGTTATCGACCTCCCTGATCGCTTCAACCAATATGAAATACCTGAATCTCTGCGCGAGAGCAAGAAAACTGCAGTCAGCACCAGACCGACTATTACATAAAGCATTGTCCGGAGAAATACTTGCTTTTATTTACATGAACAGGTTAAGCAAATTCTACGGATAACGGTTTCTCAGATAATTCAAATTGAAGGGAAAAAATTATTCAGATTTTATCACAATTAAAAAGAGTGACACTTTCTATCTGTCTCTGTCTCTTCGAGTGCGATTCCATCTCTGTCCGTCTCCCTGTCTGTCCCGGTCTCTCTGTCTCGACGGTCTGTCCAATTTCGTTTATCTTTTGGATTTTCGTTTTGGAATTTCAAAAATCGGAACCTACAATTTGTGAGCTCTGCTCTAAGCTTCATTTAAGTCTTCAGCGGAAACCCTAACAAATGGCAAGCTTTCTGCCAACACCGATGCTGCTGAACTATTTGTAGTTATGTCCTCATCTTAGTTCAGTTTGAATTTTAGAAGATTCCTGCGCTGAGTGGGAACGGCTGGACGGAAATACAATTCGCCGAGATTATCTTCATTTACAGATGGCACGGTCTAACCCGGCACCAGAAATAAACTGGAATAAACATATCAGGCAATGATCTGTTGCTTTTGCCAGACGTCAGGAAGAGTTGCAGCTTGTTCACAAAAGACCGAAGGACCGAAATAATGTTAGTTTGAACCATTGTTCTTGTAGTAAATTGGGAGAGTGAAAGGAGATTTCCTGGATTATTATGCAGATATTTCTGTTAATCAATGTGAAGGAACTTGAGGAGAAATAGATTGTGGGAGCGGCTTGGCTAGCGAGTGCTGATGAATATATTAAGGCTGCAGTAATTGTTCCATACACGTCGCTGTGTTTTGACAAGATAAGTAGGAGCCTATGAGCCTGAATGGATTCTGTCCTGTTTATGGATAGTAGCGCCAGGAAGCTCTACAATACCATTTATCGTAACTCAAGGCAAGGCAGAAACTCGTGTCACTGTTAGTGTGATGTGCCAGTGGCCCGGGAGATTAATGAGCTGTTGGTCTGTGAGAGGGGCCTGTGACTAATCTGGAACCGTCTCAAAGGGAAATAAATCGCCGAAATTAATCGCTGATTCATTAAATGAACATTATTTTAGAATGGCAGACATTGAGGCGCCTCGGAGTAGTTAAAGCTGGAATTGTTCTCAACCTTGACATTGAGACGGTGCGGAACAGGTCAGGAACATAACATTGACCTCTTGTATTAAAGAGTGGAGCAAGAGAGTGGCACCTTCAAATTGGTGATATAGGCACGATGAGCCGAATGGATTAGTTTCGTCACCATTGAACTTCTTGATCTCCATTAATGATTTAGATCGTTCTGTACTGCAGACGATTTCAAAATTTACTGAGGACGTAATTTGGAAGCATTGTGAACTTGAGGGTCGCAGAGAAGTTCGAAAACATAGAAAGGTTGATGAAATTGACAGACATGTTGCACAGCGAATCCAATTCAATGAAATGTGAAGTGATTCGTTTTGGTGGAATAAACCCGGAGAGACTGTGTAAAATAAAGGGTGTAATTCGAAGGGATTGCAGGAGCAGGCGCACCTGAAAGCCTGGGTGCACAAATTATTGAAGGAAGTTGGATTGCAGCACAAAGAGAAAGGGTACAAAACTCACGGTCGTGGCATAGAGAAGGAGGGTGTAAGATGTAGAATTATAGCACTTTGGGAGAGGGTAATAGAGTCAGAGTTTCAGCACAGTGAGGGAGGGTATCAGACCAGCAAGGGAGTGTACAAAGGTTACAACATAGTGAAGGAGTGTCGTAAACTCTAGGTTGCAGCATATAGGGATTCTCAGGGATATAGCACAGTGAGATGGGGGAAAGGGTGCAAGACCCAGGGTAACAGCATCACAAGGGAAGATAATAGACCCAGCATTACAGTATAATGATAAAGGGTACAAGGTCCAGGGTTACACTACAGTTAGGGAGGGTAATAGGATTACAGAACATTGAAGGGACATGGGACTGGTGGTCTGTAGGACCCAAGGTTATAACACAGTCAGAGAGAGCATAAGACATATGTTACATTACAACATAGAAAGGTATAAGACACAGAGTTACAGAACAGTGAGAGAGGATAATAGATCCAGTGCAATGAGGAAGATTATAAGACCCAGAGTTATGGCACAGTGAGGGTGGAAGGCTGGTGTATAGATTCCATGTGCTATAGCAGTGTGAGGGTAAGTATAGGATCCAAGGTTATAGCACAGTAAAGGAGGCTATAAGAACCAAGGTTAAAGCACAGTGAGGTGGGAGGGTATAGGACATGGAATGACAAAATGGTGAAGGAGGTAACTGACATGTCAGTTAATGAATTTCAACACTGATAGGTGTGAGGTATAACCTTTAGTAGGATGATCCCTGTGCAGTAGGCAATGGAATTCCATCTTGCCAACTACAACCAATTAAGTGACGATGCTGGACCTTTTGAGTCTATAATGAATAATGGCCTGATGCCAAGAATAACACTTGACAGTTCAGCAGCACCCTTGCTATGATAACTATTTGTTCCAGTGCACCAAGTGCATGAGGATACATTGACGGGCAGTTGCTGTGATGATGGTCAATTGAGCTGTGGATAGTTGGCATGTAATTACAAAGCCTGCTTCCAGACTCCCAGTTTAACTGGACCAACTCCCCTTATGGCATCTCTTCCAAACCGCCCGCACCCCCTTAACTGGACAACTATTCATTCAGGTTCTGGGCAGATGTTTCATTTCATATCTTTTCTGTTGCTAGAAAAATATCTCTGGTAGTAGAAAGGTACAAGTTATCACCAAGTACTTTCGGATGCCCCTTTCCAATTACATCATCTTCAGTTAAATAAAATCACAATAGTGCAGGTACTGGAGATCTGAAATAAAAATGAAAAGTGCTGGAGAAATGAAATAGGTCTGGCAGCATCTGTAGAAAGAGAAAACAGTGAATATTTTGAGTTTAATGTCCCCCCCACCCCTTGGAACTCTGAGTGTTTGCTTTACTCTCTCGTACCTTAGTGGGCAGTTGAGCAATTCTTAGTGATTCATGTCTGTGTCTGTCTTGCTTCCTGTGGTCTAATATTCAATTAAATTTCTTATTTTGCAAGTAATATGTGACTCTTTATTTTCTATCTATTTTGAAATTTACCACATGTCCATCCGATAAGTTTATACATATCTTCTTGAAATGTGTTCCTGTTTGCCTCAAAATGAACTCTAACTCCGACCCAATTTGGAAACAACCACAAATTTCTAAATTGTGCTTTGATTCCAAAATCATCAAAATAAATTGATAATGCCAATGCTTTTTTTTCTGAACGACCTTTATTCATAGATTCTGTGACTCTGAGCAGCTAGTTATCCCCACTCTGCTTTCTGTTTGCAGTTAATTTGCATTCATTCTGGCATTTGCTATGATTCTGCATACTTTATTCCTTAGTTTATTAAATGTTAACTTTTGAACATCATTTGGAAACATAAAGTATTACATCTACCATATTATATTTTCCAAATGCTGCTGATGACTCAGACTCCAATTAAATTGGTCAAGTAACATGTTCTTTCAAATTGAAAATACTATTATTAAAGTTTGGCTTCCAGCAATGTATCTTTCTGAAAAAAAAATGGCTTTCATTATTTTCTCTAAATTTGTTTCTCTCTCCAAGGTTCAGCCTTACCTGCTGAGTGTTCTTAACATGTTATGTTTATATTTATTAGAACTCTTGTTTAAAACATTAAGACAATTGAAGATTTTAGGGTTTTTTTTAGCCAGATGTCTTTCAACAGCACATTTATAGATTTGATAATAAAGGTACTATGTGGAGTTTCATTTCAAATCCGTTCTAAGTTATATATTAACAGCAAACTACTGAGAAATTTTGGCAAGTTGGGAATGCTCCTGAAGAGAAATGGAGTCAATTTTCAGATTAAATGTTTAACTCTTTCTTTCTTGATGGGCAGTGTCTTGCATGCTGCATTTTCCCAACACTTTTGTTCTTATCCAAAATTTCCAGTATCCATATTATTTTGCTTTAGTATGAGATAAATGGGAGTGACTTTGCAAAATTAAGATTTCCATTAGCCATTTATTTCAGATATGCATTTCAGAGTTAATTAGTTCGATCTGTTTATAGATTTATTACTTTGGGTGCAGATGTTTAGTTTTGTGGGAAAATAAGTGAATGACAAAAGAAAATTTGACAAGTACTGGGGATAGGTATATAAATAATGCATAGGAGTCAAGGATTGACGGGAACAGATGGGAATGTGGAATTCAAACAGAAACAGATCACACATGATGTCATTTAATGACAAAAACATTCTGGTCATCTTCAACTGAAGCTGTGACATTTTCAAGTCGAGCTGAAAGGACAGACTGCCAGAAAAGGTCGGCACAACATCAAGGGCCGAAGGCCCTGTACTGTGTTGCACTGTTCTATGTTCTATGTTCTAAAAGTAACACCGATGGCAATGTAGTGCTCCTCAGTACTGCATGGAATTGACACCTTAGGCCTCCCATTACTGGATCCTCGGTAAGGCCATGATAAATCTCACCAGGTTGTTTGAAATATGTGAGAAACGAAGCTCACTCACTTCAATAATTTCCATCCAAGACAAGATCTGAAACAGTAGTATCATTTAATACATTCTTGCAAGAGGGGTGTGGTGTCTATATACAAAATAGTCACACACACACACCGTGTTTAACGAGTACACAATGTTTATATAATTCGTTCCTCTTCCATCCTCCCATTGCTCCTCCCCTGTTTACATCTCCCACTTCTCTAAGACCGGCACCCATTACTCTTGTTTATCTCTTGCCTTATCCGGCCTTGTCTGTGACAAAATGCTTAATTCTGGCCTCACAAGGCCGTTTGACCACATTCTGCTGTGGTTCATTGTTAGGTATATCCTTCTTTACTGCCATCTGCTTCCCTTACTTGCAACATTTCCTCCCATTCCTCATCCATACTGAGCTTTATGACCTTTTAATTGAGGCTTGTTTTTGTTTTTGCAGAAGTGGGAAAATGATGCTTACAAAATCCTGTTTCTACAGGCATATCTGGCTTAACCTACACCCTTATAGCACCTTATCTATTTATCTGTAACATCTACCATTGTTTGCAGGCACATTTCATTCTTGTATGCACATTTTAGCTAATGCAAAAACAGTTATATATTTCCTTCACATAGTTTTTATCCTTGTTGCCTCAGCTCTTGGTTGAAACAATTATACACTGGTGTGAGTTTATTTACCTTGCATAAGTAATTATGATTGCAAAAGTAACACTACTTTACCTATAATCACAAAATATATGAAAGCATTTAATCTAGACAGAGGCTGCAGCATAACCTTCAAGTGTGAATGCATTTTTATTGCATCGTGCTTAAAAAGTAACACAAGGATTTTGAGTACAAATGCAAAACAAAAAGTAAAGGATGTGTTCATCAAATAGATTAAACTAAAGCTTCAGTTGTACTGCAGATTAATTGCAACTATTGTCAGATTATAATTAATATAAAAGGTACATAGGTACACACTGTCGTAGATTGCGGTGCAGTGTAAAAGACTCCGTACTTTATAGTGGGGTACAGTTGCCTATAGTGTCGAACAAAGTGTTCCAGTGGGGTACGAGTGTACTACAATGTGGTATAATACAATAAAGTAGGTTCAGAGGGAAAGAGTCAGTATGGCATAGTGAGACACAGAGTAGACCAATTGGATACGGTAGGACAACAGTGAAGTACAGTGAAGTTTAATGGGATAAAATGAGGTACAGAAGGGGAGAGTAGGTTACATGGCAGCAAAGTGGGAAGAAGTCATCGTGACATGGTGAAGTAAAATCTTACATTGAATACAGAGAAGTACAGTGCAATCCAATAGGGTGCAGTGAGGTGCAATGTTTCTTTTTTAATTTTATTCTGTGAATGGCGCTTATGTACGAGCTTCTACAACATCCTTGTCTGCATCCGCTACCACATGTAAAAGCTGGATCATTGGGTCCTTCAGAAGGTCCTACAAAGGAGCAAGTAAAGTTTGTCAGACACTGAAATGCAGAAATTCATCATGTCTTCGCATTGCCTCATGTTGATGTCGGTTATCTAACGCTGAGAGTCTCGTCAGTCCCATGTTGTAATTCCGCAAGTTAAAAAAGAACAGACCATTTCTAAGTTTTCTCCCAATAAAGCAAGGTCAGAGGGAGGTGTGCGGAAATGGTGTGGTGAGGGGAATGGAGATGAAAGATAAAATGGCTTAATCTACTCTATACTCAAGAAAATTCCAACACCAGTTTATGCTGGTCACAGTGAAGTGGGAGGGGTCAATATTCATGTGCTAGGAAGACCAAAAATACAAGTGATTTCTCCACTTTACCACGCTATCACAGGATATCTGCATGGTTGTTAGGCAAGGATGAGGTCCATATTCATTGGACCTTCCCTTCCTAATGATGGTGATCAAAACTGGAGGAGATTGTGGGGTGTATGTTTGCTTGCTGAGCTGTAGGTTTGACATCCAGACGTTTCATTACCTGGCTAGGTAACATCATCAGTGGCGACCTCCAAGTGAAGCGAAGCTGTTGTCTCCTGATTTCTATTTATATGTTTGTCCTGGATGGGGTTCCTGGGGTTTGTGGTGATGTCATTTCCTGTTCATTTTCTGAGGGGTTGATAGATAGTATCTAGATCTATGTGTTTGTTTATGGCATTGTGGTTGGACTGCCAGGCCTCCAGGAATTCTCTGGCATGTCTTTGCGTAGCCTGTCCCAGGATAGATGTGTTGTCCCAGTCGAAATGGTGTTTTTTTTTCCTCCATGTGTAGGGCGACAAGGGAGAGAGGGATGTGTCTTTTTGTGTCTAGCTGGTGTTCGTGTACCCTGGTGGCTAACTTTCTTCCTGTTTGTCCTACGTAATGTTTGTGGCAGTCCTTGCATGGAATTTTATAAATGACATTGGTTTTGTCCATGGGTCGTACTGGGTCTTTTAAGTTTGTTAGTTTTTGTTTGAGAGAGTTGGTGGATTTGTGTGCTACTAGGATTCCGAGGGGTCTTAGTAGTCTGGCTGTCATTTCTGAGGCTTCTTTGATGGTTAAGTGGTTAGGGTGTCTGGCTGTGTTTGGTCTGCTTGTCGTGGTTTGTTCCTGAGGAATCTGCGGACTGTATTTTTTGAGTATCCGTTCTTCTTGAATATGTTGTACAGGTGGTTCTCCTCTGTTTTCCGAAGTTCGTCTGTGCTGCAGTGTGTGATGGCTCGTTGGAATAGTGTTCTGATGCAGCTTTGTTAGTGTGTGTTGGGATGGTTGCTGGTGTAGTTAAGTATTTGGTCTTAAAAACAAACACCATTTCGACTGGGACAACACATCTATCATGGGACAGGCTAAGCAAAGACATGCCAGAGAATTCCTAGAGGCCTGGCACTCCAATCACAACGCCATAAATAAATACATAGATCTAGATACCATCTATCAACCCCTCAGAAAATGAACAGGAAATGACATCACCATAAACCCCAGGAACCCCATCCAGGACAAATATATAAATAGAAAGCAGGAGACAACAGCTTCGCTTCACTTGGAGGTCACCACTGATGATGTTAACTAGACAGGTAATGAAACGTCTGGATATCAAACTTACAGCTCAGCGAACAAACCTAGACCCTAAACCTCAACCTGAGCTACAAACCTTCACAAACCTTGCAAAAATAGAGGAGTTTGTGGCAAGAAAATATAAACTTAGCATCATCACTAACTCAACACATCCATTTCATTATCTCCAAAACCCATGTGAAATCGCACCTGACTGTAACTGATTTGATTACAGTGGTGCTGTAAAAGCACAGTAGGTCATGCGGCATCCCAGGAGCAAAAAATCGACGTTTCGGGCAAAAGCCCTTCATCAGGAATAGAGGCATGGTGCCTGCAGAGTGGAGAGATAAATGAGGGGAGGGTGGGGGTGGGGAGAAAGTAGCATAGAGTACAATAGGTGTTTGGGGGTGGGGATGGAGGTGATAGTCAGAGAGGAGGGTGGGGGAAGGTAGCAAAGAGTACAATGGGTGAATGGGGGTGGGGATGAAGGTGATAGGTCGGAGAGGAAGGTGGAGTGGATAGATGGAATGGAAGATAGGTAGGTAGGGCAGGTCATGAGGGCGGTGCTGAGCTGGAAGATTAGAGCTGGGGTGAGGTGGGTGAAGGGGAAATGAGGAAACTGGTGAAATCCACACTGATGCCCTGGGGTTGAAGTGTTCTGAGGCATTCTTCCTCCAGGCGCCGGGTGGTGAGGGAGTGGTGGTGGAGGAAGCCCAGGGCCTGCATGTTCTCAGCAGAGAGGGAGGGGGAGTTCAAATGTTGGGCCACAGGGCAATGGGGCTGATTAGTGTGTGTCTCCTGGACATGTCCCCGAAAGCGCTCTGCTAGGAGGTGTCCAGTCTCCCCAATGTATAGGAGACCACATCAGGAGCAACGGATACAATAAATGATATTGGTGGATGTGCAGGTAAAACTTGCCTCGCTGCCTCTATTCCTGATGAAAGGCTTTTGCCCAAAACGTCGATTTTCCTGCTCCTCGGATGCTGCCTGACCTGCTGTGCTTTTCCAGCACCACTCGAATCTAGACTCTGGTTTCCAGCGTCTGCAGTCCTTGTTTTTACCGAAAACTGAATTGATAACTACTCTTCCCTCCCCAATTTCAATTTCAATTCTGATTTCAATTCAACAACTGATACCTTCCTCGAGCAAAATTCGTTCTTTTGAAATGATCAGAATATTTGTAATAAAAACTGAATCAGGCAAACAAAGTTTTCACAGTAATTTACAATTACTGATCATCCTTTCCATGTTCTCAGGAGAAAGAACTTGCAATGATGTGATATCTTCCAAGTTCAGTCTAAATTCTGAGTGGCCCTATGTTGCTATCCTGATGTTGAGCAATCGATATGAAACAGACCACAGTGTACAGTGAAGCTTTCTATTTTGCTATTGCTCCACAAACAAGCAAATAAACAAATGATGCCAATCTGGTTCATGCTGCATACAATTGCAAGTACTGGGTCCCTCAGAATTTTTATTGTGTGTACCCCAAAGAATTAAACAAATATTATCTTGTTTCTAATAATTTAGTTTGTTGAATGGGTCAGAGGTAAATCTTACAATTTGTCGCTAAGAAACAATTAAAACTATTCTATGGCTGTTTTAATAGAATCCCAGTGACATTCTGAATTTATGCTTTTCTTCAGTCACAAGATGTTCCTGGCTCAGCCCAGGATTTATTACCTATCGTGACCTCCTCCTGAGTGCCTGGAATCACAAATAGCAAATGCCTAATTGGATACACTCCACATGATATCAGGAAATGACTGGAGGCGCTGGATACTGCAAAGGTTATGGAGCCTGACACCATTACGGCATTAGTACTGAAGACACGTGCTCCAAATCGATCCACAACTCAACCAAGCTGCTCTACTACAAGCTCAAGCCTGTTGTTTGATGATAATGTACATTCACTTGTTGGTGTCATACCTGGCACAAACAAAGATAGTTGTGATTGCTGGAGATCAGCCATCACAGCTCCAGGAGATCATGACAGCAGATTCTGAGGGTAGTGTCCTCTATCCAACCATCTTCAGCTACTGCATCAATGATCCATCATAAGGTCAGAAATAAGAATAGTCACTTATGATTGCAACATTCACTACTTTGGCAACTCTTTAAATACAAACTAAATGCAGTAAGATCTGTATAACATTTAGACCTTGGACCAACAAGTGGGATGCAATCTTCATATCAGGCAATGACCATCTCCAACAAGAGCAAAACTGTCAGCCTTGGCATTCAATGAGGTTTCCATTGCTGAATCCCCCACCCTCAACAATCTGGGTGTTAACATTGACTAAAATTTGAACTAGGTCAGTTGTATAAATACATAAGAACAGGTCAAAGGCCTGAATTGAGTAGCTCATTCCCTGACTTCTCAAATCCTATCTACTATCCACAAATCACAGGTATGGAGTGTGATGGAAAACAGTCCAATTGCCTGGATGAAGTCATCTCTAACAATATTCAAGAATTGTAACATTATCTAAGACAAAGGCACCTGCTTGCTTGGCACCATTTATTCTTTCTTGAATATTTATTCTATTACTGACACGCAGTGACGTTAATGAATATGCAAGATACTCTGCAGTAACTCAACTCAGTCTCACTGGGAAAACGTCAAACCTGCATCTATCCTGTCTATCCTTTCAAGAATTTTGAAAGTTTCAATGAAATAATCGTTTATACCTTGAAACTCATGAATACAGTCCCAGTTTGCCTAAACTGTCATCATAGCACAGTTCTGTTATCCCAGGAATAAGTCTGATGAACATCTGTTGCACTCACTCTATGGCAATGTCACAAGACCACTTTTTGAATTTAAGTGCAAGCCAGGACCTACCATAAGAAAATATTGATTAAACTGTTAATTTTAGTGCCACATAAATCTAAAATCAAGTATGTGTATTTATTTATTTTGTCCTCTGCTCACCATGCCACAGTGTGATGCCTGTGACCGTACATTATCTGTCAGTGCCTTGAAGACTGAGATGTAGTTTGAGACTTGTTGTATGTAGTCTATCAAAGACAATAAGACATAGGAGCAGAAATTAGGCCATTCACCCCATCGGGTCTGTGAGGTGTGTGCAACACTTGGACTCGCTTTCACTTTGAAAACACAAGATGGCAAGAGTGGTTACTCTCACTGCTTATAATTCCCCAAAAATTGTTGTCTCCCCAATCTGGCTTCAGCTCACTATCATGTTGCTTAGTAATTCTATCCACTGCTTAAAAGTCAATGCCTGATGGAACAGCCAGCCAACCCATCAATGACTACTTGAAGGAATGAATTTGAGATAAACATGACAATTTGTTCCATCACATCTCATTGCTGAAACAACCTGCTGAATGACTCTGCAAACTTCCTCAGGGGTGCTTAGACATTTTCCTTTGTCTTTGTCTTTTTCTAGAATTTTCTCCAGACTCAGGAAGTGTTGTTGTGTTTTGTTTTTAATTAGGAGGACCATAAACCTAGTTTTGATTTGAATGCATTCACAGCACTAATTTCATGTTGCTAAGTCTCTGACCTTTCTATGAAGTTCACAGTTCAGCTTGTTCAGTTTTGACATTGTGTCTGTAATGAACTTGAAGTTAGCAACCACACATCGTCTGGCAGTTCACTGCACATTTGATTCCTTAATTTTATAAATGTGACAAAATTCAGGCATCAGATAAAAAAATCTTTGGAAGGAATTCTCTTGACTTTACACCCTCACTTCAGCATGAAGGATTTGTTCAATATAGGCAATATCAAGTATATTGAGCAAGACCTCAGGCCAGAATACATAAGAACAGAATGCATTCAGCCCATCAAGTCTGCTCTGACATTCAATGAGATTGCAGCTGGTCTAATAAGCATCAACTGCTCTTTCCTGGTTTTTTTATTATAGCACTTGATTCCTTTAATAATTAAAAATCCTTCAATTTTAGCCTTGAAAATATGCAATGAGCCATCGTCAGCATCCCATGGTAAAGAATTCCACAGTTCATGACCCTCTGATAAAAGTATTTCCTCCACAATTCTGTATAAAACATTAATTTCTTATTCTGACGTTATGCCCTCAAGTTGTAGATTCTCCACAAGGGGAAAGAGCCTTTTTTCATCAATTCAGCCAAGCCCCTAAGAATCTTTAAGGACCTCTCTCATTCTTCTGTATTTCATTGATTACCAGCCCAATCTACTCACCCTTTCATCATAAGGATTTAAACAAGTGGTGGCTGAATGGCTCTTGCTTGAATCTTACAATCTTAACAACAACTCTCATTGTGGGAGAAAAGTTCATAGCTTTACTCGGTAATGATTGCTGGTGAATTAAACAGGGAAAATTTAGAAAAGAAGGGAAATCGGGATCATTTCTACAAATTGCAACAACACCCCCTGCCCTGTATTTGGGCTAAGCATAGTTGACGCACCATCGGTTGTGATGAAAACCATTTTCTTAATTGGAAGATGTTTCTCAAGCATAAACCCTTGAAGTTAATATAAATATACTCTTCCTTTGATTTCTCCTGAAGGGGAAAAAGACGAATGTTCCTTTTTTTGTTATGCCCTTAAACATTTTGCACACAAAACAATTAACTAGGCTGTGTCAGTCATGTCAGTGGATTCATTGAACTCCAGTGGGAAGCATTCACAATCTCCAGGTCCTGCTGTATTTGGTGAAAGATGTCTTTGGACAAAGATTCCACTCATCTTGCCACCGTGGAAGCACCAAGTAACATCCACTAGACTATAGTTATCATTGCATCTTTGGTTTTGAATAAAGAGTCAACAGTCACATTGCATCGTCAATGACTTCATCATCTGTGAAACATTTCTGATTTATTTCTGAATGGTCCAAGTTCATTGTTCATCTTTATTGCTTCACATGGTAGTTGTGCAGTCAATATATCACTGGTCAAAATGCAGATCACGCTCTGGATTGATGCCTTTGGAGCATCCAGAAGGTTCCTGGCTTGTTTCAGTTGTGGAGTCAGGGGAGGATGCTCTGTGGTTGCAATTTATTTTAGGAGCCCATGGGCAGCTTGCATTGGATAATGGATGTGGGGCATAGCAGCATTCCACATAACTTTTCTTCACCCTGCACAGACCTACTAAACACCGCTGAAATAAAAAATCTACAGGTCTACAGAGAACTGAGGAACAGGACTGGCTGAGCTACTGTTTCCAAGAGTCTACATGAACATGATGGGCTGAATATCTATGTTTCTAGCACTATTATATACTGATTTCATGCAACAGGACCTTGATCAGATGGGGCCAATATGCCAGGATTGGCAGATGGAGATTAATTTAGATAAGATGATTTTGGAAAGGCAGATAAGGGCAGGACTTATACATTTAATGGTTTGGTCGTGGGGAGTGTTGCTGAACTAAGAACCTTGGAGTGCAGGCTCAGAGTTCCTTGAAAATGCATTAATAGGTAGTTAGGATAGTGAAAAATGCAGTTGATATGTCTGCTTTTATTTGGCATTGCATTGAGTATTGGGTTTAAGAGGTCATTTTACAGCTATGCAGGATATCGGTTTGGCCACTTTCAGAATACTGCATGCAATTCTGGTCACCTTACTGTAGGAATATTGCTTTTAAACTTGAAAGATTTCAGAAAAGATTTACAGGGATGTTGCCAGGGTTGAAGGATGTGAGCTATAGGGAGCTATAGCTGAGTAGACTGGGGCTATTTTCCCTGGACTGTCAGAGGCTGAGGCATGACCTGATAGAGGTTTATGAAATCATGAGGGGCATGGATAAGGTGAATAGACAAGGTGGTTTCCCTGGGGTGGGGGAGTCGAGAACTAGATGGCATAGGATTAAGGTGAAAAAGGAAAGATTTGAAAGGCACCTAAGGGGCAACTTTTTCACATAGAGGGTGGTGCATATATGGAACGAACTGCCAGAAGAAGTGCTGGACGCTGATATAAGCATAACACTTGAAATGCATCTGGATGGGTTTATGAAGGACTTAGAGGGATTTGGGCCAAATGCTGACAAATGAGTCGAGATTGTGGGCGGCACGGTGGCACAGTGGTTAGCACTGCTGCCTCACAGCGCCAGAGACCCGGGTTCAATTCCCGACTCAGGTGACTGACTGTGTGGAGTTTGCACATTCTCCCCATATCTGCGTGGGTTTCCTCCGGGTGTTCCGGTTTCCTCCCACAGTCCAAAGATGTGCAGGTCAGGTGAATTGCCTATGCTAAATTGGCCAGAGTGTTAGGTAAGGGTAAATATAGGGGTATGGGTGAGTTGCGCTTCGGCGGGGCAGTGTGGATTTGTTGGGCCGAAGGGCCTGTTTCCACACTGTAAGTAATCTAATCTAATTAATTTAGGATATCTGGCTGGCATTAATCAGTTGGACCGAAGGGTCTGTTTCTGTGCTGTATAAATCAATCCTAGAATATTTCTTATTCATTTGTTTCCGTTCCCAAAACAAAACCTACCTTACGTTGCAATGGTAGCCAATTTGGACTGAACAATGAAAAGATGCAACAAGTTGGCAAGAACGAACTCTCTTTTGTAGCCAGACAGCATCTGGAAGCAGAAGCCATGCAGTGGCATGCTGGTTGATGTGCATGCAGTGAGGGAAGGTGGTTGATCCTCTTGTAGTAGAAGCTGGAATTCCATTTGTCTCCCAATTACTTACTGCACCTGCATGTGAGCCTTCAATAACTCATTGACAAGGATTCCCATGCCCCGTGTACATTTGCGATTCAGAATAACTTACCATTTAAAAATGCTTACCACATCTGTTCATTCGACAAATGTGAATAACTTCACATCTTTTCACATTATATTCCATCTGTCATATACTTGCCCAATC
Source organism: Chiloscyllium plagiosum (assembly GCF_037043375.1). Lineage (NCBI taxonomy): Eukaryota > Metazoa > Chordata > Chondrichthyes > Orectolobiformes > Hemiscylliidae > Chiloscyllium > Chiloscyllium plagiosum. The sequence continues at coordinate 29,276,477 of NW_028270151.1, read as the reverse complement.
CGTAAGCCCGTCCAGATCCTCCTGAAGCCACTTGATATTGTCTTCAAAGTACACAAAGAACAAAGGAAAAAGAAAACTTACAGCCCAGGAACCGGCCCTTCGGCCCTCCAACCCTGAGCTGATCCAAATGTACTGTCCAAACCTGTCAGTCAATTCCTAAGCATCTGTATCCCTCTGCTCCCCACCTACTCATGCTTTTGTCCAGATACATCTTAAAAGAATCTACAGTGCCTACTGGGAACGCGTTCCAAATGCCCACCACCCTCTGTGTGAAGTCCTTACCTTCCTTAAACCTTCCACCTCTCTCCTTGAAAGCATGACCTCTCGTTATTAAATCCTTCATCCTGGGGAAAAGCTTGTCTCTGTCCACCCTGTCCATACCCTTCATGATTTTATAAACCTCAATCAGGTCCCCACTCAATCTCCTTTTTTCTAATCAAAATAAACCTAACCTATTCAACCTTTCTTCATAGCTAGTACCTTCCATACCAGGCAACATCATCGTAAACCTTTTCTGCACCCTCTCCAAAGTGTCCACGTCCTTTTGGTAATGTGGCGACCAGAACTGTACACAATATTCTAAATACGGCCGAACCAATGTCCTGTACAATTTTAACGTGACTTGCCTGCTCTTATTCTCAATAGCCCGTCCAATGAAGGCAAGCATACTATATGCCTTCTTGACCACTCTATCCGCCTGTGCAGCAACCTTCAGGGTACAATGGATCTGCACTACCAGATCTCTCTGCCCAAAAACTTTTCCCAAGGCTCTTTCATTCATTGTATAATTCGCTCTAGAATTAGTCTTGCCTAAAAGCATCATCTCACATTTTTCTGGATTGATAACCATCTGCCACTTTTCTGCCCAACTCTCCAGTCTATCTATATCCATTGTATTCTCTGTCAGTCCCTTATGCTTTCTGCCACTCCACCAATCTTTGTGTCATCTGCAAACTTGCTGATCATACCAACAGTGCCCTCTTCTAGATCATTTATGTATATTACAAACAATAGTAGCCCCAATACTGACCCCTGTGGAACACCACTGGTCACCTTTCTCCATTTTGAGAAACTCCCTTCAACTACTACTCTCTGTCTCCTGTCTCCTGTTGCTCAACCAGTTCTTTATCCACCCTGCACACCATGTGTCTTCACTTTCTCCATTAGTCTACCATGGGGAACCTTATCAAATGCCTTACTAAAGTCATGTATATGACATCAACAGCCCTTCCTTCATCTATCAACTTGGTCACTTCCTTGAAGAACTCTATTATGTTGATAGGGTGTGATCTCCCCCGCACAAAACCATGTTGCCTATCACTGATAAGCTCATTCTTTTCTAAATATAAATAGATCCTATCCCTCAGTACCTTCTCCAACAACTTTCCCAACACAGATGTTAGGCTCACTGGTCTGTAGTTACCTGGAATATCCCTACTACCCTTCTTGTACAGGGGGACAACATGAGCAACCCTCCAGTCCTCCGGCACCTCACCTGCATTTAAGGATGCCACAAAGATATCTGTCAGGGCTCCAGCTATTTTCTCTCTCGCCTCCCTCAGCAATCTGGGATAGATCCCATCCGATCCTGGGGATTTGTCCACTTTAATAACCTCTAGCCTACCCAACACATCTGCCCTACTTATGTCAATGTGATCCAGACTAATCAAACTTCTATCTCTAATCTCAACACGTTCTTTTAGATGTCGTGTAATGTACAGTAAACTTGTCTGGTGCAAACGTCCTTCGGCAATGGTGTAATTATTCTCTCCCTCTCTGTGTGAGACAAATTTAAGAGTTTTCTTTTCTATTATAAAATACTTATTTTGATTCCTGATTTAATAGGTTATCTGCTCCTGATTCATTTTTTTGGAAGATATCTGGATTCACTCCCAAGTCACTAACGTCAATTATCATCTAAAAAAACATTGCTGAATTAATTGCCAAAAAGAGTTGATATGTTTGCATTGCTTTCAGGGTCTGAAAAGCTTTGGACCATACTCCCAATTCTTGATTTTGCAACACATTGAAAAGTGGGACAGCTTATCATGCTGAAATTTGACAGAAGAATTTGATAGAAAATCTACATTTCCAGAAATCTCATGATTTCTTTTTTAGGTTCAGAAATTGGGAATGCTATTGAAATGTTTTAATGTTTTAATGTTTTTAATGTTCCTGTGGTATTCTAAATGTTGCTGTGAGTCACTTTATAAGCATGGACACATCATCTAAAATGGAGGATTTATCTTTCTATCCTAAAAAATTTCCTTCATTGAATTCAGTGGATCTCTCTTTCCATGTTCATACATTAATTCAAGTGAACAAATTCTGGTCTGCATCTGCAGACCTCACTTTCTCCTCGAAGATTTCAACCTACTGCGAATCCTCTTACAAGGATGCCTTCCTTGAAGAAGCTCTCTGTCCCTGGATGCTGCCTGACCTGCTGTGCTGTTCCAGCAATAAAGTTTCAACTTTGATCTCCAGCATCTGCAGACCTCACTTTCTCCTAACAAATTCTGGTCATCTACTGAGGAATTTTTGGCAACCAACAACAGAAAATCTAGATCTTTGTCCCAATCCTGAGTATATTCATGCCAATTTGATTTAATCATTACCTTGAGGATCTGGGTTTGCAGATGACATACTGTCGATTGCAGATATTTTATACTCAAGTCAATGTCTGAAAAGCTACAGACATGAAGTTGAAACCTTGTTCTGATTGTATTTCTACTGGTGGTTCAAAATGAATGAAAAATTTTGAATTCCTTTTCTACCAGTTTTGCTGTGAATGTCTTCGAAGGAAGAGCTTCTGGGAATTGAGCTGCCTATCCATAATTGTAAGGATTTACTAATACCCAGGTTTATTTTTGTTAATATTCTGTTTTAGTCTACAAACACACTGCTGAATAGCTCTTCAAAGCTGGAATGGGTACTAAAGTTGCAGTTTGAATGTATGTGTCATTTTCTCATTTCTTGGCATGTATGGCATAATTTATAAAGTTGTACGGTATCCTGAAGACCTATCCTGTAAAATGTTGGTGCCTGAGTTTTGAATATCGTACCACAGGAATTTCATGTGCTACTCACAATATCTCTTCACAATATTTCGGAGGCATCATGATATGAGGAAGAATTAATTACACTTGGTCTGAAGTTTACAGGGATGTCTTCACTTCTTGATCAACATTCTATTCTTAATATATTTACACTTTGGAATTCCCTTCGCTTCATCCTCAGACTCAGTATAGGCTATTTGTGATATCTTGTTTAATTCCAGATCTGCTTTCCGGCCCTAAATGAATTTAGACTTATGAAATATTTTGTTGAATTATCACAATCTTTAAACAAAATGCCAGCTACCTCAAGATTTCTTTGTGGTATCACTTTGATCTCTGGTTAAGGACATCATTTAGGCATTGTGCTGGCCACCAGACACAATAGAAATTTGTTCCCAAAATTGTAATGTCTCTTTAACCTCACTTTGACTCCATGATTACGAGCAAAACTATAAAAGTTCTTCAGCCTAACCATTACTTTGAGGTGAGTGAACATCATTCACTGGTAATTTCTGAACAACCCCTACTTTCACTGTTCTAGCCATTACGTTGACTATACATGAGTGCTGTTACCATGGAGACAGGATACTTAACTGTATCGGGGAATTCTAGGTGTAGTCTCTTTGCAAGTCTGGCAAAGGTTTGTTGCTCAGGTTGTGAATCAGGTTGTAAGTTTGCTCGCTGAGCTGATAGGTTTGTTGTCAGACATTTGGTCACCATTCTCGGTAACATCATCAATGAGCCTCTGATGAAGTGCTGGTGTTCTGTCCCACTTGTTATTCATCTGTCTTAGTCTGTTGTCGTGGATGGTATCACTTCCGGTTCTTTTTCTGAGAGTTGCTAAATTGTATGTTTGTTAGTGGAGTTCTGATTTGAATGCCAGGCCTCTAGGAATTCCTGTGCGTGTCTTTGTTTAGTCTGTCCCAGGATGGATGTATTGTCCCAGGATGGATGTATTGTCCCAGTTGAACTGATGTCTCTCTTTGTCTGTGTGATCGTTGATCATGTCTTTTGGTGGCTAGTTGGTGCTCATATATCCTGGTGGCTAGTTTCCTACCTGTCTGTCCAAAGTAATGTTTGTTGCAGCCCTTGCAGGGTATTTTGTATATGACATTTGTTCTGCTGGTTGTTAGTATGAGGTCCTTTAAATTCATTAAGAGCTGTTTCAGTGTGGTGGTAGGTTTGTGGGCTACCATGATGCCTAGGGGCCAGAGTATTCTGGTCATCAATCTCCTTTCATGTTTTGCAGGATGGCTAGAGATTCTGGGCGTGTTGTGTCTTCTTGTATAGGTCTGTTGTTTAGGAATCGGCGGACTGCGCTTATCGAGTACACGTTATACCTGAATACATTGTACAGATGTTGTTTCTTGCCTACTCTTAGTTCCTGGGTGCTGCAGTGTGTTGAAGTTTAAATAAATGTCCTGATGCAGCTCAGTTTGTGGGTGTTGGGATGATTGCTCCTGTAGATGAGTATCTGGTTAGTGCATGTGACTTTCCATAAATGCAGGCCTGTCGCTCTCATTTGGCTTTGTGTTCTGTCATGACAGCTAGTAAGTGGAGTCTGTTGTTGTTCTCTTTCTTTTTGGTGAACCTTATACTGGTAAGGATGGTGTTTATATGTCTAGCCAAAGAAATACTAGCCTCACGGCTAGATGAACAAAGGACACTAGCACCTGACAGCACCAACTCCATCAGCAAGGGCAGCATCCTCAAACTAGTAGATCTGTGTCTCACAACTCACTTCATCTTCAATGACAAGATCCACAAACAAATCAATGGGACGTCTGTAGGATCACCCATATCAGGACTCTTACCAGAAGCAGTTATGCAGAGTTTAGAATGAACAGCCCTTCCCACGATTGAGCCCAAGCTTTGGGTTCACTATGTGAATGACACCTTTGTCATCACAAAATGCAGCATATTAGAAGAAGCCCACAAGCACATAAACAACCTCCTTGCTGGTATAAAGTTCACCAAAGAGGAAGAGAGCAATAACTATAGAATGCAAAGCCAATGGAGAGCTACCGACCAACATTTACAGGAAAGCCACACACTGACCAGATACACAACTGCAGGAGCAATCAGCCCAACACTCACAAATGGAGCTGCATCAGGATATTATTTAAATAAGCCACAACACACTGCAGCACCCAAGAACTATGAGAAGCAGCGGAAAAACACCTATATAACATATTCGGGAACAATGGTTACCCGATAAGCACAGTTCGACGATTCCTGCACAACAGACCTAAACAAGAAAACACAACATACCCAGAAACTCTAGCCACACTGCCACAGATTAAAGACATCTCAGAGGTGATGACCAGACTACTCCAGCCCTAGACATCATGATAGCCCACAAACCTACCACCACACTGAAACAGCTCTTTGAAGAATTTAAAGGACCCATAGCAACAACCAGCAGAACGAACATCATATACAAAATACCCTGCAAGGACTGCAGCAAACTTTACATTGGACAGACGCACAGGAAACTAGCCACCAGGATACCTGAGCACCGACTAGCTACCAAAAGACATGACAAACTATCACTGGTACCCATCCACACAGACGAAGACGGACACCAGTTCAATTGGGACAATACATCTATCCTGGGACAGGCTAAACAAAGATATGCATGGGAATTCCTAGAGGCCTGGCATTTAAACCATAACTCCATTAACAAACATATCGATTTGGACCCCATTTACCAACCTATCAGAAAAAGAACTGAAAGTGATATCATCCACACAACAGACCAAGACAGGTAAATAGCAAGAATGACAGAACACCTGCGCTTCATCGGAGTCTCACTGTTGATGTAACCTAGCATGGGGACCAAATGTCTGACAAAAGGTCTACCAGCTGATCGAGCAAACTTACAATCTGAAGATTCTTTGATCAGTCCAATACTATAGGAGTCCTGATTGACTGTAAATTTGGAAGCTTGAGCACAGAATAATGTATGCTTAGGGAAAAATTAAATCTGCTGACTATTTGAACAATCTCCTATTAACATGTTCGTTGAGTTTTAACACCAGAGATATGGTGTTAATCAAACCAACCAGCCTTGTTTGGTTTAGAGGATAAATTAATGAAATTCCAATGTTTGATTGCTTTATTGTTATAAGATATACTGAGATGTAATGATAAATGTTGTTTTGTATGCTATACAGGCAATTTGTGCAATACAAAGTGCACCAGAGTAGCAGAACAGCATGCCGAATACAGTGTTACAGCCGCAGAGAAGAGGCAGAGAGAGAGATCAGAATTCATGTTTGAGGGGTCCGTTCAAACATTTGCTTTCAAAAAGAAGCCATTCTTGAATCTATTCATACATGCATTGAAACGTTTATATCTGTTGCCCAATGGAAGAGATTGGAAGAGAGTATAACTAGGGTTGATTATGTTGGTTGGGTTCCTGAGGCAGCAGGAAGTATAAATGGAGTTAGTAGATGAAAGACTGGTTTGCGTCATGTACTAGGTTGGGTTCATGACTCTCTAGTTTCTTGCAGTCTTGGGAAGGAAAATTGACATACTATACTGTGATGTATCCAGATCCAGAATGACACTTCAAGCAATGGTATGCCTGATAGATGGAGTATACAGGCAAATTATAGTGCAATTGTAGCACAATATTTACTCTCCTCTTCCTATTTTTTCTCCACCTCCTGCTGCACCTACTCCTCCACCTCCACCTCTGCCTCCTCGTTGACAGTGAAAAAGGTTATCGAAGCGTACAATGGAATCCTGATCAACTGGGCCAATGGGCTGAGGAGTGGCAGATGGAGTTTAATTTAGATAAATGTGAGGTGTTGCATTTTGGTAGGATGAACAAAAGCAGAACTTACACAATTAATGGTAGGGCACTGGGGAGTGTTGTCAAACAGAGACCTTGGGGTTCAGGTATATATTCCTTGAAAGTTGTGTCACAGGTAGACAGAGTTGTGAAGAAGGCGTTTGACATGCTTTCCTTCCTTGGTCAGACCATTGAGTACAGGACTTGGGTGTCATGTCATGGTGGTACACGACAGTGGTGAGGCCACTTTTGGAACACTGTGTGCAGTTCTGGTTGCCCTGCCATAAGAAGCATAGGAAGGATGTTATTAAATTGTAAAGGGTGCAGAAAAGATTTACAGGGATGTTGCCAGGTCTGGAGGTATTGAGTTCTAAGATAAGACTCAACAGGCTGGAACTTCCTTCATTGGAGCATAGGAGGATGAGGAGTAATCTTATAGAGATTTATAAAATTATGATGAGCATAAATAGGGTGGTTTGTGTGTGGAATGAACCATGAGAAGACGTAATTGCAGGTAGAGTTACAACATTTAAAAGACATTTGAACCAGTACATGAATAAGAAAGGTTTCGAGGGATGTGGGCCAAGTGCAGGAAACTGGGGCTAGTTTAGTGTGGGAAACTGGTCAGCATGGACAAGTTTGGCCTACAGAACTGTTTTCCATGTTGTATGACTTTATGACTTTCTAAGATACATTCTAAGTGCACTCTATACCAAGGAACAGTGAAATCCTCCACTAATTCCAATTGTTAAAATCATGGCTTCCAGTGGAAGATTTTGAGTGGCTCATGTATACCTCGTGCCATCATGAGTTTATCTGTAACATATCAGGCAAAAGTGGTTACCTTTCCATTTGACAAAGATCAGTGAATTTGTCATCTTACCTCTGTATCTCTCCTGTACCCACAACTCTATTTACCTTCATATTTGTGTGAGTTGATCACAATTTGACCATTGTGTTTTCATGCTGTGCTCCTTTTTCAGAATCTTTCTCACAAACCCCAATTATTCACTTGGATTTTCCATGCAAATTCCACAATACTGAATAATGTGTCCCACTTTATTACAAGGCCGGCATATATTTCCTAAGATTTAGGCCCAGAACTGCTCACAATATTTCAAATACAGTCTGACAAGAGCCTTATACAGTCCCAGTTCTTGTATTCTCGCTCTCACAAAATGAATGCTAGCACTGTATTTGCCTTCCTAACTGCTAAGTGAACCTCCATGTTTATCTTCTCACAGTCCTGAGCTCAAACTTGTAAGTCTCTTTGTGCTTTCGATTTCTGAAGCCTTTCCCAATTTTGAAAAGAGTCTAGGCCTCTATTCTGCTTTACAAAGTGCACAACTTCACACTTTGCCACATTGCAATCCATCTGTCACTTTTTTGTCCACTCTCCTAGACTGTCCAGGTCCTTGTGCAACACCCTTGCTTCCTCAACATGTGCTCCTCCACCTTTTTGTGTGTATTTGCAAACTTAGCAAGAATGTTTTCAGTTCTTTCGTCCATATTCTTAATGCATAACATGAATAGCTGTGATCCCAATACTGATCCTTGTGGAACTCCACTAGTTAGCTGCTGCCACCCTTTATCCCAACTCTTTCCCTTCTGCCAGTCAGCCAATCCTCTATCCATGCTAGTACCTTGCCCCAAGCACCTCCCATGGGCTCTGAGCTTATTGAGCAATCTCCTGTGCGCCACCATGTCTAAGAACTTCCGCAAATCCAATTCACATCCACTGACTATCCTTTGTCTAATTTGCTCGTTACCTCCTCAAAGAATTCAAACAGATTTGTCAGGCATAAAATCCCCTTGGTGAACCTTTACTGACTCAGCTCTATTTAACTCAAGACAATCAAGAACATTCTTCTGCCTTTAGTCTTCAGATTATTCTCAGCTAAACTTCAATTATCCTGAACTAAAAACAAGCCAGTAGCTGTCAAAAACTCACACACTACAAGCAATCTTCCATGAACACTCCAGGGAGCCCTTGCTCTTTAACCTGTACTAGATTTGGTTGTGATTCTGTGAAGACTATCGAACTTTTATTTTAAAATCTTTCAGAAAAATAACTAACCAGAAATTTCTGTCATAAATATTTCTTTCTTCTGACTATCCTATAATACGATAACAACATGAGCCACTCACTGATTTTTTGTTTCACCTCTTTGGAATACTGACGAGATAATTTATGTCATTATGTTTTGTTTCAGATTTATGAGGTCCAGTCAACATTATTTCTGATTCCCAGGACAGGGAACAAATTTAAGTGAAAAGTTCTGCCCTAATTTGCAGCACCTCACATTTATCTAGCTTTAACTCCATCTGCCACTCCTTGGCTCATTGACCCATCTGATCAAGATACCTTTGTACTCTGATGTAACCTTCTTCACTGTCCATTATACCTCCAATTTTGGTGTCATCTGCAAATTTACTAAACATACCTCCAATGTTCACATCCAAATCATTTAAATAAATTACAAGAAGGAGTGGACCTAGCACTGATTATTTGGCACACCACTGGTCACAGGCCTCCACTCTGAAAAACAACCTTAATTTATCTTTGATCCAGTTTTGTATCCAAATGGCTAGAATTCCCTATATTGCATGTGATCGAACTTGCTAACCAGTATACCAGGAATCTTTTCAAAGTCCTTACTAAAGTCCATATAGATCATGTCCACTGTTCTTCCCTCATCAAGTGGAGTCACAGTAGATAGGATAGTGAAGAAAGCGTTTGGTATGCTTTCCTTTATTGGTCAGAGTATTGAGTGCAGGAGTTGGGAGGTCATGTTGCGGCTGTCCAGGGCTTTGGTTAGGCCACTGTTGGAATATTGCGTGCAAATCTGGTCTCCTTCCAATCAGGAAGATGTTGTAAGACTTGAAAGGGTTCAGAAAAGATTTACAAGGATGTTGCCAGGGTTGGAGGATCTGAGCTACAGAGAGAGGCTGAACGGGCTGGGGCTGTTTTCCCTGGAACGTTGGAGGCTGAGGGGTGACCTTATAGAGGTTTACAAAATTATGAGGGGCATGGATAGGATAAATAGACAAAGTCTTTTCCCTGGGTGGGGAGTCCAGAACTAGAGGGCATAGGTTTAGGGTGAGAGGGGAAAGATGTAAAAGAGACCAAAGGGGCAACATTTTCACGCAGAAAGTGGTACGTATATGGAATGAGCTGCCAGAGGATGTGATGGAGGCTGGTACAATTGCAACATTTAAGAGGCATTTGGATGGGTATATGAATAGGAAGGGTTTGGAGGGATATGAGCTGGGCGCTGGCAGGTGGGACTAGATTGGGTTAGGATATCTGGTCGGCATGGACGAGTTGGACCGAAGGGTATGTTTCCATGCTGTACATCTCTATGACTCTATAAACAACTTCATTATTTCTTCAAAAACCAATCAATTTGGGGAGACACAATTTCCCATGCACAAATACATGCCGACTATCCCTAACCAGTCCTTGCCTTTTCAAATGCATGTAAATCCTATCGGCCAGGATTCCCTCCAACAACTTGCCCACCACCAATGTCAAGCTCATTGGCCAATAGTTCCCTGACTTTTACTTAGACCCCTTCGACACTATTGGAAACAAGAGAGTAGTTTACCTTTCTGCTCAGGTGAAGCCCATCGCTTCCAAACAGCTTTCTCCTTTCTCAAAAGTGTTCCCAATGTCCCAAAAATCTAAGATGTGGAGGTTCAGATGTTGGACTGGAATGCACAGAAGTCAGAAATCACATGACACCAAGTTGTAGTCCAACAGGTTTATTTGAAATCACAAGCGTTTGGAGCGGCAAGCCCTTTGTCAGCTGAAGTGAGGGAGAAGTACACAGAACACTGGATTTACAAATAGAGAGATCAAGGGCAGAGAAATCAAAAGTTCACACAAATAGTGTGAGGGGTGTGTCGAATAATATGTCTCTGCAGATGACCAAGAGTATTACATGGTGTCAGCAAAGTGTCAACAGCTTAAAAATAAGCGAAGGGATGACCTATAATCCAATTAAATGAGGCAGAGAGATAATTACAAAATGTTGAAAATAAGGTGGTGCTGGAGACAAACGAAATGGCTGGAATAACATGGAAAAAACCCCCATAAGCTGCTGGAAATGCCCAGCAGGTCTGTCAGCATCTAAAATCTAAATCACCTCCCTTCTAAATCTGCCCTCAAGACACACACTCCCTTCCCTGATCTGCCTTTGCCTAAAGGGTGAAGCAGATGGCATGGGTAATACTTCTGAGAGTACTACCCTGAAGGCCTTGCCTTTCAACCTAATCCTTAACTCCTGAAATTAATCCTGTGAGCCCTCCAAGCTGTCTCTCCCGACGTTGTCAGTTCCTACATGAATTATAACCACTGGTTGTTCATCATCCTTTCCCAGAAGGTTATCCAGCTGTTCCGTTATATCCCAAACCCTTGTATCAGGGTGCTCTGTACCATTTGGGACTCATGATCTTGGCTGCAAACCAGACTATCTATTCCTCAAATATTGAATCACCAGTGGTAACAACTTTTAATTTGCTTACCAGTTTCCCTCATTTGTCAGGGTAGTTTTGGATACCATGATATTGTGGTTTTCCCTTGAGATATCCATCCCTGGTGTAGTCATGTTGCTCACTGAATAGGCATCTAAAATTTCATTCCTATTGGACAGCTCGAAGGAGTCCTGTGTCTTTTCGGCATGCTGTCTCCTTTCCTTTCAGCGAATGGTCATCTCCACACTCCTCCTTGCCTGCCTATCATAATGTGGAGTGACCACTCTCTGGGGTTTGATATGTTCCAGAAATGGCTCTCCTTTTTGTATGGTGTTTCATGAGGGGAGTTGCTGTTTAAAATCAGCCCAAGTTGTTCAAGAACTGCTACCTTCTGGCAATGCATGCAGATATGACTGTCCTGGACGTCGTGTGGATCTAAAACTTCACACATTTTACATGCCACACAATAATAAGCTTCCCAGAGTCCCTGCCATCTCGACTGACACCATCCATTGACATTGGTTGTCTGTGATCCATTACGCATCCAGTGTCCAGTTCCTTAAGGCAGCAGTAACTGTTAGTTACAGGTCAATAACTGCCCCAAATTGCTAAATGACAGTGACGAAGCAAGGCATTGGAGGTTCCTGACTGATTACATTACAGAAGGCTGGTTCTGTCGATGTGGCTGAGGACTGCTGATAACCATGACAAGCCTTCTGCTTTCCTGTCTGCATTGAACGTCAAAGTAAGGTAACTGAAATGTGAACCTTGTAGCTCTGGCTAAGAGGACAAAGTGTAAAAGCAGCAATGCTGCGCAGGCAAGGCAGGGATGATATGAGCATGCAAATGGGCTCAAGATGAATGAGCACCAAGAGAATGATTAAACAGGGCTAAAATGCACACTGGCACATTCCATGCACTGATCATTATTCATGACTCAATGCACACTGTACTGGCAGCAACATTGCAATGACCGTTGCTGGTTCACTCCAATATGCAGCATTCAAGGGTAGAAGCATGATGTAAGTGGATCAGAAATATGCCTAGAGTCCTGTGATATATTATTAAGTCCTCTGGAATGTTAAATTTACTGCAAAGACTGACACAAAATAATTATTCAACAGGCCTGTCCTTTCCAAACATTCATTTGTTTTTAAAGACCTACAATATTCTTGATGATAGATTTACTTTACATGAAAGAGAGATACAGGACTCAGGGATACTGAACAGTGACGTGGTGGATAGGATACAGGGTTATAGCACAGTGAGGGAGGGTATAAGACGTGGCTTATAGTACAATGAGGACAAGTAGAAGACACAGACTTATGGCATAATGAGTGAGGATACCAGAACAAGGGCGACATGACATTGAGGGGAGGAGGTTATAAGACCCAGGGTGATTGCACAGTGATGAGAGTGTGATGCTGGAAAAGCATAGCAGGTCAGGCATCAGGAGATTCGATGTTTCAGGCATAAGCCCTTCATCAGGAATGATGCTGTGGGCAAGGTGCCTGAGAGATAAAGGGGAAAGGGGTGGAGCTGGGGGGAAGGTAGCTGGGAATGCAATAGGTGGATGAAGGTTGGGGAGAAAGTGTTGGTCGGAGAGAAGGATGGAGTGGATAGATGGGAAGGACAGGTCAAGAGGGCAGTGCCAAGTTGGAGGCCTGAGACTGGGATAAAGTGAGGGGGAAGGGAAATGAGAAAACTGGTGAAAACCACATTAATCCTGTGTGGTTGCAGGGTCCCAAGGCAGAAGATGAGGTGTTCTTCATCCAGGCATCGGGTAGTTAGGGCTTGGAGATAGAGGAGACCCAGGACCTGCATGTCCTTAGTAGAGTGAGAGGGGAAGTTGAAGTTTTTAGCCATGGAGTGGTGGGGTTAGTTGGTAAGGGTCTCCCAGAGATGTTCTCTGAAATGATCTGCAAGTTGGCATCCTGTCTCCCCGACGTAGAGGAGACCACATCCGGTGCAACATATATGGTAGATGACATTTGTGGATGTTCAGGTGAATTTCTGTCAGATGTGGAGGAATCCTTTGGGACCTTGGATGGAGATGAGGGAATTGGTGTGGGCGCATGTTTTGCACTGCTTGAGGTGGCAGGGGAAGGTGCTGGGAATGGGGTGTGGGCTGGTGGGGAGTGTGGATCTGACAAGAGAGTCGAGGAGGGAATGGTCTCTCCAAAATGCTGATAGGGGTGAGGGCGGAAATATATCCCTATTGGTGAGGTCTAATTGTAAGTGGTGGAAGTGGTGGGGAATGATGCAATGTGTACGGAGGTTAGTGGGGTGGAAGGTGAGGACTAGGGGGGTTCTGACTTGTTGCATTAGGACAGTTGGGGTTCAAGGGCGAAGGTGCGGGAAATGAAGGAGATATGCTGGAGGGCATCGTCGACAATGTGGGAGGGGAAATTGCGGTCTTTGAAGAAGGAGATCACCTGGGATTTTCTATGATGGAACTGGTCATCCTGGGAACAGATGCAGCAGAAGCAGAGGTATTGGGAATAAGACTATTTCCTAGTTGATAGCACAGTGAGTGAGCATAATACATCCAGGTTATAGCACAGTACAGGGGTTGTAGGAGCAGATAATGAGGGCAGTTATAAGATCCAAGATTGTATTACAATGATGGAAATTATAATACCTAGAGATGCAGCTAGTGAGGGGAATGGTGTGTAGGTGCCACAGTGACAGCACAGTTAGAGATGTTATAAACCCAACGTTGCAGTGAACATGGGCTGTTGTAAGATCCAAAGTGACAGTACAATGAATGAGGCTATGAGACCCAGAGTCACAACAATATAAGGTGGTTGGCATGGAACATGGAATTCCAAAAGAGTAATGGAGAAAATCGGCATAGGCAAATACATTTCAACATTGTTAGGTGTAAGATATGACATTTATTAGGATGGCCCTTCTGCAGTGGTCAGTGAGATCCTCTCTTGCAAACAGTAACCAGCTAAGCGGCTGTGTCAGAACTTTTGTCTCTACTACAGACAATGCCCTGACACCAAGAGGTGATGGTCTTGTGGTATTATGGCTGGACTGTTAATCCAGTGATGCAGCTCATCATCTCCAGGCCCAGGTTCGACTTCCACGATGGTGGAATTTGAATTCAAGTAAATAAAAGAACTCCAGAAGTAAGAGTCTAATGATGACAGTGAATTGACTGTTGGAAAGGCCCATCTGATTCACTAATGCCCTTTTGAGAAAGAACCTGTGATCTCTATCTATTCTGGCCGTCATTTGACTCCAGACCCACAAGAATGTGGTTGATTCTTAACTGCCCTCTGGACAATTAGGGATAAACAAAACGTGCTGCCTAGCCCAGTGATGCCCTCATCCAATGAATGAACAAAGAAAAACAACTGACTGGTCCAGTTACAGGGTTGACAGTTCAGCTCCACCCAACTTAGGATGGCTATTGGTACCTGTGTTTCCAATGCATGAGAATGCATTGATGTCAGTAATTGTGATGATGATCAGCTGACCTATGTGTAGCTGGCACCTAATCCCATAGCCTGCTGATTGTCTGCCAGATTTAATTGGTCCACCTCCCCACACACAGTCCATTCAAAAACCTCCAACACCCCATTAAGTGGCCAATTATTCAGTTGGACAGATATTTCATTTGATATCATTTCTGCTGCTAGAAAATTAACTCTGGTAGTAGAAAGTTTCAAGGTACCAACAATTGCTTTCCAATATTCTTTCCCCATTACCACATCTTTAGTTAAGTAAAATCAAGATACTGCAGAGGTCTGAAATGAAAATGAAAAGTGCTGGAGAAACTCAACAGGTCTGGTACCATCTCATAAAAGAATATTTTGAGTTTAATAACTTATGGGTAAAGATTATACCGATGATAATGCAATGTTCCCTCAGTAATGTGTGGAATTGTCATTTTAGTGTGCCTCAAACTAAATTCTTGGTAAGGCCACAATCTGTGGATTCTCAGGATGAGAATTTCACCAGGTAGTTAGAAATATGTGAAAGCATTTAACCAAAACAAAAACTGTGCCTTAATGAGTTTTGAGAAGATTTGTAGCTCAGGTTGAGGTTCTGGATGTAGGTTTGCTCACTGAGCTGGAAGGTTCATTTTCAGACATTTCATCACCATGCTAGGTAACATCATCGGTGGGCCTCTGGATGAAGCACTGGTAGCATGGCCCGCTTTCCATTTATGTGTTTAGGTTTCCTTGGGTTGGTGATGCCATTTCCTGTGGTGACTTCATTTCCTGCGGTGATGTCATTTCTTGTTCTTTTTTTCAGGGGTGGTAAATGGGATCCAAGTCAATGTGTTTGTTGATAGAGTTTCAGTTGGAATGCCATGCTTCTAGAAATTCTCATGCATGTCTCTGTTTGGCTTGTCCTAGGATAGATGTGTTGTCCCAGTCGAAGTGGTGTCCTTCCTCATCTACATGCATGAGACTCAAAGTGACTCCCACCAGCTGATGCTCACATTGTTCCAACTTTGGGAACTTAACTGGATGCAGTGTGTCTTCATAAAATGACTGGGGTTTGCGAAAACCTGATTTGGTTCTGCCCATTCAAGTATTTTGCCACCAGCTCCCACAACACAAAAGGTGATTTCTAAAAGAAAACGTCGTTCGGTCTGGGTGTACAAAAAGTAAAGGATGTGCTAAATTAATAGATGAAAGTAAAGCTTCAGTTGTATTGCAGATTAATTGCAACTATTGTCGGATTACAATGGTATCAATGGGATGAGCCCATTGGAATACACAGTAGTACAGAGAAGTATAGTGTGAAAAACTCTGTACTTTACAGTGGAGTACAATGGTCTACAGTGTGTAACAATGTGATACAGAGGGATACAATGTGATACAGTGTTTATAATGTTGTATAGTGCAGCATAGTAGTGTGCAGTGGGATGGAGTCACTGCGGTATAGTGCGGTTAAGAGCAGTGTGGCAGGGTATAGGTAAGTGAGATAGAGTGGAGAGGGCTCAGTGCATACAATGGAGTACAATGTGTTAGCATAAAGCATAGCTCTTCCAGAAGAAATTCTTGTCGTTTTTCCGCATTCTTGTTCCCAGTTGACGATGTTGGAATTTCATTGGAATCTTGTTATCTGGTGGAATCTCAACTTTAGAATCATCCACTTCCACAACATCCTTGTCTGCATCCGCTACCACATGTAAAAGCTGGATCATTGTATCCTTCAGAATGTCGTACAAGGAAATAAGTAACGTTTGTCAGAAATTGAAATGTGAAAATTCGTCATTACTGAATTACTGGCATTACTGGCAAGGTCAGCATTTGTTACATGTCCCTTAATTGCCCAAAAGCTTTTTTTTTCACTGGAGTGTGGAAGATTGAGGAGTGAGGGATATAGATAAGGTGAATGGCAGATGCTTTCTCCCTAGGGTGGGGGATTTCAAGACTAGGGAACACATTTTAAAGGGGAAAGGAGAAAAATTAAAAAAATACAAGAGGGGCAATTACTTTACACAGAGAGTGGTTTGTGTGTGGAATGAACTTCGAGAAGAAGTGCTGAATGCGGATACAGTTACAATGTTTAAAAGACATTTCGATAAGTACACGAATAAGAAATCTTTGGAGGGATATTGTCCAAATGCACGAATTTAGCTTGGGAACATGGACTGGCCGGACTGAAGGGCCTGTTTCCGTGCTGTATGACTCTCTGAGCTGATTGGCTGGCTAGGCCATTTCAGATAACAGTTAAGACTTAACCATTAAAGAGGGTATAAATAAACATGACAGGTTTTAGTTTCAAAGTCATCATTACAGGGACTTTCTTCAAATATTTAATTGATTCATTGAATTTAAATGCTTTCTACTGCCACGTTGAGATTTTATGTCTCCAAGTCAGAATGGTGAGTAACTTGGAGAGGAAAGTGAGGGTGATGGCATTCCCACAATTCTTCCAGATCCGACTGAGCCCTCATTTTGCCACCAGCTCCCACAACACAAAACGTGATTTCTAAAAGAAAACGTCGTTCGGTCTGGGTGTGACTGGTAGTTTCCTGTGGTTGCTCCGCTTCTCCGGCATATCCACGCCACCTGAAGCTTCATTCTCAGTGTTTGCCAGATCTGAGGGCAATTGGATGAGATTGTATTTCATCAGCTCCTACATTAAAAAAAAGGGGGATATTTAGGGCAGGAAAATTCTCTCAGTTGGTGCTGATGAAAACGCCAGATGCTGGATTTGAAAGCGTAGCTGGGTGAATGTGTATAACAGTGTCAAACCATCAGTCCCTGAGTGCCACTGGGTGAACATACTCTCATTTCCTATATCTGGACCCCAACAGGACATGAAATTCCCAATAAACAATTAAATCACAATACAACAAATACATTGTACAGCTCCCTTCATATCCCGTGTGGATACTTCAGTAGCTGACTTACTCATGGTAAAGTGCACTTTGGAATGAAGGAGGAATCCCTTAAAAAAGAGCCAGATACCGCTTTTCTTGCCTGCAGTTCTGATTAACCTGGTCTTTGAGCTTCCCGTAAATCGAATATCTAAACCTGAGAGGTTAACATCAGTTACAGCAACAGAAATTGCTGGAGGAACAGTTTTGATAAAGAGTTGCTGGTTTCGAAACATTAACTCTGCTTCTATCCCTGCTGAGTTTGGCCAACAATTTCTGGTTTTGTTGCAAAACTGCAACGTCCGCAGGTCATTGTAATTTACACCAAAATCTCTTCCAACCAAAGGAGACTTTGCTGCTCGGTTTGCGTCATTTCAGATGAGCAATTGGAGGTTCCTAAAACAATTATCAATTCAAACCAAGGGAATGAGTTTGGGCTGAAGATGGGGAGGGCGGGCACAGAGAAACTACGGAAACTTACAAACCGTGTGTTTGCAGTCTGACGGGAGTGACGATAACAACAGGGGAGAGGGAGCGGACTGTCTCGCTGAACATGGCCATCTCTCCCGGTCAGATCAAGCGCACTCAGAGCCACTTTAGTATCCGAGGGAACTCACATGCAAGTCATTCATCCACGTTATCATTTGATGAGCATTACATCTTCTTTACGCTTTATTACAGGGTGGTTTCCCTTGGCTGGGTTCTCACCGCTTTACTCCGGGGCCCTGCAGCAGCCATGGATGTCTGAAGGAGTTCGCGATACCTGTCGGCTGTGGGAGCAGCACCCGCCCTCAGCACTGCCAGGGCGATGAAGAGAAGGACGAGGGCGCACTGAACTCGGCTGCACCACATCACTGCACAAAGCGGGGCACCTCGCAAAGAGAAGGAAGGCAGAGGTGCAACTTGACAGCGTTTGAAAGTTGGCGGAGTTTCAGCACTAGCGCAATGGACAGCTCCGCTCCTACTGACTTATGGAGAGAGCACCTCCTTTTTAAGGCGCTCCTTCAACCTTAGCACATTTAAGGATGACGGCTCCTAAGAGATTTATGAGCATTTAAGCGTAAGCAGGGACTCTCACTGTGGACACCCTTTCGCGATATGGGCGTTGCTTGTGGGCGGGTCGGCACTGCTGCCTCCCAGCACCAGGCAACCGAGTTAGACGCCACCCTTAGGCAACTGTTTATGTAGATCTTGCACCGTGTTTCTCCCCATATCTGCTTAGGTTTCCTCCGGGTGCTCTAATTTCCATCGCAGTCCGAAAATGTGCAGGTTAGGTGGATTGGCCATGCGAAATTGCCCATATTGTCCACGAACAACCACAGGAAATGTGTAGGTTATGCTTATCTCGCGTTGCCGGCATCCGCAGTTTGATTTTCACAGGATTTCTGTGCTGCGTGGGAATGACTGTGAGCAACCTGGCAGCAGAAATGAAATGAAATGAAACCGGACAATAATTATTTTGGTAAAAACAAGGACTGCAAATGATGGAAACCAGAGTCTAGGTTAGAGTGGTGCTGGAAAAGCACAGCAGGTCAGGCAGCATCCGAGGAGCAAGAAAATCGACGTTTCGGGCAAAAGCCCTTCATCAGGAATAGAAAAATGATTATTTTGCCAGCAGGTTCCGAGACTTATTTTGTGCTTGTCTTTGATTAATTTGTTCACAAAAGACCAAACCACTGGCATAACGTTACTTCCAACCATTGTCCCTGGAGTGAAATTTGAGAGTTAAAGAGGATTTCCGGGATATTTGTGCAGATATTTTTTTCAATGGGAAGGAATAGGTTGTGGAAAAGGTTTGGGTAGTGAGTGCTGATGAATGAATACATTAAGGCAGCAGTAATTGTTATTTACAGGCCGGTGTGTTTTGAGAGGAAGCCTCTCAGCCTGCATGCTTGGTCGAAGGTGAGAAAGCATGAGAGGAGCAAGAAAATCGACGTTTGGAGCATAAACTCTTTGTCAGGAATGAGGGATGGCCCAAGGAAGCTGAGAGGTAAATGAGAGGGGGTGGGGCTGGAGGGGGAAGGTAGAATGCCATAGGTAGGTGAAGGTGGGTGTGAAGATAATAGCTCTGAGAGAAGGGTGGAGCAGATAGGCGCGAAGGAAGATGGGCAGTTAAGGCAGGCCAAAAGGGCGGTGCCGAGTTGGAAGGTTGAAACTGGGATAAGGTGGTAGTGGGGGAGGGTGGAATGAGGAAACTGGTGAAATCCACATTAATCTGGTGTGGTTGGAATGGATTCTGGCCTGTGTGTATGGATAGTGGTGCCAGGGAGCTCGACTTTACCTCTTCTCGTTTATTAATTAACACAAAGCAAGACAGAAAGTCTTGTCTCTGTTAATGTGCAGTGCTAGTAACCCAGGAGATTACTGAACTGTTGGTCCTGAAAAGGGCCTCTGGTCAATTGGAACCTTCTCAAAGGGAAAGGAACCATCAAAATGAATCACTTATTCATTAAATGAACAATATTTTAGAATGGTCGACAATGAGGCGTCTCTGTTGGAGTCTTGTGGCTTGGATGCAGCTGGGATTTTCCTCAACCTTGACATTGAAATGGTGTGGAACACAGTCAGGATACAACATTAACCTCGTCTGTTGAAGAGTGGACCAAGAGAGTGACACCTTCAAACAGGTGATACTAACACAGTGGGGCAGAATGGATCAGTTTCATTACCATTGGTTTTCCTGACCTATATTAATGATGTACATCTTTCTGTACAGCAGCCAATTTCAAAATTTACTGATGACGTGCAATTTGGAAGCATTGTGAACTGTGTGAAAGACCTGTCAAAGTTTAAAAAGGACATATAAAGTTTGGTGAAATTGACAGACATGTTGCAGAGCAAATTTAATGTAATAAAATGTGAAATGATTCATTTTGGTAGGATGAATCCTGAGAGACAGTATAAAACAATCGGTGTATCTCTAAAGGAGGTGCAGGAGCAGGGGCACCTGGGACATGGATGCATAAATCATTGAAGAAGGCTGGTCAGATTAAGAGAATGCTTCATTATGCATCCAGTAATCTTGTCACTACTAATACAGGCACAATGTACAAGAGGAAGGAGATGATGTTGAACTTAGAGGTGACATTATTGCAATCCCAGTTGGAAGCTCTGGAAGAATGGGAAGGTGTTGGAGAGAGCGCAGTCACAAATCTTCATAATGGTTCCATGAATGAGCAATGTCATTTCTGACGTGAAGTTAAAGCTGTTTTCTTTGGAGAAGGGACATTGGAATCACCGAATCACAGAGATGGTACAGCATAGAAAGAGTCAATTCACCCCATGTGTCTACACCAGTTCTTCAAATGAACCTCGTTACCTGCAAGCGTATTATTTATATCCAAAAAAACACACTAAACCTAACCCTGTCACTCTCTTAAATGCTTCCACCACACTTTCAGACAGTGCTTTCCATTCCCTATGTTAAAAGTTCTCTTTTTTTCTCTCACATCACATTTACTCCTTTAACAAATCACTTAAAATCTGTGCCCTTTGCTTCTGGATCCTCATATCTGCAGGAAATGCTTCGCCTCATCTACTTTATCAATTCAGCTCATGATTTTGAAAGCCTCGATCATATCTTCTCTCAGCCTTCTCCAAAAGAGAACAGTCCCAACATTCTTCAGTTCATCCTGATAACTCTAAACTGAATCCTCATCCATGCAGCCATTCTTGTAAATCACTTCTGCAATATCCCTCCAATGCAATCACATCTTTCTTATAATGCTGTGCCCAAACTGCGCACAATATCCCACCTGGTTTCACAGGTTGGCACAACATCGAGGGCGGAAGGGCCTGTACTGCGCTGTAATGTTCTATGTTCTATAAAGTGCAGCATTGAAGGGTAGAAGCATGTTGTAAGTGGATCTGAGTAATGCCAAGAGTCCTGTGATGTATTATTAAGTTCTCTGGAATGTTAGATTTATTACCCTCTTTACTGCAAAGACTGACACAAAATTGTCATTCAACAGGCCTGTCCTTTGCAAACGTTCATTTGTTTTTAAAGACCTATACTACCATGATGGCAGATTTACTTTCCTTGAAGGAGAGATACAGGACTTAGGGATACAGAACAGTGAAGTGGAAGATAGGACCCAGGGTTATAGCACAGTGAGGGAGGATATAAGACATAGCTTATAGTACAATGAGGGTGGGTATTAGATACATTAATGAGAGAGGATACTAAGTCCAGGGCTCCAGCACAGTGAGGGGAGGTGGGTATAAGACCCAGGGTGATAGCATAGTGTGTAAGGATAATACACCCAGGGTTGTAGCACAGTAAAGGGGGTTATAAGAGCCAGGGAAGCAGTTAATGAATGTGGTTATAAGATCCAGAGTTGCAGCAAAGTGAGGGGAATGGTGCATAAGTGCCAGGGTAACATCACAGTGAGAGAGGGTATAAGACCCAGGATTGCAGACAATGAGGGCAGTTATAAGATCTAAGGTTACTGTACAATGAAGGAGGTTGTGATACTCAGAATCATAGCAATGTAAGGTGGGGTGGTATAGGACACGGAATTTCAACACTGTGCTGGAGAAAATTGACATATGGGCAAATAAATTTTAACATTGATTGATGTGAGGAATTACATTTATTGGGGTGACCTCTGTGCCATGGGCAATGGGATCTCCTCATGTAAAAAATAACCAGTTAAGCAGCTATGTTAGAATGCATGTCTCTACTACAGACAATGGCCTGACCTGAAGAGCTGATGGAATGTGCTAGCCAAGTTGTATTAATCCAGAGATCCAGTTAATGTTCTATGGAGCTGGGTTTGAATCCCACCATGCAATTGTAAACAAATCTGGAAGTATGAGTCCAGTGACGACCATGAAACTGTTGTTGATTGTTGGATTCATTATTGTCCTTTAGGGAGTGAAATCTACCATCCTTATCTAGTCAGACCTACATGTGACTCCAGATCCATGGCAATGTGGTTGACTCTTAACTGCCCTCTGGGCAATTAGGGATGGACAATAAATGTCGCCTAGCTAGTGATGCCTTCATTCTGTGAATGAATAAAGAAAGGAAACGAATGGCTGGTCAAATCAGAGGGTTGGTCGTCCAGCCACACTCCACTTAGGATGGCTATTTGTGCCTGTATTCCTAGTGCATGAGGATGCATTGATGGCAGCACCTGTGATGATGATCAGATGAGTTATGCATAGCTGGCGCCTAATCCCAGATCCTGATGTTAAGACTGCCAGATTTAATTGGATCATCTCGCCCCACAGAATCCTTTCCAAACCCCTCCCCCTTCCACACCCCTTAATTGACCAATTGTTGAGTTGGTCTTTGGGCAGATGTTTAATTTGATATCATGTCTGCTGCTGCAAAAATAGCTCTGGTGGTAGAAAGGTGCAGGATATGACCGAATACTTTCCTATGTCCTTTCCCCATTACCTCATCTTTGAACAAAGAACAATACAACACAGGAGCAGGCCCTTCAGCTCTCCAAGTCTATGCTGCCATATTTTGCCCTTCTATACTAAAACGGGCGTCACTTACAGGATCCTTATCCATCTATTTCCTTCCTATTCATGTATGTGTCCAGGTGCTTCTTGAATGTTACTATTGTGTCTGCTTCCACCACCTCCTCTGGCAACATGTTCTCGGCACTCAGCACTCATTGCGTGAAAAACTTGCCTCACACATCTTTTTTAAACATCCCCCCTTGTACATTTAACCTGTTTATTGACCCCTCCACCCTGGGAAAAAACCTTATACTTTCCACTCTCATCATGCCATTCACAATCTTATGAACTTCTATTAGGTCACCGCTCAATCTCCTGCATTGCAGTGAAAACAAATCCAGTCTATCCAACCTTTCTTCATAGCTAAAATCCCCCATATCAGGCAACATCCTGGTACAACTTTTCTGTATCATCTCCAAACCATCCATATTCTTCTAGTAGTGAGAGGACCAGAACTGTATGCAATATTCCAAGTGTGACCGAACTAAGGTTCAATAAAGCTGCAGCATAACTCACCTATCCTTATAGTCAGTGCCTCTTCCAATGAAGGCAACCATGCCTTAGGCATTTTTTTAATACTTTAACTACCTGCACTGTGATCTGTGCAATCTCTGCATATTAATACTCCTAAGAGTTCTGCCATTGGCTGTGTAATTTCCATCTGTACTTGACCTTCTAAAATACATCACCTCACATTTGTCTGACTTAAACTTCATTTGCCCTTTTTGTGCCCATGCCTTCCATTGATCTGTATCCTGCTGTATCTTCTGACAGTTCTCCTTACTATATGCAACTCCACCAATCTTTGTATCATCTGCAAACCTACTAATCAGACCAGCTACATTTTCCTCCAAATCATTTATGTAGATCACTAACAGCAGACTCCCAGCACTGATCCCTGTGGAACACCACTAGTCATAGCCCTCCATTCTGAAAAGTATTCTTTCACCACTACCCTCTGTCTCCGATGACTGAGCCAGTTCTGTATCCATCGTGCCAGCTCACCAAGATACCATGTGACTTCATCTTTTGTGCTATCTGCCATGAGGGACCTTGTCAAAGGCTTTACCAAAGTCCATGCAGACAATGTAAACCACCTTTCCCTCATCAATTATCTTCATCGCCTCCTCAAAAAACCTCGATCAACTTAGTAAAGCACAATCTCCCCCACACAAAACCATGCTATTGCTAATAAGTCAATTTGCTTCTAAAAGCATATAGATATTGTAGTGAGGATATTTTCCAATAATCTCTCCACCACTCACAGCCCTGTAATTTCCAGGATTACCTCTGCTACTTTTAAACATTGGTCCAACATTGGATAATCTCCAGTCCTCTCTGACCTTACCTGTGGCCAGAGAGAATACAAAGGTGTCTGTCAATGCACAAGCATTTTTTTTTCTTGACTCACTACATAAGATTTTGGAAAAACTTAGCAGCTCAGGAATACCCAAGGAGAAAAATAGAGTCAATTTTCAGATTAAATGTTAACTCTGTTTCTTTCTTAGCAGGCCCTATCTTATGGATTGTGTTTTGCCAACAGTTTTGCCCTTATCCAAGAGTTTCAGCATCCATTTTGTTTTGCTTTAGTATGAAGTGTGCAGAATGAGCTTCACATTGTTGATTTGGCATTCATTAAATCAAGATTTCACTGAGGCATTTATTTCAGGCGCACATTTCAGAATTCATTAGTTAGATCTGTATATGGTTTTATTGTTTTGAATGTGAGTTTTTGGTTTTGTGTGAAACAAGATGAATGACAGAAGGAGATGGGATAATTACTGGGGGTATCCAGAAATAATGCACAGTAATCAAGGTTTGTTGGGAAGAGTTGGGAATGTGAAATTCAAAACACAAACAGATCAGCCATGATGTTATTTAACAGTGCAGATGGCTCAACAGTCGAACGATGCCTTTCTGTTCCTATTTCATATGTTTGTAAGTTAGTACCTGACAAGTTGAGGACAGGTGAATCTTTAGGTCTTTGAAGTTCAAACTGTTATAATGCAGCAGCCAGTTGTGACAAGACAAGACCACACAAACAGCAAATTGATCAATGCCTAGTGTAATTGCTTTTAGATATGGTTTTCAAGAATATGATAAACATAGAGTCATAGAGTCATAGAGCACAGCAACAGACCCTTTGATACAACTTGACCATGCTGACCAGGATCTTCCAAACTTAAGCCGTCCCATTTGCCAATATTTGGCCCATGTCGCTCTCAGCTCTTCCCATTCACGTACCCATCCAGATGCCTTTTAAATTGTTTAATTGTACTCACCTCTACTATTTTCTCTGACAACTCATTTCATACATGCACCGCCCTCTGTGGGAAAAAAAATGCCCCTTAGGTCTCTTTTACATCTTTCCCATCTCACCTTAATCTTATGCCCTCTAGTTTTGGATTCCCCTCCCCTTGGATAATGACCTTGGCATTTCAACTTATCTATGAATGTCATGATCTTACAAACCTCTATAAGGTCACCCCTCAGCTTCCAATGCTCCAGGAAAAAGAATCCCAGCCTATCCAGCCTCTTCTTATTACTTAAATTCTCCAGTCCTAGCAACATCCTTGTAAATTTTCTCTGTACTCTTTCTAGTTTAGCAACATCCTTCCTAGCAATGAGACTAGAATTGAATGCAGTATTCCAAGGTAGCCTCACTAATGTCTTGTAAAGCTGCAAGATGATATTCTGATTCCTATACTCAGTTCTCTGACCAATGAAGTCAAATATGCCAAACACATTCTTAATCACCATGTCTACATGTGATGTCCCTTTCAAGGAGCTATGAACCTGCACCCATGGTCCCTGTGTTCAACAACATTTCTCAGGCTCTACCATTAATTCTCTTGTCATCTTCAACTGGTGCTGTGACATTTCCATGCTTACCCGAATAGTCAGACTGTCAGAAAGATTATACCCATGACAATGCAATATCCCCTCAGAATTGTCATCTTAGTGTGCCTATAACTAAATTCTCGGTAAGGCCACAATCTCTGGATTCTCAAGATGATAAATTTCACCAGGTTGTTAGAAATATATGAAAGCATGTAAATTAGACAGAAGCTGTGGCATGATCTTCAAATTTGAAATGATTTTATTGCATCATGCTTAAAGAGTTACTCAATGACTTTCAGTACAGTTGTACAAAAAGTACATAAAGTAAAGGATGTGCTAAATTAATAGATGAAAGTAAAGCTTCAGTTGTATTGCAGATTAATTGCAAATATTGTCGGATTACAATGGTATCAATGGGATGAGCCCATTGGAATACACAGTAGTACAGAGAAGTATAGTGTGAAAAACTCTGTACTTTACAGTGGAGTACAATGGTCTACAGTGTGTAACAATGTGGTATAGAGGGATACAATGTGATACAGTGTTTATAATGTTGTATAGTGCAGCATAGTAGTGTGCAGTGGGATGGAGTCACTGCGGTATAGTGCGGTTAAGAGCAGTGTGGCAGGGTATAGGTAAGTGAGATAGAGTGGAGAGGGCTCAGTGCATACAATGGAGTACAATGTGTTAGCATAAAGCATAGCTCTTCCAGAAGAAATTCTTGCCGTTTTTCCGCATTCTTGTTCCCAGTTGACGATGTTGGAATTTCATTGGAATCTCGTTATCTGGTGGAATCTCAACTTTAGAATCATCCACTTCCACAACATCCTTGTCTGCATCCGCTACCACATGTAAAAGCTGGATCATTGTGTCCTTCAGAAGGTCCTACAAGGAAACGAGTAAAGTTTGTCAGAAATTGAAATGTGAAAATTCGTCTTTACTGAATTACTGGCATTACTGGCAAGGTCAGCATTTGTTACATGTCCCTTAATTGCCCAAAAGTTTTTTTTTCATTGGAGCGTTGAAGATTGAGGAGTGAGGGATATAGATAAGGGGAATGGCAGATGCTTTCTCCCTAGGGTGGGAGATTTCAAGACTAGGGAACACATTTTAAAGGGGAAAGGAGAAAAATTAAAAAAATACAAGAGGGGCAATTACTTTACACAGAGAGTGGTTTGTGTGTGGAATGAACTTCGAGAGGAAGTGCTGAATGCGGATACAGTTACAATGTTTAAAAGACATTTCGATAAGTACATGAATAAGAAATCTTTGGAGGGATATGGTCCAAATGCACGAATTTAGCTTGGGAACATGGACTGGCCGGACTGAAGGGCCTGTTTCCGTGCTGTATGACTCTCTGAGCTGATTGGCTTGCTCGACCATTTCAGATAACAGTTGAGACTTAACCATTAAAGAGGGTATAAATAAACATGACAGGTTTTAGTTTCAAAGTCATCATTACAGGGACTTTCTTCAAATATTTAATTGATTCATTGAATTTAAATGCTTTCTACTGCCACGTTGAGATTTTATGTCTCCAAGTCAGAATGGTGAGTAACTTGGAGAGGAACGTGAGGGTGATGGCATTCCCACAATTCTTCCAGATCCGACTGAGCCATTTTGTCTCCTGGTTAAATGATTGTGGAAGACTGGGAAGTGTGCTCGAGCACGAAGATAAACCTTGTGGTGATTTACAATTCTTCTGACATTAATGGCCGACAGTGTATCATTGTCAGTGGTGATCTAGCGTCAGATTGTAGATACTTGCCATGCCTCTGTCATGCACCATGGAGGATTGTTAGAGAAAACGCCTTTCGTTCTTAAAGAATGTGTGCTTCTCCCCCCCCCCCCCCCCCCCCAACCACCCCCCCTCCCCAACCCAACCTTCACCACCACCACAAGTAGGTTGTTGGTTTCATTGAGGTGGTTCGGTCCTGATGCCTGCCCTGCAGGTCTGGTCCCATGTAGTTTATAAGAAAATACACGAAGACCTGGAACAGAATCCCCCTCATATAGAGAAGGCTGACTGTCATTGCCGCTTGGACACGGGGCAATTTAACCCAAACCAGATTCCGGGCATGAGACTCAAAGCGATTCCCACCAGCTGCTGGTGGCATTGTTCTAACTGTGGAAGTTTAATTCCGCGCTGTGTGCCTTCCCCGGACGACTGGGGTTTGGGATAACTTGATTTGTTTCCTCTCGTTCAGATAGTTTGCCCACAACTCCCACCACACAAAACACGAACAAAGTAGTCCACTTTCAAACAGAAAATTTTATTTCAATGAGAAAGAGCCACATTAATCAGAGAAACCCTACCTAGTCACAATGAGGACTGGTCTGCTACTGGACAAAAGCTAAAACTCTTCTGTCACATAAATCAAATCAAATCATCGATTACATTATTTAATTTACAGTTCTGGTGCTGCCACATCTGACCGTGTGTGATTGAGATGAAGCAGTAGCCCGCGGCTTGTTCTGGAGTGTCAGCGAGTTAACAGGCTGCGTAGGTTTTCCAGAAGAAGTTTTTGCAGTCCGCCTGCCGTTCCCTCTGGGGCGAAGTGGCGTTGGCGGATCGCTCCAAATGAACCCGTGCCTCAACCTGTTTCGCCATCCCCGGCAAATCCTCCGCTTCCAAGGCTTCGTTCTCGGCGTTTGCCCGCTCCGAGAGCAGTTGGACAAGATTGTATTTGATCTGCTCCTACATTAAGAAAAGGGAATAATTAGGGCAGAGAAATTCTCTCAGTTGGCGCTGTTGAAAGTGCCAGTTGCTGGATTTGAAAGTGTAGCTTGGCGAGTGTTTACAACAACCCATCAGTCCCTGTGTGCCACTGCGTGACATTATCCTCATTTCCCATTCCTGGACTCCAACGGGTAGTGAAACCCCCAATCGACAACTAAATCACAATGCAACAAATACATTGTGCTGCTCCCTTCGTATCCCGTGTGGATGCTTCAGGAGCTGAGTTAATCATGGTGGGCCGGTCTCTGGAAAAAGAGAGGAAGCCCCGGATGAGACGGTATCGTAAGTGCTTAGGATTTATTGAGAGGCAGATACAGTGAAGAAAGAAGAAAGAAACACAGCGCGTTTATCTTTCCCGCAATTCTGGTGCATCGATGCTCTGTGCTTTCCGTTAATAAACAGAGCATCTAAACCTGCAAGGTTAACATCGCTTACATCAAAATTTCTATCAACCAAGGTAACTTTGCTGCTGGTTTGATTCAATTTAGATGAGCGATTGGAGGTTGGTCAGAGAATTATCAATTCAATCCGAGGGAATGAATCTGGATCGAAGATGGAGAGGGCAGGTTCCTGAAAACTGCAGAAAGTTACACGCCGTTTGTTTCCAGTCTGATCAGAGTGGCGAGATCAACTGGATAGAGGGAGAGAACTATCTCCGTGGACCTGGGCAGCGCGGTAATCTCTCTCGGTCGAAACAAGAACGCTCAGAGCGGTTTATAAACCCGAGAGATCTGTGGAACGCACGCATCCTTATTATCATTTGATGGGCATTAGATCTGTCTAACCAGGTTAGATTCATCAATCATTCACTCCCCTTATTCGTCTCTATTTAAGTTAAACAGCTTGACCATATTATCCACTTTATTACACAGGGGTTTCCCTTGGCTGGGCTCTTACCGCTTTACTCCGGGGCCCTGCAGCAGCCATGGATGTCTGAAGGAGTTCGCGATACCTGTCGGCTGTGGGAGCAGCACCCACACTCAGCACTGCCAGGGTGATGGAGAGGAGGACGAGGGCGCACTGAACTCGGCTGCACCACATCACTGCACAAAGCGGGGCACCTCGCAAAGAGAAGGAAGAAAAGAAGTAAGAGGTTCAAGCGTTTACAACGTTTGAAAGTTAGCGGAGTTTCAGCACTAGCACAGTGGACAGCTCCACTCCGACTGACTCCTGGATGCTGCAGCTCTTTTTAAAGGCGCTCTCCCAACCTGAGCACACGTCAGGAGGACGGCTCCCAAGAGATTTACTCGCTTTTACGCACAACCCAA
The DNA here is from genome assembly GCF_037043375.1 of Chiloscyllium plagiosum. Taxonomy (NCBI): domain Eukaryota; kingdom Metazoa; phylum Chordata; class Chondrichthyes; order Orectolobiformes; family Hemiscylliidae; genus Chiloscyllium; species Chiloscyllium plagiosum. Next base: position 29,246,470 of record NW_028270151.1, on the reverse strand, counting down.
TCACATCATCCAACCAAATAATTACCAAACTGACGAAGATTGAGATAATGGCCAAGGACTCTCAATGTGGACACCTTATCGCGTTCTGGCAGTTGGTCCTATGATTGGATGTTGGGCCATGTCCATCACGAATGAATGCAGTCAATTCAGTCAAGTCTTGAATTGTTCAATTTTCCGGGAACTTCATGATTTGAGTTCCGCTGTTGACATTTTCATCCTGCGACACCCTTGAGGGACCTCGGACTTTTTGGTGTCATGGTACATGGATGGTTCTTTGAGTAGAAAACCCACCCTGTATCTCCGCTTCCAATCACGGCGTTATTATCACTTAACAAAACAAAGAACTGCGGATGCTAGAGATCAGAAACATGATTCTGAAGAACGGTCATTGGAACCGAAACGTTCACTATCCTTTCTCTCCACAGATGCTGCAAGACTGCTGAGTTTTTGACAGCAATTTCTATTTTTGGTCACCGTGTTCTTATTGCGGGTCTTTTTCTAGATGCGAGGATGAATTTAATTTGACCAGTCCTTTAAATGTTTGTGAGGGGTGGGGGGGGGGGGGGGTGTCTGAAATGAGTTTCTGGGCGGTGTGGTTTCCACTGATAATTCGATCTTGTCCAAAGGCGGGAGAGACCATGTGCCCATTCGGAAAAGTGAGCACATTTCTCAAACACGAAGATTCTTATCAAACACATTCTCTGACCAGAATCTTAAGCATTTGTTGCTGCATCGGATTGCGTGAGATCATGAAGGCAGAGAGGACATGCGGTACAGTAAAGGATTGTTTCGTGGAGAGAGGTGCGCTAGTTTCCAAATAATTGTGTGGTATTTTGTGGTTTTATCTCCGTGTTTTATGTGTGCTTTAACAATCCCGTTCTGATACTTCTTTACCCAAAACTAGCACCAAACCCAGTGGACGTTAGGTTTAACTTTGTTTTTACACTGAATTAATGGTTAGTTGAAATTTGCAACCAGCAACTCTTCATAATTTGAATGTTATCGTCATCCCTGATCGCTTCAAACGATATCAAATGTCCGAATCTCTGCGCGAACGGAAGTACACTGAACAGCAGACAATACTAGGACTGAGTATTAAATATGCCATTTTTCAGGGAAATACCTGCTTATTTTCAAGTCAAGCAGATTAACGGCTAAAGGTTTCTCGGAGAATTCAAATCAAGGAAACAAACAATTCAGACGATTAAAAAGAGTGGCATTTTCTGTCTGTCTCTGTCACTCTGCCTGCGACTCCATCTCTCTGCCTGTCTCCCAGTCTGTCTCGATCTCTGTCTGCTTCTGTCGCAGTCTGTTCAATCCTCTGTCTGTCTCGATGCTCGGTCAAATTTCATTCATCTTTTGGATTTTCATTTTATAATTTCAGAACTAAGAACCAACAATGTTTGAGTTCTATCTAAGCTGCATTTAAGTCTTCCACGAAAACCTTATCGAGCAACAAATGGCAAGTGCTCTGTCTCCACAGATACTGCCTGACTTCCTGATTATTTCGAGTATGTCCTGATTTTATTTCACATTCCCAGCATCTGCAGTTTGAGTTTTGGATGAATTCTGTAATGATTGGAAAGGTTTGGAAGGAAATGCAATTTACTGAGATTATCTTAATTTCTAGATTTTACTATGCAACCCGGCAGTAGAAATGAAATGGAATGATGCAGGATAATGAATACTCACCAGGCATCAGGAAGATCAGAGATCGATCCCGTGCCTGTCTTTGAATGCCTTATTCACGAACAGTCCGAACGACTGGAAATTATGTTACTTGAAATCCATGTACCTGCAGTGCACTGGGAGAGTGATAAGGATTTTAATCAGCGTAGAATAGAATCATACAATCATAGGATTTTAAGTACAGCAGGAAGTCATTCGATCCATCGTGCCTGTACCGGTACTGAAAAAGCTACCCAGCTAGTTCCATTCTCCAACTCTCTCTTCTTAACCCTCCAAACCATCACTTTCAAATATATATCACTTTTTCTTCTGAGATCTCCTATAGAATCCACCCTCCCAGGCATTGCATTCCAAATTATAATAGCTGTCTGAGTAAAGGCGTTTCTCCTCATCTCACTCCTAGTTCTCTTGTTGACCATCTTGAAATTGTGACCCCCTACTTACTGACTTAACAGCTAGTGTAAACAGAATATCCTTCTCTCCCCTGTCAAAACGTTCAGAACTTCGCACACCCCAATAAGGCCACTTCTTAATCTTCACTACTCCAAGGAGAATATGCCCAATTTCTGAAATATTTCCTTGTATCTAAAATCGCTGAAATCTGATATTGTTCTAGTAAATCTCGTTTTCATTCTATGCAGGGCTCTAACATTCTTCCTTAAATAACATGCCCAGAACTGCAAACAATACTCCAAACGTGGTGTGAACGATTATTTGTAGAAATTTGACTTCACTTCCTTGCATTTCAACTCTACACCTCTATTTATAAGCCTAAGGATTCTATAAGCCTTCTTAAAAGCTGTTTCAACTTTCCTGGTGACTTTTAGATAATTATGTATACAAACCCTGAAGTCGCCCTGCTGCTATACACCCCTCAAGTTCTACCACTTACACTGCATTAGTTCTCAGTATTTCTTCTATTCAAATGCATTGCCACATATTTCTCTCGATTGAAGTTCATCTGCCAAATATCTGTCCATTTGACCAACTTGTCAATATTCCTTTGAAGTTACTCAGCATTGTCCTCACAATTCACTCTTCTCCATAAGTATCTTCTGCAAATTTAATGATTTTTGCCCTCAATACCCAACTCCAAATCATGTACATAAATTTAAAAAATGAATCCCAACATTGATCCCTGAGGAACACCACATTCATCTCATCTCCAATTGGAGAAATGCAATCTATCCCTACCAACTTTTAATCCATGCTGCCAAGGATCCATCAATTCTAAACAGTTCTAATTTACTAACTATGTGGCACTGTATCAAATGCTTCCTGAAAGTCCAAATATAGATCATCCACAGCACTACCCTCATGCACATTCTGTGCCACCTTGTCAAAAAACTCAAATAAATTTGTCAGCGAAGATGAACCCTTGACAAAATCATATTGACCATCTCGGCTTCACAATTTTCTCTAAGTCTATGTTTATTTACCTTATTTTGTATTATAGCTTCCATCATTTTTACCATGATTGATGTCAAGCTGAAAGATCTATAGTTTCCTGAGTTTTCCTTTGGCCCTTTCCAAAACAGCTGTGTCACATAGGCAATCCTGCAGTCTGCTGGGACTAATCCTACATTCAGAAAGGCCTGGAAAATGTCTGTCAATGGCTCTGCAATTTGCTCACCTACATCTCTCAGAATTCAATCTGTATCTGGTGACTTCTCTATCTGGTGTGCTGCCAGTCTTTTATTTTAGCTCCTCTTCTTTATCTGTTCCATATTTTCACCTAAGCAATTGTCACCATTTTCTAATTAGGTAAGGACAGAAGTAAAGCTCTCATTTAATACTTCCCTATTCCTCTTGCTTCAATTGAACCTGCAACAGTCAACTTCTAATCACCAAAATCAGCTCTTTTCCAGTCTTGAAACTTAACCCTTGACTGATGTTTTGTTTATCCTTTTCCAATTTAATATTAAACATTATCATATTATCATTGCTGTTTCCCAAATGTTCCGCCTCTCTGATATTCACTACTTGGCCTATCTCATTCCCTTGGACATGATCCAGTACACGTCCCTCTCTGGTGCAACTGGAAATGTACTGGACGTTTTTCTCCACATGTTGCAGGAATTTCTTCCCTTCCATCCCCCACTCTCTACCTTTTTCCACATCCACCCTCGGATAATTGAAATCACCAACTATCACAACCCTGCTTGAACTGCAAATTTCCTTAATATGCCTAACAAATGTTCTCTTCTATTTCCTCTCCACTATTTGGAGGTCTATAATAAATAATCATCAAGGTCACTACTCCCTTTCTGTTTCTCATCTCCTGCCATAGATTCAAATTCAGGAACTGCATCTCATTCAAGGCTAATGATATTATCTTTGACCAAGTTTGCTATACGTCTTCCCTTTTTCATCACCTGATTTTTACGCAAAAACTTATAACCCAGGATATAAAATATCCAGTCTTTTCAGTCACATTCCCCTTCTTCCAGTTCCCAACTTTTGTTCAGTATATTATGGGCATTTACATATATGCTATTTATATCTGCCTTTATCTTCTTCTTGCCCTTTGGAAAGTGACCATTTCTTTGTTCTTTGTCAACAATCAAGTCTTCCCTCACTTCCTTTTCCCCATTATCCACCTCCTCTCTTTTACCTTTTTCTCATACTGCTGAAATTAGGCCCAGCAGTCAATCAACCTCTTTGCCTTACACATTTAAACCCACCCCAATACGTACATAATTTACTCTCTCAGCCAGCAGATTGGTTTGCATTTCTGTTCAAGTGAAGCCCATTGTTTCTGACAGCTCTCTCCTTTTCCAAAGTGATCCCAATGCCCCATAATTCTAAGCCCCTCCATTCTACACCATTCCTCAAACATTCAATTTACCTCCCTGATCTAGCATTTACTAAATGGTGAAGTGCGTGGCACAGATAATATTTTTGAGATTACTACTCCAGAGGTCCTACATTTCAACTTACTCCCTAACTCCTGAACCTGATCCTGCAATTCATCCAATCTTTGTCACCCTATGGTGTTGGTTCTCACATGAACCACAGCCTCTGATTGTTCATACTCCCTTTCCAGAAGTTTAACCAGTAGAACCGTTGCACCCCAAATCTTTGCATGCATGAGACAAATGACCATATGGGATTCATGATCTGTTCCTCACATATTGAGTCACCCACGGCCTAACATCTTTCTAATCTCCCTCAAGGCCTGAGTCAGTCATGTTTCTCATTAAATAGGCACCTAAAATTTCTCACCTGATAGACTGCTCCAAGGAGTCCTGGATTTCGTAGACCTGCTGTCTCTTTTTTTTCAATGAGTTGTCACTCACACACGTGCCTTCTCTGCAGTCATCATTGCCTGTCTATTCATGATGTGGAGTGACCACACCCCTTCTTCGACATAGTTCAGGAAGGAAAGTTGCTGCTCCAAACCAGCCACATGTTATTCAAGAACTGCTGCCTTCTGGCACTTCTCACAGATGTGATTGGTCTAGATGGCTTGTAGAACCAAAACTTCAGTCTAACCATATCACAGGCATTCCCAGAGTCCCTGCCATCATTATTAACATGGTTCTTTTCACCCAGGTTTTCTGCGCTTCCCTTCTCGTTTGTGCTGGGACAGCTGACTTCTCTGTGAGTTCTCCTTTGTTGCTGCTCACTCTTCGATTCTATTGGATGCTTTTCCTCCTGAGACCAGCAGATCCTCCATGATCTCCTTCCTACATTTGATGAGTGAGCCGACGTCTCCCAGAAACCTCCTCAGTTGCATCTACTACCACTTTCTGTTGAATGCTGTTCCTCTTGTTGAGCACTGGGTCCTCAACAATTCCTAATCAGTTGTAGTGAATTAGTTGACCTCTCCCAGAGTCCACCTCAGTAATTTCTCATTGCCCCGCTCTCTATAATGCAACTGCTAAAAAGCTGCTAGCTGTAACAGATAGGTGACTTGGAATATGAAGTTGGCCATGAGAGTTTGACGATGAGGAGATATTAAATAAGCCATCTAAAGCCTTTTGCTTTGGATGAAAGAAGTTTGAATCCAATTGTCAGGTTTATTTCAATATACCAAAGAGTGATTTTGTCATGGTAGATTTTAACACCACTGTTTAATTTGGTAACGAGCTCAGGGGAAATGAATTCCAGCCATTTTCCCAAATGTGTTTGGATCCAAACAGCAACCTTGGTATTCTTCTGAAGCCTCTAAGATCAAGTTTGAACTGACAATCTTTGGCGTTATCAGTCAAAGTGCAAGTTATTGAGTCACACAAGCAGGCACACTGAAAACAATGGTTAAATATTGGAACAATGCAATTTATCGCGAGTAGACGACCACATTCCAAACATTAAAGTTGGGAGAGCATCATTTCTTAGCTGGGAAATGGGGTGGGCGATGTAGGGGATTCGTTGATTTATGAATCATGCATATCCAATCAGATATGAATTAGCATTGAATGGAGACGAACTCAGCCAGCTCGGCAGTTTTTTTAAAAATCGACCACCATCTTAGTGAATGGCAGAACAGGCTCAAAATGCCAAATGGCACACTCCTGCTCCTATTTCTTATGATCTTGGGGGTGGATGGCGGGGGTGGGGGGGGGGGGGGGGGCGGGTGGGGGTGGGGGGGTGGGGGGGGGGGGGAAGGAGATCCCCAGAGTAGCAAAAGGTTTATTTTGCACAGTTTGAATCTGAATTATTGTGAAAAAGAATGCATTTCGCATCCAATGTCATAAATTTGTGAGTTTGTTTGTCACTGAGCGAAGCGCTCCCCATTTATTAATTCACAAGGTGACAGGTAGCATAGGAAATGTGTATTTTCTGTTGAATGCATTTACTTATATTTACCAATTGGATGTTGTTCATCAAAACAAAGGATACTCTTCACTTGGAATGATAACTGTTACGAATGGTGAATTCCGAGTGAAATTCCACCCCCTATTGGTTGCTCAGTCGATAACAATTTGCATTCTTCTCTCCGTTAGATCAGATTGGGAAAATGTGTGTAAAGAATTAATAGTTCGAGAGAAAGGTCGGGAATTGAGGTTAGAACACACAGCAGAATTGAGGAAACAGCAGCAATACATTTAAGATTGATCGTTGTCCAGGGTTTATTCACCTGCTGGAACCTCGGAGAGTCTCAGTAACATATCCTGACGCTGATCTCTTGATAAAGATTTTGCAAACTTTCAGCGTTCTCTCTAACACTCATCGTGGTTTGTGAATGGTGATTTTTGTGTCATTTCATTCAAATCCATTTACTCCCTCCTTATGCACTTTAATGCATATAATAGGACAATAGCGCTTTGCTCGAATAATTTGGCTTCCCAAATGTTTTGCTCTGATAAATATCTCAATGTTATAGCATGAATAATTTTTGTCTCTTTTCGAAGTGAGATTGCTGCTATTCCCAGGTATATTTTACTGTTATTCAGTGATGGGACGTGGGTGTCACTAGCCGGCCCAACATTTATAATCCATCCCTAATTATTCAGGAGAAGCTGTGGTGAGCGGCCATTTTCATTTGCAGCCGCTCCTGGGAGGTTAGGGCACTCACAGTGCCGTTGGCAGGAAGTTCCTGGAGTTTGGTTTAACAACAGTGGAGGGACTACAATATATCTCCAAATCGGGATGGAAATAACTTGTATAAAAACCTATGGCCGATTGCATTCTCACAATTCCGCCACAGCCGACTGAACCAGGTTGTCTCCTGGATGGATTATTGTGGAAGACTGAGAGGTATGCTCGATCACGAGGTTACACATTGTGGTTCACAGTGTATCATTGACAATTAGTCTGTACACACCATGCATCATGAAGGATTGCGAAACAGAATGCTTTGCCTTCTGAAGGTGTGCGTGGCTGTCCCTCCTCGCAGTGGTGTAGGAATCAGAATACGTTCTATTCCCCCGCTTCCCTTAAAGCTTCTTCCTGTCTCTGCACAACAGATTAAACACTGATTTGTTGGTTAAAGTATGGGGTGAGTTATTGTTTGATGCGAAATTTCCTGGACTCAGGAATGTAAAGTTGTGGATTCCCGAAGACGAGGTTCCTACCTTCAACATCTCGCATTGTCCCGGATGGGTCTGTGCTGCTCGTGGGACAGGGCTGGGCATGGTCTCACTTGGCAAAACCAATTGTTATTTTTACTGGAACGGTAGTTACACAGTGTGTGATAGCTTTCCTTATTTAATTGAGGCGGTTGGGTATCGATGCCTGCATTGTGGATGGGTCTCGTTCTGCGTAGCTTGTAACAATCACAGTGCGCACGAAGACCTGCGATGGAACCCCCTTCCGGACATGCGGCCCAAAGCAATTCTCACCTACTTGTGTTCAGATTCTTCAAATTCCCGATGGGAGCTTAATTCCACGCAATGCACCTTCCCAGAACGACTGGAGTTTTCGAAAGTTTGATTTGTTTCTGCCCGTGGAGTATTTTGCCCACAGCTCCCAAAACACAAAACGCGAGCAAAGTTTCAAACAGAAATTTTATTTTGAATGAGAAAGAACCTCGGTAATCAGAGCAATCCTATCTAGTCACAATGAGGACTGGACTGCTACTGCACAATTCTGCAACTCAAACTGTCTGATCAGACCCTGTGTCCCACTGGGTGAAATTATCCTCATTTCCTACTTCACTCCAACAGGACGTGAACCTCCCAATCGATAATAAAATCACAACGTAGCAAATACATCGTGCAGCTCCCTTCGCTGAACGGATCCACAGTTGCTCAGTGGCTAGCATTGCTGCCTCACAGAGCCAGGGATCGAGTCTGATTCCACCTTCAGGGGACCGTCTGCGTCAAGTGTGCGCATTCTCCCCGTCTCCCACGGTCCGAAGATGTTCCCGTCACGGAAATACCATGCTAATTTTCCAGTATTCCAGGTGTACGCGGGTTAGGTGGAGCAGCCATGGGAAATGTAAGGGTCACAGGGGCGGCTTTCAGAGCTGGGTCTTGATGGGATGTCGTTCGGAGAGTCGGTGCGGAGTCGATGGGCCGAATGACCTCTTTCCACACTGGAGGGATTCTATTATTTGGAAAGAAGGAGGAAACCCTAGATGAGATGGTATGGTGGTGCTTGGGCTTTGTCGAGGATCGGAGAAATAGGAGAGAATCCGAGCTTGCTTTTCTTTCCCGCAATTCTGATTAATCTGGGGCTTGGAGCTAATAAACAGAATATCTAAACTGTACGGTTAATATCATTTAAATGTATATCTCTTTCAACCAATGCTGCCAGTGATCTTTCTCGGTCAAATCAAACGGGCTCGGAGTCATTCCTATACCCGAGAGATCTGTGGAGCTCAAATATAACTCACACGTCCATGTTATCATTTGATGAGCATTACGTCTTCCTAATTAGGTTAGGTTCAGCAATAACTAACCTCCCCTGTATGGCCATATTACCCGCTTTATTAAATAGGGTTTCCCTTGGTTGGACTGTGACCTTGGCTGGGCTCTTACCGCTTTACTCCGATGCCCTGCAGCAGCCATGGATGTCTGCAGGAATTCGCGATACCTGTCGGCTATGGGAGCGGCGCCCGCCCTCAGCACTGCCAGGCGATGGAGACAAAGATGAGAACTGGGCTGCACCACATCACTGCATAAAGAGAGGCACCTCGCAAAGGAAGAAAGGAAGTGGGAGTTGCAGCTTGACAGCGTTTGTCATTGGCGGCGTTTCAGCACTAGCTCAGCGGACAGTTCCACGCCGACTCGCTCCTGGCTGCTGCAGCTCCTTTTAAACGCTAAACATCACACAACACCCAGGTTATAGTCCAACAGGTTTATTTAGAATCACAAGCTGTCGGAGCGTTGCGTCTTCATCAGTTGGTTGTTGATGTGGAGGTGCCGGTGTTGGACTTGGGTGGACAATGTTAAAAATCACAAAGCACCATGTTTTAGTCCAACAGGTTTATTTTGAACCTAGTGCTGTAACATGGTGTTGTGTGATTTTTAACTTTGTCCTAGTTTTGAGCTCACGTTGGGGGGCGGCTGCAGGGACTCTCAATGTGCTTACCTTATCGCAATTTGGCAGTTGCTTCGGTATTGGGATATTGGGACAGGTCCATTACGATGAATGCAGCCAATTCAGTCAAGTCTTAGTCATATACTGCACGGAAACAGACCCTACGGTCCAATTCGCCCTTACCCACCGGATATCCTAACTTAATGTAGTCCCATTTGCCAGCACTTGCCCAATATCCCTCTAAACCATTCCTATTCATATACACATCCAGATGCCTTTTAAAAGTTGTAATTGTACCAGCCACCGACACTTCCTGTAGGAGAAAGTGAGGGCCCCAAAGGATCATTCCACATTCAACAGAAATTTATCTGTACCGCTACCAATGTCAAAAATCACACGACACCAGATTATAGTCCAACAGGTTTAATAGGAAGCACACTAGCTTTCGGAGCGATGCTCCTTCATCAGGTGATTGAGCATGTCTACCAATGTCATAGACTATACCTGCTGCACCAGATGTGGTCTCCTCTACATCAGGGAGACAGGACGCCTTCTTGTGGATCATTTCAGAGAACATCTCAGGGACACCTGCACCAACCAACCACACTACCCTGTTGCTGAACAACTCCCCTGCCACTCCATCAAGGACATGCAGGTCCTGGGTCTCCTCCACTGCCAAACTGATACCATCCAATGCCTGGAGGAAGAATGCCTCATATTTTGCCTTGGGACTCTGGAACCACACGGTTAAATGTGGATTTCAACAGCTTCCTCATTTCCTCTTCCTTCACATTATCGCAGTCCCAAGCCTCCAATTTAGCACCACCCTCCTGATCTGTCCATCATCTATCCACTCCACACCCCCAACCTATCACTTTCTCCCTCACCTTCATCTACCTATTGCATTCTCAAATACTTGCACCCCAACCCCACCCCCTCCCAGTTATCACTCTGCCCCTGGCCCACAAACCTCATTCCTGATGAAGGGCTTATGCCCAGAACATTGATTCCCCTGCTCCTCAGATGCTGCCTGACCTACTGTGCTTTTCCAGCACCACACTCTCGACTCTACACTTCTTCTGGCAGCTCATTCCATGCACGTATCAGCCTCTGTGTAAAAAAGATGAACCTTTTGCCCCTTTTAAATTTTCCCCCTCTTGCCCTAAACTTATGCCCTCTAATTCTGTTCTCCCTCCCCTCCCCCACCTTTATGATTTTATAAACCTCTATAAGGTCACCCCTCAGTCTTCCACGCTCCAGGGAAAGCAGCTCAAGCCTATTCAGCCTCTCCCTATAACTCAAATCCTCCAACCCTGGCAACATCCTCGTAAATCCTTTCTGAACCTTTCAAGTTTCACAGTATCCTTCCAATAGGAAGGAGACCAGAATTGCACACAATATTCCAAAAATGGCCTAATTAATGTCCTGTACAGCGGCAACATGATCTCCCAACTCATGTACACAATACTCTGACTAATAAAGGAAAGCATACCAACCATCTTCTTCACTATCCTATCTACCTGAGGCTCTACTTTCAAGGAACTATGAACCTGCACTCCAAGGTCTTTTTGTTCAGCAACACTCCGCAGGACCTTACCTTTAAGTGCGTAAGTCCTATCCTGATTTGCTCTTCCAAAATGCCGCACCTCACATTTATTTAAATTAAACTTCATCCGCCACTCCTCCCCATCTGATCAAGATCCTGTTTTACTCTGAGGTAACCATCTTCGCTGTCCAACAAACCTCCAGTTTTGGCTTTGTCTGCAAACTTCCTAACTATACCTCCTATGTTCACATCCAAATAATTTTGAGTTGTTTCATTGTCCTGTCCTTTCATGACTTGAGCTTATTTGTTGACATTTCAATCCTGCAACACCATTGAGAGATTCTGGATTATTGATATCATGATATGTGGATGGTTCTTTGAGTAGATAGTCCATGCTATATCTCCGCTTCCAATCACCGTGTTCATATTACGTGTCTCTTTCTCAGTGCCTGGATAAATAGAGATTGATCAATTGTTTTGGTGTTTCTGAGGGAGGCATCATGAGACGGAGTGGGGAGTGGGTTGCGGGGCCAGATGATCTTCACTAACCACTGCAAAACGCTGGAGTGACCATGGGGCCCATAGCTCTCCAATGCACAGAATTTTATCAAGCAACTCTCTGACCAGAATCCGGAGGAGTGCTGGCCGATCCCTTCTCAAACTGAATCATCCAGAGGTGGAGATGCTGAAGGGTGTTTCCTCTTATGAGGAAGAGTATAACTCTAGGCAGCAGTTTCATGGTGGATCAGTGGTTAGCACTACTACCTGGCCGTATTAGGTACCTGGGTTCGATTCCAGCCTCAAGCGACTGTGTGGAGTTTGCACGTTTTCCATGTCTGGTGAGTTTCCTTCCAAGTCCAAAGATCTGCAGGTTAGGTGAATTGGCCATATTAAATTGTCCACGATGTTCAGAGATTTGTTGGTTAGGTGCACTAGGCGGAGGGACTATAGAGTAATATAGGGCTGGGTGGATTACTCTTCAGAGGGTCGGTGTGGACTTGTTGGGTCAAAGGGCCTGTTTCCACGCTGTAGGAATTCTAATTCTATAAAGGATGAAGTCACCATTTTAAGACTAAGCTGGGAGGTGTCAGAGGGTCGTTAGTCCTTGAACATCTTCCCTCAGAAAGTAGCACAGGCTGCGTCATTGAAATGAATCAAGGCAGAATTCGATAGGCTGTGACGAGATAGCAAAATCTCGTCAGCAAATTGGACCACAATCAGTTCAGCCTGAATTTAAATATATGGATATCAGGGGAGATAGGCAAAATAGTTGACTTCAGCTCCTACGCAGAGGGTAGTATGTGTATGGAATGAGCTGCCAGAGGATGTGGTGGAGGCTGGTACAATTGCAACATTTAAGAGGCATTTGGATGGGTATATGAATAGGAAGGGTTTGGAGGGATATGGGCCGGGTGCTGGCAGGTGCGACTAGATTGGGTCGGGATATCTGGTCGGCATGGACGGGTTGGACCGAAGGGTCAGTTTCCATGCTGTACATCTCTATGGCCCTATTTGTTGCTGGATCAGATTGTGTGGGTTTAGATCAGAGACTGGGTGAGGCACAGAAAATGATTATTTTCTGGGGAAAGACACGCTCATTTCCAAATAATTGAGTGGCAGTTTTATATGTGCTTTAACAATCCCGTTCTGATACGTATTTACCTTAAAACTAGCACCAAATCCTGTGGACTGTGGGTTTAACTTAGCTTTTACACTAATTTGGTGGTTAGTAGAGATTTGCAACCTACAACCCTTCACAATTTTAATGTTATCGATCTCCCTGATCGCTTCAACCAATATGAAATACCTGAATCTCTGCGCGAGAGCAAGAAAACTGCAGTCAGCACCAGACCGACTATTACATAAAGCATTGTCCGGAGAAATACTTGCTTTTATTTACATGAGCAGGTTAAACAAATTCTACGGATAACGGTTTCTCAGATAATTCAAATTGAAGGGAAAAAATGATTCAGATTTTATCACAATTAAAACGAGTGACACTTTCTATCTGTCTCTGTCTCTTCGAGTGCGATTCCATCTCTGTCCGTCTCCCTGTCTGTCCCGGTCTCTGTCTGTCTCGACGGTCTGTCCAATTTCGTTTATCTTTTGGATTTTCGTTTTGGAATTTCAAAAATCGGAACCTACAATTTGTGAGCTCTGCTCTAAGCTTCATTTAAGTCTTCAGCGGAAACTCTAACAAATGGCAAGTTTTCTGCCAACGCCGATGCTGCTGCTGAACTATTTGTAGTTATGTCCTCATCTGATTTCAGTTTGACTTTTAGAAGATTCCTGCGCTGAGTGGGAACGGCTGGACGGAAATATAATTCGCCGAGATTATCTTCATTTACAGATGGCACGGTCTAACCCGGCACCAGAAATAAACTGGAATAAACATATCAGGCAATGATCTGTTGCTTTTGCCAGACGTCAGGAAGAGTTGCAGCTTGTTCACAAAAGACCGAAGGACCGGAATAATGTTAGTTTGAACCATTGTTCTTGTAGTAAATTGGGAGAGTGAAAGGAGATTTCCTGGATTATTATGCAGGTATTTCTGTTAATCAATGTGAAGGAACTTGAGGAGAAATAGATTGTGGGAGCGGCTTGGCTAGCGAGTGCTGATGAATATATTAAGGCTGCAGTAATTGTTCCATACACGTCGCTGTGTTTTGACAAGTAGGAGCCTATGAGCCTGAATGGATTCTGTCCTGTTTATGGATAGTAGCGCCAGGGAGCTCTACAATACCATTTATCGTAACTCAAGGCAAGGCAGAAACTCGTGTCACTGTTAGTGTGATGTGCCAGTGGCCCGGGAGATTAATGAGCTGTTGGTCTGTGAGAGGGGCCTGTGACTAATCTGGAACCGTCTCAAAGGGAAAGAAATCGCCGAAATTAATCGCTGATTCATTAAATGAACATTATTTTAGAATGGCAGACATTGAGGCGCCTCGGAGTAGTTAAAGCTGGAATTGTTCTCAACCTTGACATTGAGACGGTGCGGAACAGGTCAGGAACATAACATTGACCTCTTGTATTAAAGAGTGGAGCAAGAGAGTGGCACCTTCAAATTGGTGATATAGGCACGATGAGCCGAATGGATCAGTTTCGTCACCATTGAACTTCTTGATCTCCATTAATGATTTAGATCGTTCTGTACTGCAGACGATTTCAAAATTTACTGAGGACGTAATTTGGAAGCATTGTGAACTTGAGGAGGGTCGCAGAGAAGTTCGAAAACATAGAAAGGTTGATGAAACTGACAGACATGTTGCACAGCGAATCCAATTCAATGAAATGTGAAGTGATTCGTTTTGGTGGAATAAACCCGGAGAGACTGTGTAAAATAAAGGGTGTAATTCGAAGGGATTGCAGGAGCAGGCGCACCTGAAAGCCTGGGTGCACAAATTATTGAAGGAAGTTGGATTGCAGCACAAAGAGAAAGGGTACAAAACTCACGGTCGTGGCATAGAGAAGGAGGGTGTAAGATGCAGAATTATAGCACTTTGGGAGAGGGTAATAGAGTCAGAATTTCAGCACAGTGAGGGAGGGTATCAGACCAGCAAGGGAGTGTACAAAGGTTACAACATAGTGAAGGAGTGTCGTAAACTCTAGGTTGCAGCATAGTAAGGGATTCTCAAGGATATAGCACAGTGAGAGGGGGAAAGGGTGCAAGACCTAGGGTAACAGCATCACAAGGGAAGATAATAGACCCAGCATTACAGTATAATGATAAAGGGTACAAGGTCCAGGGTTACACTACAGTTAGGGAGGGTAATAGGATTACAGAACATTGATGGGACATGGGACTGGTGGTCTGTAGGACCCAAGGTTATAACACAGTCAGAGAGAGCATAAGACATATGTTACATTACAACATAGAAAGGTATAAGACACAGAGTTACAGAACAGTGAGAGAGGATAATAGATCCAGAGTTACAGTGCAACGAGGAAGATTATAAGACCCAGAGTTACAGCACAGTGAGGGTGGAAGGCTGGTGTATGGGTTCCATGTGCTATAGCAGAGTGAGGGTAAGTATAGGATCCAAGGTTATAGCACAGTAAAGGAGGCTATAAGAACCAAGATTAAAACACAGTGAGGTGGGAGGGTAGAGGACATGGAATGACAAAATGGTGAAGGAGGTAACTGACATGTCAGTTAATGAATTTCAACACTGATAGGTGTGAGGTATAACCTTTAGTAGGATGCTCCCTGTGCAGTAGGCAATGGAATTCCACCTTGCCAACTGCAACCAATTAAGTGACGATGCTGGACCTTTTGAGTCTATAATGAATAATGGCCTGATGCCAAGAATAACACTTGACAGTTCAGCAGCACCCTTGCTATGATAGCTATTTGTTCCAGTGCACCAAGTGCATGAGAATGCATTGAGGGGCAGTTGCTGTGCTGATGGTCAATTGAGCTGTGGATAGTTGGCATGTAATTACAAAGCCTGCTTCCAGACTCCCAGTTTAACTGGACCAACTCCCCTTATGGCATCTCTTCCAAACCGCCCGCACCCCCTTAACTGGACAACTATTCATTCAGGTTCTGGGCAGATGTTTCATTTCATATCTTTTCTGTTGCTAGAAAAATATCTCTGGTAGTAGAAAGGCACAAGGTATCACCAAGTACTTTCGGATGCCCCTTTCCAATTACATCATCTTCAGTTAAATAAAATCACAATAGTGCAGGTACTGGAGATCTGAAATAAAAATGAAAAGTGCTGGAGAAATGAAATAGGTCTGGCAGCATTTGTAGAAAGAGATAACAGCGAATATTTTGAGTTTAATGTCCTCCCACCCCTTGGAACTCTGAGTGTTTGCTTTACTCTCTAGTACCTTAGTGGGCAGTTGAGCAATTCTTAGTGATTCATGTCTGTGTCTGTGGTCTAATATTCAATCAAATTTCTTATTTTGCAAGTAATATGTGACTCTTTATTTTCTATCTATTTTGAAATTTACCACATGCCCATCCGATAAGTTTATACATATCTTCTTGAAATGTGGTCCTGTTTGCCTCAAAATGAACTCTAACTCCGACCCAATTTGGAAACAACCACAAATTTCTAAATTGTGCTTTGATTCCAAAATCATCAAAATAAATTGAAAATGCCAATGCTTTTTTTTAATGAACGACCTTTATTCATAGATTCTGTGACTCTGAGCAGCTAGTTATCCCCACTCTGCTTTCTGTTTGCAGTTAATTTGCATTCATTCTGGCATTTGCTATGAATCTGCATACTTTAATCATTAGTTTATTAAATGTTAACTTTTGAACATCATTTAGAAACATAAAGTATTACATCTACCATATTATATTTTCCAAATGCTGCTGATGACTCAGACTCCAATTAAATTGGTCAAGTAACATATTCTTTCAAATTGAAATTACTATTATTAAAGTTTGGCTTCCAGAAATGTATCTTTCTGGAAAATAAATGGATTTCATTATTTTCTCTAAATTTGTTTCTCTCTCCAAGGTTCAGCCTTACCTGCTGAGTGTTCTTAACATGTTATGTTTATATTTATTAGAACTCTTGTTTAAAACATTAAGACAATTGAAGATTTTAGGGGTTTTTTTTAGCCAGATGTCTTTCAACAGCACATTTATAAATTTGATAATAAAGGTACTGTGTGGAGTTTCATTTCAAATCTGTTCTAAGTTATATATTAACAGCAAACTACTGAGAAATTTTGGCAAGTTGGGAATGCTCCTGAAGAGAAATGGAGTCAATTTTCAGATTAAATGTTTAACTCTTTCTTTCTTGATGGGCAGTTCTTACATGCTGCATTTTCCCAACACTTTTGTTCTTAGCCAAGATTTCCAGTATCCATATCATTTTGCTTTAGTATGAGATAAATGGGAGTGACTTTGCAAAATTAAGATTTCCATTAGCCATTTATTTCAGAGATGCATTTCAGAGTTAATTAGTTCGATCTGTTTATAGATTTATTACTTTGGGTGCAGATGTTTAGTTTTGTGGGAAAATAAGTGAATGACAAAAGAAAATTTGACAAGTACTGGGGATAGGTCTATAAATAATGCAAAGGAGTCAAGCATTGATGGGAACAGATGGGAATGTGGAATTCAAACAGAAACAGATCACACATGATGTCATTTAATGACAAAAACATTCTGGTCATCTTCAACTGAAGCTGTGACATTTTCAAGTCTAGCTGAAAGGACAGACTGCCAGAAAAGGTCAGCACAACATCAAGGGCCGAAGGCCCTGTACTGTGTTGCACTGTTCTATGTTCTATGTTCTAAAAATAACACCGATGGCAATGTAGTGCTCCTCAGTACTGCATGGAATTGTCACGTTAGGCCTCCCATTACTGGATCCTCGGTAAGGCCATGATAAATCTCACCAGGTTGTTTGAAATATGTGAGAAACGAAGCTCACTCACTTCAATAATTTCCATCCAAGACAAGGTCTGAAACAGTAGTATCATTTATTACACTCTTGCAAGAGGGGTGTGGTGTCTATATACAAAATAGTCACACACACACCGTGTTTAACAAGTACACAATGTTTATATAATTCGTTCCTCTTCCATCCTTCCATTGCTCCTCCCCTGTTTACATCTCCCACTTCTCTAAGACCGGCGCCCATTACTCTTGTTTATCTCTTGCCTTATCCGGCCTTGTCTGTGACAAAATGCTTAATTCTGGCCTCACAAGGCCGTTTGACCACATCCTGCTATGGCTCATTGTTAGGTATATCCTTCTTTACTGCCATCTGCTTCCCTTAATTGCAACATTTCCTCCCATTCCTCATCCATATTGAGCTTTATGACCTTTTAATTGAGGTTTGTTTTTGTTTTTGCAGAAGTGGGAAAAAGATGCTTATAACTACTGTTTGTACAGGCATATCTGGCTTAACCTACACCCTTATAACACCTTATCTATTTGTCTGTAACATCTATCATTGTTTGCAGGCACATTTCATTCTTGTATGCACATTTTAGCTAATACAAAACAATTATATATTTCCTTCACATAGTTTTTATCCTTGTTGACTCAGCTCTTGGTTGAAACAATTATACACTGGTGTGAGTTTATTTACCTTGCATAAGTAATTATGATTGCAGAAGTAACACTACTTTACCTATAATCACCAAATATATGAAAGCATTTCACCTAGACAGAGACTGCAGTATAATCTTCAAGTGTGAATGCATTTTTATTGCATCGTGCTTAAAAAGTAACACAAGGATTTTGAGTACAAATGCAAAACAAAAAGTAAAGGATGTGTTCATCAAATAGATTAAACTAAAGCTTCAGTTGTACTGCAGATTAATTGCAACTATTGTCAGATTATAAGTAATATAAAAGGTTCATAGGTACACATTGTCGTAGATTGCGGTGCAGTGTGAAAGACTCCGTACTTTATAGTGGAGTACAGTTGCCTATAGTGTCGAACAATGTGTTCCAGTGGGGTACAGTGTACTACAATGTGGTATAATAAAATATAGTAGGTACAGAGGGAGAGAATCAGTATGGCATAGTGAGACACAGAGTAGGGCAATTGGATACGGTAGGACAACAGTGAAGTACAGTGAAGTTTAATTGGATAAAATGAGGTACAGAAGGGGAGAGTAGGTTACATGGCAGCAAAGTGGGAAGAAGTCATCGTGACATGGTGAAGTAAAATCTTACATTGAATACAGAGAAGTACAGTGCAATCCGATAGGGTGCAGTGAGGTGCAATGTTTCTTTTTTAATTTTATTCTGTGAATGGCGCTTATGTACGAGCTTC
This sequence comes from Chiloscyllium plagiosum, assembly GCF_037043375.1. Taxonomy (NCBI): domain Eukaryota; kingdom Metazoa; phylum Chordata; class Chondrichthyes; order Orectolobiformes; family Hemiscylliidae; genus Chiloscyllium; species Chiloscyllium plagiosum. The sequence continues at coordinate 29,227,549 of NW_028270151.1, read as the reverse complement.
TACAACATCCTTGTCTGCCTCCGCTACCACATGTAAAAGCTGGATCATTGGGTCCTTCAGAAGGTCCTACAAAGGAGCAAGTAAAGTTTGTCAGACACTGAAATGCAGAAATTCATCATGTCTTCGCATTGCCTCATGTTGATGTCGGTTATCTAACGCTGAGAGTCTCGTCAGTCCCATGTTGTAAATCCGGAAGTTAAAAAAGAACAGACCATTTCTAAGTTTTCTCCCAATAAAGCAAGGTTAGAGAGAGGTGTGCGGAAATGGTGTGGTGAGGGGAATGGAGTTGAAAGATAAAATGGCTGAATCTACTCTAGACTCAAGAAAAATCCAACACCAGTTTATGCTGGTCACAGTGAAGTGGGAGGGGTCAATATTCATGTGCTAGGAAGACCAAAAATACAAGTGATTTCTCCACTTTACCACGCTATCACTGGATATCTGCGTGGTTGTTAGGCAAGGATGAGGCCCATATTCGTTGGACCTTCCCTTCCTAATGATGGTGATCAAAACTAGAGGAGATTGTGGGGTGCAGGTTTGCTCGCTGAGCTGTAGGTTTGACATCCAGACGTTTCATTACCTGGCTAGGTAACATCATCTGTGGCGACCTCCAAGTGAAGCGAAGCTGTTGTCTCCTGCTTTCTATTTATATGTTTGTCCTGGATAGGGTTCCTGGGGTTTGTGGTGATGTCATTTCCTGTTCATTTTCTGAGGGGTTGATAGATAGTATCTAGATCTATGTGTTTGTTTATGGCATTGTGGTTGGAGTGCCAGGCCTCTAGGAATTCTCTGGCATGTCTTTGCTTAGCCTGTCCCATGATAGCTGTGTTGTCCCAGTTGAAATGGTGTTTTTTTTTTCCTCCGTGTGTAGGGCTACGAGGGAGAGCGGGTCGGTCTTTTTGTGGCTAGCTGGTGTTCGTGTATCCTGGTGGCTAACATTCTTCCTGTTTGTCCTATGTAGTGTTTGTGGCAGTCCTTGCATGGAATTTTGTAGATGACATTGATTTTGTCCATGGGTCGTACTGGGTCTTTTAAGTTTGTTAGTTTTTGTTTGAGAGAGTTGGTGGGTTTGTGTGCTACTAGGATTCCGAGGTGTCTTAGTAGTCTGGCTGTCATTTCTGAGACTTCTTTGATGGTTAGGTGGTTAGGGTTTCTGGCTGTGTTTGGTCTGCTTGTCGTGGTTTGTTCCTGAGGAATCTGCGGACTATATTTTTTGAGTATCCGTTCTTCTTGAATACGTTATACAGGTGGTTCTCCTCTGTTTTTCAAAGTTCGTCTGTGCTGCAGTGTGTGATGGCTCATTAGAATAGTGTTCTGATACAGCTTCGTTTGTGTGTGTTTGGATGGTTGCTGGTGTAGTTAGGTATTTGGTCTTAAAAAAACCCACCATTTCGACTGGGACAACACATCTATCATGGGACAGGCTAAGCAAAGACATGCCAGAGAATTCCTAGAGGCCTGGCACTCCAATCACAACGCCATAAACAAACACATAGATCTAGATACCATCTATCAACCCCTCAGAAAATGAACAGGAAATGACATCACCACAAACCCCAGGAACCCCATCCAGGACAAACATATAAATAGAAAGCAGGAGACAACAGCTTCGCTTCACTTGGAGGTCGCCACTGATGATGTTACCTAGCCAGGTAATGAAACGTCTGGATGTCAAACCTACAGCTCAGCGAACAAATCTACACCCTAAACCTCAACCTGAGCTACAAACCTTCACAACCTTGCAAAAATAGAGGAATTTCTGGCAAGAAAATAAAAACTTGGCATCATCACTAACTCAACACATCTGTTTCATTATCTCCAAAACCCATGTGAAATCGCGCCTGACTGTAACTGAATTGATTACAGTGGTGCTGTAAAAACACAGTAGGTCAGGCGGCATCCCAGAAGCAGGAAAATCGACGTTCCGGGCAAAAGCCCTTCATCAGGAATAGAGGCAGGGTGCCTGCAGAGTGGAGAGATAAGGGTGGGGGTGGGGAGAATGTAGCATAGAGTACAATGGGTGAATGGGGGTGGGGATGGAGGTGATAGGTCAGAGAGGAGGGTGGCGTGGATAGATGGAAAGGAAGATAGGTAGGTAGGACAGGTCATGAGGGCGGTGCTGAGCTGGAAGATTAGAGCTGGGGTGAGGTGGGGGAAGGGGAAATGAGGAAACTGGTGAAATCCACATTGATGCCCTGGGATTGAAGTGTTCTGAGGCAGAAGATGAGGCATTCTTCCTCCAGGCGCTGGGTGGTGAGGGAGTCGTGGTGGAGGAAGCCCAGGGCCTGCATGTTCTCGGCAGAGTGGGAGGGGGAGTTGAAACGTTGGGCCACAGGGCAGTGGGGCTGATTAGTGTGTGTGTCCTGGACATGTCCCCGAAAGCGCTCTGCTAGGAGGTGTCCAGTCTCCCCAATGTATAGGAGACCACATCAGGAGCAACGGATACAATAAATGATATTGGTGGATGTGCAGGTAAAACTTGCCTCCCTGCCTCTATTCCTGATGAAGGGCTTTTGCCCGAAACGTCGATTTTCCTGCTCCTCGGATGCTGCCTGACCTGCTGTGCTTTTCCAGCACCACTCTAATCTAGACTCTGGTTTCTAGCGTCTGCAGTCCTTGTTTTTACCTATAACTGAATTGATAACTATTCTTCCCTCCCCAATTTCAATTTCAATTCTGATTTCAATTCAACAACTGATACCTTCCTCGAGCAAAATTCGTTCTTTTGAAATGATCAGAATATTTGTAATAAAAACTGAATCAGGCAAACAAAGTTTTCACAGTAATTTACAATTACTGATCATCCTTTCCATGTTCTCAGGAGAAAGAACTTGCAATGATGTGATATCTTCCAAGTTCAGTCTAAATTCTGAGTGGCCCTATGTTGCTATCCTGATGTTAAGCAATCGATATGAAACAGACCACAGTGTACAGTGAAGCTTTCTATTTTGCTATTGCTCCACAAACAAGCAAATAAACAAATGATGCCAATCTGGTTCATGCTGCATACAATTGCAAGTACTGGGTCCCTCAGAATTTTTATTGTGTGTACCCCAAAGAATTAAGCAAATATTATCTTGTTTCTAATAATTTAGTTTGTTGAATGGGTCAGAGGTAAATCTTACAATTTGTCGCTAAGAAACAATTAAAACTATTCTATGGCTGTTTTAATAGAATCCCAGTGACATTCTGAATTTATGCTTTTATTCAGTCACAAGATGTCCCTGGCTCAGCCCAGGATTTATTACCTATCGTGACCTCCTCCTGAGTGCCTGGAATCACAAATAGCAAATGCCTAATTGGATACACTCCACATGATATCAGGAAATGACTGGAGGCGCTGGATACTGCAAAGGTTATGGAGCCTGACACCATTACGGCATTAGTACTGAAGACACGTGCTCCAAATCGATCCACAACTCAACCAAGCTGCTCTACTACAAGCTCAAGCCTGTTGTTTGATGATAATGTACATTCACTTGTTGGTGTCATACCTGGCACAAACAAAGATAGTTGTGATTGCTGGAGATCAGCCATCACAGCTCCAGGAGATCATGACAGCAGATTCTGAGGGTAGTGTCCTCTATCCAACCATCTTCAGCTACTGCATCAATGATCCATCATAAGGTCAGAAATAAGAATGGTCACTTATGATTGCAACATTCACTACTTTGGTAACTCTTTAAATACAACCTAAATGCAGTAAGATCTGCATAACATTTAGACCTTGGACCAACAACTGGGATGCAACCTTCATATCAGGCAATGACCATCTCCAGCAAGAGTGAAACTGTCAGCCTTGGCATTCAATGAGGTTTCCATTGCTGAATCCCCCACCCTCAACAATCTGGGTGTTAACATTGACTAAAATTTGAACTAGGTCAGTTGTATAAATACATAAGAACAGGTCAAAGGCCTGAATTGAGTAGCTCATTCCCTGACTTCTCAAATCCTATCTACTATTCACAAATCACAGGTATGGAGTGTGATGGAAAACAGTCCAATTGCCTGGATGAGTCCATCTCTAACAATATTCAAGAATTGTAACATCATCTAAGACAAAGGCACCTGCTTGCTTGGCACCACTTATTCTTTCTTGAATATTTATTCTATTACTGACACGCAGTGACATTAATGAATATGCAAGATATTCTATAGTAACTCAACTCAGTCTCACTGGGAAAATGTCAAACCTGCATCTATCCTGTCTATCCTTTCAAGAATTTTGTAAGTTTCAATGAAATCATCTTTTATACCTTGAAACTCATGAATACAGTCCCAGTTTGCCTAAACTGTCATCATAGCACAGTTCTGTTATCCCAGGAATAAGTCTGGTGAACACCTGTTGCACTCACTCTATGGCAATGTCACAAGACTACTTTTTGAATTTAAGTGCAAGCCAGGACCTACCATAAGAAAATATGGATTAAACTGTTAATTTTAGTGCCACATAAATCTAAAATCAAGTATGTGTATTTATTTATTTTGTCCTCTGCTCACCATGCCACAGTGTGATACCTGTGACTGTACATTATCTGTCAGTGCCTTGAAGTCTGAGATGTAGTTCAAGACTTGTTGTATGTCGTCTAACAAAGACAATAAGACATAGGAGCAGAAATTAGGCCATTCACCCCATCGAGTCTGTGAGGAGGGTGCAACACTTGGACTCGCTTTCACTTTGAAAACACAAGATGGCAAGAGTGGTTACTCTCACTGCTTATAATTCCCCAAAAATTGTTGTCTCCCCAATCTGGCTTCAGCTCACTATCATATTGCTTAGTAATTCTATCCACTGCTTATAAGTCAAAGCCTGATGGAACAGCCAGCCAACCCATCAATGACTACTTGAAGGAATGAATTTGAGATAAACATGACAATTTTGTTCCATCACCTCTCATTGCTGAAACCACCTGTTGAATGACTCTGCAAAATTCCTCAGGGGTGCTTAGACATTTTCCTTTGTCTTTGTCTTTTTCTAGAATTTTCTCCAGATTCAGGAAGTGTTGTTGTGTTGTTTTTAGTTAGGAGGACCATAAACCTAGTTTTGATTTGAATGCATTCACAGCACTAATTTCATGTTGCTAAGTGTCTGACCTTTCTATGAAGTTCACAGTTCAGCTTGTTCATTTTTGACATTGTGTCTGTAATGAACTTGAAGTTAGCAACCACACATCGTCTGGCAGTTCACTGCACATTTGATTCCTTAATTTTATAAATGTGACAAAATTCAGGCATCAGATAAAAAAATCTTTGGAAGGAATTCTCTTGACTTTACACCCTCACTTCAGCATGAAGGATTTGTTCAATATTGGCAATATCAAGTATATTGAGCAAGACCTCAGGCCAGAATACATATGAACAGAATACATTCAGCCCATCAAGTCTGCTCTGACATTCAATGAGATTGCAGCTGGTCTAATAAGCATCAACTGCTCTTTCCTGTTTTTTTTTTTATTATAGCACTTGATTCCTTTAATAATTAAAAATCCATCAATTTTAGCCTTGAAAATATGCAATGAGCCATCGTTAGCACCCCATGGTAAAGAATTCCACAGTTCATGACCCTCTGATAAAAGTATTTCCTCCACAATTCTGTATAAAACATTAATTTCTTATTCTGAGGTTATGCCCTCAAGTTGTAGATTCTCCACAAGGGAAAGAGCGTTTTTTCATCAATTCAGCCAAGCCCCTAAGAATCTCTAAGGACCTCTCTCATTCTTCTGTATTTCATTGATTACCAGCCCAATCTACTCACCCTTTCATCATCAGGATTTAAACAAGTGGTGGCTGAATGGCTCTTGCTTGAATCTTACAATCTTAACAACAACTCTCATTGTGGGAGAAAAGTTCATAGCTTTACTCGGTAATGATTGCTGGTGAATTAAACTAGGAAAATTTAGAAAAGAAGGGAAATCGGGATCATTTCTACAAATTGCAACAACACCCTCTGCCCTGTATTTGGGCTAAGCATAGTTGACGCACCATCGGTTGTGATGAAAACCATTTTCTTAATTCGAAGATGTTTCTCAAGCACAAACCCTTGAAGTTAATATAAATATACTCTTCCTTTGATTTCTCCTGAAGGGGAAAAAGATGAATGTTCTCTTTTTTGTTATGCCCTTAAACATTTTGCACACAAAACAATTAACTAGGCTGTGTCAGTCATGTCAGTGGATTCATTGAACTGCAGTGGGAAGCATTCACAATCTCCAGGTCCTGCTGTAGTTGCTGAAAGATGTCTTTGGACAAAGATTCCACTCATCTTGCCACCGTGGAAGCGCCAAGTAACATGCACTAGACTACAGTTATCATTGCATTTTTATTCATAGTTTTTGAATAAAGAGTCAACAGTCACATTGCATCGTCAATGACTTCATCATCTGTGAAACATTTCTGATTTATTTCTGAATGGTCCAAGTTCATTGTTCATCTTTATTGCTTCACATGGTAGTTGTGCAGTCAATATATCACTGGTCAAAATGCAGATCACGCTCTGGATTGATGCCTTTGGAGCATCCAGAAGGTTCCTGGCTTGTTTCAGTTGTGGAGTCAGGGGAGGATGCCCTGTGGTTGCAATTTATTTTAGGAGCCCATGGGCAGCTTGCATTGGATAATGGATGTGGGGCATAGCAGCATTCCACATAACTTTTCTTCACCCTGCACAGACCTACTAAACACCGCTGAAATAAAAAATCTACAGGTCTACAGAGAACTGAGGAACAGGACTGGCTGAGCTACTGTTTCCAAGAGTCTACATGAACATGATGGGCTGAATATCTATGTTTCTAGCACTATTATATACTGATTTCATGCAACAGGACCTTGATCAGATGGGGCCAATATGCCAGGATTGGCAGATGGAGATTAATTTAGATAAGATGATTTTGGAAAGGCAGATCAGGGCAGGACTTATACATTTAATGGTTTGGTCGTGGGGAGTGTTGCTGAACTAAGAACCTTGGAGTACAGGCTCAGAGTTCCTTGAAAATGCATTAATAGGTAGTTAGGATAGTGAAAAATGCAGTTGATATGTCTGCTTTTAATTGGCATTGCATTGAGTATTGGGTTTAAGAGGTCATTTTACAGCTATGCAGGATATCGGTTTGGCCACTTTCAGAATACTGCATGCAATTCTGGTCACCTTACTGTAGGAATATTGCTTTTAAACTTGAAAGAGTTCAGAAAAGATTTACAGGGATGTTGCCTGGGTTGAAGGATGTGAGCTATAGGGAGCTATAGCTGAGTAGACTAGGGCTATTTTCCCTGGACTGTCAGAGGCTGAGGCATGACCTGATAGAGGTTTATGAAATCATGAGGGGCATGGATAAGGTGAATAGACAAGGTGGTTTCCCTGGAGTGGGGGAGTCCAGAACTAGATGGCATAGGATTAAGGTGAAAAAGGAAAGATTTGAAAGGCACCTAAGGGGCAAATTTTTCACATAGAGGGTGGTGCATATATGGAACGAACTGCCAGAAGAAGTGCTGGACGCTGCTATAATTATAACACTTAAAAGGCATCTGGATGGGTTTATGAAGGACTTTGGGCCAAATGCTGGCAAATGAGACAAGATTGTGGGTGGCACGGTGGCACAGTGGTTAGCACTGCTGCCTCACAGCGCCAGAGACCCGGGTTCAATTCCCGACTCAGGCGACTGACTGTGTGGAGTTTGCACATTCTCCCCGTGTCTGCGTGGGTTTCCTCCGGGTGCTCCGGTTTCCTCCCACAGTCCAAAGACGTGCAGGTCAGGTGATTTGGCTATGCTAAATTGGCCAGAGTGTTAGGTAAGGGGTAAATATAGGGGTATGGGTGGGTTGCGCTTCGGCGGGGCAGTGTGGACTTGTTGGGCCGAAGGTCCTGTTTCCACACTGTAAGTAATCTAATCTAATTAATTTAGGATATCTGGCTGGCAGTAATCAGTTGGACCGAAGGGTCTGTTTCTGTGCTGTATAAATCAATCCTAGAATATTTCTTATTCTTTTGTTTCCGTTCCCAAAACAAAACCTACCTTATGTTGCAATGGTAGCCAATTTGGACTGAACAATGAAAAGATGCAACAAGTTGGCAAGAACGAACTCTCTTCTGTAGCCAGACAGCATCTGGAAGCAGAAGCCATGCAGTGGCATGCTGGTTGATGTGCATGCAGTGAGGGAAGGTGGTTGATCCTCTTGTAGTAGAAGCTGGAATTCCATTTGTCTCCCAATTACTTACTGCACCTGCATGTTGGCCTTCAATAACTCATTGACAAGGATTCCCATGCCCCTGTGTACATTTGCGATTCAGAATAACTTACCATTTAAAAATGCTTACCACATCTGTTCATTCTACAAATGTGAATAACTTCACATCTTTTCACATTATATTCCATCTGTCATATACTTGCCCAATCCGTAAGCCCGTCCAGATCCTCCTGAAGCCACTTGATATTGTCTTCAAAGTACACAAAGAACAAAGGAAAAAGCAAACTTACAGCCCAGGAACAGGCCCTTCGGCCCTCCAACCCTGAGCTGATCCAAATGTACTGTCCAAACCTGTCAGTCAATTCCTAAGCATCTGTATCCCTCTGCTCCCCACCTACTCATGCTTTTGTCCAGATACATCTTAAAAGAATCTACAGTGCCTACTGGCAACGCGTTCCAAATGCCCACCACCCTCTGTGTGAAGTCCTTACCTTCCTTAAACCTTCCACCTCTCTCCTTGAAAGCATGACCTCTTGTTATTAAATCCTTCATCCTGGGGAAAAGCTTGTCTCTGTCCACCCTGTCCATACCCTTCATGATGTTATAAACCTCAATCAGGTCCCCACTCAATCTCCTTTTTTCTAATCAAAATAAACCTAACCTACTCAACCTTTCTTCATAGCTAGTACCTTCCATACCAGGCAACATCATCATAAACCTTTTCTGCACCCTCTCCAAAGTGTCCACGTCCTTTTGGTAATGTGGCGACCAGAACTGTACACAATATTCTAAATACAGCTGAACCAATGTCCTGTACAATTTTAACGTGACTTACCTGCTCTTATACTCAATAGCCCGTCCAATGAAGGCAAGCATACTATATGCCTTCTTGACCACTCTATCCACCTGTGCAGCAAACTTCAGGGTACAATGGATCTGCACTACCAGATCTCTCTGCCCATCAACTTTTCCCAAGGCTCTTTCATTCATTGTATAATTCGCTCTAGAATTAGTCTTGCCTAAATGCATCATCTCACATTTTTCTGGATTGAAAACCATCTGCCACTTTTCTGCCCAACTCTCCAGTCTATCTATATCCATATGTATTCTCTGTCAGTCCCTTATGCTTTCTGCCACTCCACCAATCTTTGTGTCATCTGCAAACTTGCTGATCATACCAACAGTGCCCTCTTCTAGATCATTTATGTATATTACAAACAACAGTAGCCCCAATACTGACCCCTGTGGAACGCCACTGGTCACCTTTCTCCAATTTGAGAAGCTCCCTTCAACTACTACTCTCTGTCTCCTGTCTCCTGTTGCTCAACCAGTTCTTTATCCACCCTGCACACCATGTGTCTTCACTTTCTCCATTAGTCTACCATGGGGAACCTTATCAAATGCCTTACTAAAGTCATGTATATGACATCAACAGCCCTTCCTTCATCTATCAACTTGGTCACTTCCTTGAAGAACTCTATTATGTTGATAGGGTGTGATCTCCCCCGCACAAAACCATGTTGCCTATCACTGATAAGCTCATTCTTTTCCAAATATAAATAGATCCTATCCCTCAGTACCTTCTCCAACAATTTTCCCACCACTGATGTCAGGCTCACTGGTCTGTAGTTACCTGGAATATCCCTACTACCCTTCTTGTACAGGGGGACAACATGAGCAACCCTCCAGTCCTCCGGCACCTCACCTGCATTTAAGGATGCCACAAAGATATCTGTCAGGGCTCCAGCTATTTCCTCTCTCGCCTCCCTCAGCAATCTGGGATAGATCCCATCCGGTCCTGGGGATTTGTCCACTTTGATAACCTCTAGCCTACCCAACACATCTTCCCTACTTATGTCAATGTGATCCAGACTAATCAAACTTCTATCTCTATTCTCAACACGTTCTTTTAGATGTCGTGTAATGTACAGTAAACTTGTCTGGTGCAAACGTCCTTCAGCAATGGTGTAATTATTCTCTCCCTCTCTGTGTGAGACAAATTTAAGAGTTTTCTTTTCTATCATAAAATACTTATTTTGATTCTGATTTAATAGCTTATCTGCTCCTGATTCATTTTTTTGTAATATATCTGGATTCACTCCCAAGTCACTAACGTCAATTATCATCTAAAAAAACATTGCTGAATTAATTGCCAACAAGAGTTGATATGTTTGCATTGCTTTCAGGGTCTGAAAAGCTTTGGACCATACTCCCAATTCCTGATTTTGCAGCACATTGAAAAGTGGGACAGCTTATCATGCTGAAATTTGACAGAAGAATTTGATAGAAAATCTACATTTCCAGAAATCTCATGATTTCTTTTGTAGGTTCAGAAATTGGGAATTCTATTGAAACCTTCAATTTCACTGTCATTGGTAACATGTTGCATCTTTGTAAGTGCTTTCATAAACATGCTCTTGGCAAGATTCAATACTAGGTAGGCTGATATAATGATGCAAATAAGACTTTGAATTCTGTTAAAAAGAATATATAAGAACTGCAAATGCTGGAAATTAGAAACAAAAACAGAAGAAGAGTCATTGAACCTGAAATATTAACTCTGCTTTCTCTCCACAGGTGCTGGCAGATGTGCTGTGTTTTTCCAGCAATTTCTGGTTTTTGTTCCAATTCTGTTACATGTTCTTCCCATGTATTACTCTAAACTAAGGCAAATTGAACTTTACACACAAGTTCATACTTGATTCATAAGTTATGGAAAGTAGCTGGAGCACATTCAAAACTGAAAGCTTCGATTGTCATTGATTTCCATGTGGTATAATAAAAACTGCTACCTCTTTAGCTGTTGATTTCAATGATACCTGCAAATACCCTTGCAGTAGATCTATCTTCATAAAAAGTGGGGCATATCTAACTGATATTATTATTCAAAGTTTTTATATGGCACAACCAATACTTATTTCCGTGATTGCAGTGTCGACTAAACAATTCACTTTACTGATCCTCATAGATACCTTCTATGGACCACTCAATATTGCAAATTCCCTTGTACAGGTATCATTACTAACACTTCATCTCATGTTTGAATATTTCTGATTTTAACATGCCAATTGCTGATTCTTTTAACTTCGTAAATTAAGATTTTAATGTTCCTGTGGTATTCTAAATGTTGCTGTGAGTCACTTTATAAGCATGGACACATCATCTAAAATGGAGGATTTATCTTTCTATCCTAAAAAATTTCCTTCATTTAATTCAGTGGATCTCTCTTTCCATGTTCATACATTAATTCAAGTGAACAAATTCTGGTCTGCATCTGCAGACCTCACTTTCTCCTCGAAGATTTCAACCTACTGCGAATCCTCTTACAAGGATGCCTTCCTTGAAGAAGCTCTCTGTCCCTGGATGCTGCCTGACCTGCTGTGCTGTTCCAGCAATAAAGTTTCAACTTTGATCTCCAGCATCTGCAGACCTCACTTTCTCCTAACAAATTCTGGTCATCTACTGAGGAATTTTTGGCAACCAACAACAGAAAATCTAGATCTTTGTCCCAATCCTGAGTATATTCATGCCAATTTGATTTAATCATTACCTTGAGGGTCTGGGTTTGCAGATGACATACTGTTGATTGCAGATATTTTATACTCAAGTCAATGTCTGAAAAGCTACAGACATGAAGTTGAAACCTTGTTCAGATTGTATTTCTACTGGTGGTTCGAAATGAATGAAACATTTTGAATTCCTTTTCTACCAGTTTTGCTTTAAATGTCTTCGAAGGAAGAGCTTCTGGGAATTGAGCTGCCTATCCATAATTGTAAGGATTTACTAATACCCAGGTTTATTTTTGTTAATATTCTGTTTTAGTCTACAAACACACTGCTGAATAGCTCTTCAAAGCTGGAATGGGTACTAAAGTTGCAGTTTGAATGTATGTGTCATTTTCTCATTTCTTGGCATGTATGGCATAATTTATAAAGTTGTACGGTATCCTGAAGACCTATCCTGTAAAATGTTGGTGCCTAAGTTTTGAACATTGTACCACAGGAATTTCATGTGCTACTCACAATATCTCTTCACAATATTTCGGAGGCATCATGATATGAGGAAGAATTAATTACACTTTGTCTGAAGTTTACAGGGATGTCTTCACTTCTTGATCAACATTCTATCCTTAATATATTTACACTTTGGAATTCCCTGAGCTTCAGCCTCAGACTCAGTATGGGCTATTTGTGATATCTTGTTTAATTCCAGATCTGCTTTCCGGCCCTAAATGAATTTAGACTTATGAAATATTTTGTTGAATTATCACAATCTTTAAACAAAATGCCAGCTACCTCAAGATTTCTTTGTGGTATCACTTTGATCTCTAGTTAAGGACATTATTTAGGCATTGTGCTGGCCACCAGACACAATAGAAATTTGTTCCCAAAATTGTAATGTCTCTTTAACCTCACTTTGACTCCATGATTACGAGCAAAGCTATAAAAGTTCTTCAGCCTAATCATTACTTTGAGGTGAGTGGACATCATTCACTGGTAATTTCTGAACAACCCCTACTTTCACTGTTCTAGCCATTACGTTGACTATACATGAGTGCTGTTACCATGGAGACAGGATACTTAACTCTATCGGGGAATTCTAGGTGAAGGCTCTTTGCAAGTGTGGCGAAGGTTTGTTGCTCAGGTTGTGAATCAGGTTGTAAGTTTGCTCACTGAGCTGATAGGTTTGTTGTCAGACATTTGGTCACCATGCTCGGTAACATCATCAGTGAGCCTCTGATGAAGTGCTGGTGTTCTGTCCCACTTGTTATTCATCTGTCTTGGTCTGTTGTGGTGGATGGTATCACTTCCGGTTCTTTTTCTGAGAGGTTGCTAAATTGTATGTTTGTTAGTGGAGTTCTGATTTGAATGCCAGGCCTCTAGGAATTCCTGTGCGTGTCTTTGTTTAGTCTGTCCCAGGATGGATGTATTGTCCCAGGATGGATGTATTGTCCCAGTTGAACTGATGTCTCTCTTTGTCTGTGTGATCGTTGATCATGTCTTTTGGTGGCTAGTTGGTGCTCATATATCCTGGTGGCTAGTTTCCTCCCTGTCTGTCCAAAGTAATGTTTGTTGCAGCCCTTGCAGGGTATTTTGTATATGACATTTGTTCTGCTGGTTGTTAGTATGAGGTCCTTTAAATTCATCAAGAGCTGTTTCAGTGTGGTGGTAGGTTTGTGGGCTACCATGATGCCTAGGGGCCAGAGTATTCTGGTCATCAATCTCCTTTAATGTTTTGCAGGATGGCTAGAGATTCTGGGCGTGTTGTGTCTTCTTGTATAGGTCTGTTGTTTAGGAATCAGCGGACTGCGCTTATCGAGTACACGTTATACCTGAATACATTGTACAGATGTTTTTTCTTGCCTACTCTTAGTTCCTGGGTGCTGCAGTGTGTTGAAGTTTGTGTAAATGTTCTGATGCAGCTCAGTTTGTGGGTGTTGGGATGATTGCTCCTGTAGATGAGTATCTGGTTAGTGCATGTGGCTTTCCATAAATGCAGGCCTGTCGCTCTCATTTGGCTTTGTTTTCTGTCATGACAGCTAGTAAGTGGAGTCTGTTGTTGTTCTCTTTCTTTTTGGTGAACCTTATACTGGTAAGGATGGTGTTTATATGTCTAGCCAAAGAAATACTAGCCTCACGGCTAGATGAACAAAGGACACTAGCACCTGACAGCACCAACTCCATCAGCAAGGGCAGCATCCTCAAACTAGTAGATCTGTGTCTCACAACTCACTTCATCTTCAATGACAAGATCCACAAACAAATCAATGGGACGTCTGTAGGATCACCCATATCAGGAGTCTTACCAGAAGCAGTTATGCAGAGTTTAGAATGAACAGCCCTTCCCACGATTGAGCCCAAGCTTTGGGTTCACTATGTGGATGACACCTTTGTCATCACAAAATGCAGCATATTAGAAGAAGCCCACAAGCACATAAACAACCTCCTTGCTGGTATAAAGTTCACCAAAGAGGAAGAGAGCAATAACTATAGAATGCAAAGCCAATGGAGAGCTACAGACCAACATTTACAGGAAAGCCACACACTGACCAGATACACAACTGCAGGAGCAATCAGCCCTACACTCACAAATGGAGCTGCATCAGGATATTATTTAAATAAGCCACAACACACTGCAGCACCCAGGAACTATGAGAAGCAGCGGAAAAACACCTATATAACATATTCGGGAACAATGGTTACCCGATAAGCACAGTTCGACGATTCCTGCACAACAGACCGAAACAAGAAAACACAACATACCCAGAAACTCTAGCCACACTGCCACAGATTAAAGACATCTCAGAGGTGATGACCAGACTACTCCAGCCCTAGACATCATGATAGCCCACAAACCTACCACCACACTGAAACAGCTCTTTGAAGAATTTAAAGGACCCATAGCAACAACCAGCAGAACGAACATCATATACAAAATACCCTGCAAGGACTGCAGCAAACTTTACATTGGACAGACGCACAGGAAACTAGCCACCAGGATACCTGAGCACCGACTAACTACCAAAAGACATGACAAACTATCACTGGTACCCATCCACACAGACGAAGACGGACACCAGTTCAATTGGGACAATACATCTATCCTGGGACAGGCTAAACAAAGATATGCATGGGAATTCCTAGAGGCCTGGCATTTAAACCATAACTCCATTAACAAACATATCGATTTGGACCCCATTTACCAACCTATCAGAAAAAGAACTGAAAGTGATATCATCCACACTACAGACCAAAACAGGTAAATAGCAAGAATGACAGAACACCTGCGCTTCATCGGAGTCTCACTGTTGATGTAACCTAGCATGGGGACCAAATGTCTGACAAAAAGTCTACCAGCTGATCGAGCAAACTTACAATCTGAAGATTCTTTGATCAGTCCAATACTATAGGAGTCCTGATTGACTGTAAATTTGGAAGCTTGAGCACAGAATAATGTATGCTTAGGGAAAAATTAAATCTGCTGACTATTTGAACAATCTCCTATTAACATGTTCATTGAGTTTTAACACCAGGGATATGGTGTTAATCAAACCAACCAGCCTTGTTTGGTTTAGAGAATAAATTAATGAAATTCCAATGTTTGATTGCTTTATTGTTATAAGATATACTGAGATGTAATGATAAATGTTGCTTTGTGTGCTATACAGGCAATTTGTACAATACAAATTGCATCAGAGTAGCAGAACAGCATGCCGAATACAGTGTTACAGCCGCAGAGAAGAGGCAGAGAGAGAGATCAGAATTCATGTTTGAGGGGTCCGTTCAAACATTTGCTTTCAAAAAGAAGCCATTCTTGAATCTATTCATACATGCATTGAAACGTTTATATCTGTTGCCCAATGGAAGAGATTGGAAGAGAGTATAACTAGGGTTGATTATGTTGGTTGGGTTCCTGAGGCAGCAGGAAGTATAAATGGAGCCAGTAGATGAAAGACTGGTTTGCGTCATGTACTAGGTTGGGTTCATGACTCTCTAGTTTCTTGCAGTCTTGGAAGGAAAATTGACATACTATGCTGTGATGTATCCAGATCCAGAATGACACTGCAAGCAATGGTATGCCTGATAGATGGAGTATACAGGCAAATTATAGTGCAATTGTAGCACAATATTTACTCTCCTCTTCCTATTCTTTCTCCACCTCCTGCTGCACCTACTCCTCCACCTTTTCATCCTCCTCCACCTCCACGTCTGCCTCCTCGTTGACAGTGAAAAAGGTTATCGAAGCATACAATGGAATCCTGATCAACTGGGCCAATGGGCTGAGGAGTGGCAGATGGAGTTTAATTTAGATAAATGTGAGGTGTTGCATTTTGGTAGGATGAACA
The DNA here is from genome assembly GCF_037043375.1 of Chiloscyllium plagiosum. Lineage (NCBI taxonomy): Eukaryota > Metazoa > Chordata > Chondrichthyes > Orectolobiformes > Hemiscylliidae > Chiloscyllium > Chiloscyllium plagiosum. Next base: position 29,211,525 of record NW_028270151.1, on the reverse strand, counting down.
AAAGCAGAACTTACACAATTAATGGTAGGGCACTGGGGAGTGTTGTCAAACAGAGACCTTGGGGTTCAGGTATATATTCCTTGAAAGTTGTGTCACAGGTAGACAGAGTTGTGAAGAAGGCGTTTGACATGCTTTCCTTCATTGGTCAGACCATTGAGTACAGGACTTGGGTGTCATGTCATGGTGGTACACGACAGTGGTGAGGCCACTTTTGGAACACTGTGTGCAGTTCTGGTTGCCCTGCCATAAGAAGCATAGGAAGGATGTTATTAAATTGTAAAGGGTGCAGAAAAGATTTACAGGGATGTTGCCAGGTCTGGAGGTATTGAGTTCTAAGATAAGACTCAACAGGCTGGGACTTCCTTCATTGGAGCATAGGAGGATGAGGAGTAATCTTATAGAGATTTATAAAATTATGATGAGCATAAATAGGGTGGTTTGTGTGTGGAATGAACCATGAGAAGAAGTAATTGCAGGTAGAGTTACAACATTTAAAAGACATTTGAACCAGTACATGAATAAGAAAGGTTTCGAGGGATGTGGGCCAAGTGCAGGAAACTGGGGCTTGTTTAGTTTGAGAAACTGGTCAGCATGGACAAGTTGGGCCTGCAGAACTGTTTTCCATGTTGTATGACTTTATGACTTTCTAAGATACATTCTAAGTGCACTCTGTACCAAGGAACAGTGAAATCCTCCACTAATTCCAATTGTTAAAATCATGGCTTCCAGTGGAAGAGTTTGAGTGGCTCATGTATACCTCGTGCCATCATGAGTTTATCTGTAACATATCAGGCAAAAGTGGTTACCTTTCCATTTGACAAAGATCAGTGAATTTGTCATCTTACCTCTGTATCTCTCCTGTACCCACAACTCTATTTACCTTCATATTTGTGTGAGTTGATCACAATTTGACCATTGTGTTTTCATGCTGTGCTCCTTTTTCAGAATCTTTCTAACAAACCCCAATTATTCACTTGGATTTTCCATGCAAATTCCACAATACTGAATAATGTGTCCCACTTTATTACAAGGCCGGCATATATTTCCTAAGATTTAGGCCCAGAACTGCTCACAATATTTCAAATACAGTCTGACAAGAGCCTTATCCCAGTTCTTGTATTCTAGCTCTCACAAAATGAATGCTAGCACTGTATTTGCCTTCCTAACTGCTAAGTGAACCTCCATGTTTATCTTCTCACAGTCCTGAGCTCAAACTTGTAAGTCTCTTTGTGCTTTCGATTTCTGAAGCCTTTCCCAATTTTGAAAAGAGTCTAGGCCTCTATTCTGCTTTACAAAGTGCACAACTTCACACTTTGCCACATTGGATTCCATCTGTCACTTTTTTGTCCACTCTCCTAGACTGTCCAGGTCCTTGTGCAACACCCTTGCTTCCTCAACATGTGCTCCTCCACCTTTTTGTGTGTATTTGCAAACTTAGCAAGAATGTTTTCAGTTCTTTCGTCCATATTCTTAATGCATAACATGAATAGCTGTGATCCCAATACTGATCCTTGTGGAACTCCACTAGTTAGCTGCTGCCACCCTTTATCCCAACTCTTTCCCTTCTGCCAGTCAGCCAATCCTCTATCCATGCTAGTACCTTGCCCCAAGCACCTCCCATGGGCTCTGAGCTTATTGAGCAATCTCCTGTGCGCCACCATGTCTAAGAACTTCCGCAAATCCAATTCACATCCACTGACTATCCTTTGTCTAATTTGCTCGTTACCTCCTCAAAGAATTCAAACAGATTTGTCAGGCATAAAATCCCCTTGGTGAACCCTTACTGCCTCAGCTCTATTTAACTCAAGACAATCAAGAACATTCTTCTGCCTTTAGTCTTCAGATTATTCTCAGCTAAACTTCAATTATCCTGAACTAAAAACAAGCCAGTAGCTGTCAAAAACTCACACACTACAAGCAATCTTCCATGAACACTCCAGGGAGCCCTTGCTCTTTAACCTGTACTAGATTTGGTTGTGATTCTGTGAAGACTATCGAACTTTTATTTTAAAATCTTTCAGAAAAATAACTAACCAGAAATTTCTGTCATAAATATTTCTTTCTTCTGACTATCCTATAATACGATAACAACATGAGCCACTCACTGATTTTTTGTTTCACCTCTTTGGAATACTGACTAGATAATTTACGTCATTATGTTTTGTTTCAGTTTTATGAGGTCCAGTCAACAGTATTTCTGATTCCCCAGGACAGGGAACAAATTTAAGTGTATAAGTTCTGCCCTAATTTGCAGCACCTCACATTTATCTAGGTTTAACTCCATCTGCCACTCCTTGGCTCATTGACCCATCTGATCAAGATAACTTTGTACTCTGATATAACCTTCTTCACTGTCCATTATACCTCCAATTTTGGTGTCATCTGCAAATTTACTAAACATACCTCCAATGTTCACATCCAAATCATTTAAATAAATTACAAGAAGGAGTGGACCTAGCACTGATTATTTGGCACATCACTGGTCACAGGCCTCCACTCTGAAAAGCAACCTTAATTTATCTTTGATCCAGTTTTGTATTCAAATGGCTAGAATTCCCTGTATTGCATGTGATCGAACTTGCTAACCAGTATACCAGGAATCTTGTCAAAGTCATTACTAAAGCCCATATAGATCATGTCCACTGTTCTGCCCTCATCAAGTGGAGTTGCAGTAGATAGGATAGTGAAGAAAGCGTTTGGTATGCTTTCCTTTATTGGTCAGAGTATTGAGTGCAGGAGTTGGGAGGTCATGTTGCGGCTGTACAGGGCTTTGGTTAGGCCACTGTTGGAATATTGCGTGCAAATCTGGTCTCCTTCCTATCAGGAAGATGTTGTGAGACTTGAAAGGGTTCAGAAAAGATTTACAAGGATGTTGCCAGGGTTGGAGGATCTGAGCTACAGAGAGAGGCTGAACGGGCTGGGGCTGTTTTCCCCGTGGAGCGTTTGAGGCTGAGGGGTGGCCTTATAGAGGTTTACAAAATTATGAGGGGCATGGATAGGATAAATAGACAAAGTCTTTTCCTTGGGTGGGGAGTCCAGAACTAGAGGGCATAGGTTTAGGGTGAGAGGGGAAAGATGTAAAAGAGACCTAAAGGGCAACATTTTCGCGCAGAAAGTGGTACGTGTATGGAATGAGCTGCCAGAGGATGTGGTGGAGGCTGGTACAATTGTAACATTTAAGAGGCATTTGGATGGGTACATGAATAGGAAGGGTTTGGAGGGATATGAGCCGGGCGCTGGCAGGTGGGACTAGATTGGGTTAGGATATCTGGTCGGCATGGACGAGTTGGACCGAAGAGTCTGTTTCCATGCTGTACATCTCTATGACTCTATAATCAACTTCATTATTTCTTCAAAAACCAATCAATTTGGGGAGACACAATTTCCCATGCACAAAGACATGCCGACTATCCCTAACCAGTCCTTGCCTTTTCAAATGCATGTAAATCCGACCGGCCAGGATTCCCTCCAACAACTTGCCCACCACCAATGTCAAGCTCATTGGCCAATAGTTCCCTGACTTTTACTTAGACCCCTTCAACACTATCTTAAACAAGAGAGTAGTTTACATTTCTGCTTAGGTGAAGCCCATCGCTTCCAAACAGCTTTCTCCTTTCTCAAAAGTGTTCCCAATGTCCCAAAAATCTAAGATGTGGAGGTTCAGATGTTGGACTGGAATGCACAGAAGTCAGAAATCACATGACACCAAGTTGTAGTCCAACAGGTTTATTTGAAATCACAAGCGTTTGGAGCGGTAACCGCTTTGTCAGCTGAAGTGAGGGAGAAGCACACAGAACACTGGATTTACAAATAGAGAGATCAAGGGCAGAGAGATCAAAAGTTCACACCAATAGTGTGAGGGGTGTGTCGAATAATATGTCTCTGCAGATGACCAAGAGTATTACATGGTGTCAGCAAAGTGTCAACAGCTTAAAAATAAGCGAAGGGATGACCTATAATGGGGCAGAGAGATAATTACAAAATGTTGAAAATAAGGTGGTGCTGGAGACAAACGAAATGACTGGAATAACATGGAAAAAAACCCATAAGCTGCTGGAAAAGCCTAGCAGGTCTGTCAGCATCTAAAATCTAAATCACTCCCTTCTAAATCTGCCCTCAAGACACACACTTCCTTCCCTGATCTGCCTTTGCCTAAAGGGTGAAGCATGTGGCATGGGTAATACTTCTGAGAGTACTACCCTGAAGGCTTTGCCTTTCAACCTAATCCTTAACTCCTGAAATTAATCATGTGAGCCCTCCAAGCTGTCTCTCCCGACGTTGTCAGTTCTTACATGAATTATAACCACTGGTTGTTCATCATCCTTTCCCAGAAGGTTATCCAGCTGTTCCGTTATATCCCAAACCCTTGTATCAGGGTGCTCTGTACCATTTGGGACTCATGGTCTTGGCTGCAAACCAGACTATCTATTCCTCAAATATTGAATCACCAGTGATAACAACTTTTAATCTGCTTACCAGTTTTCCTCATTTGTCAGGGTAGTTTTGGATACCATGATATTGTGGTTTTCCCTTGAGACATCCATCCCTGGTGTAGTCATGTTGCTCACTGAATAGGCATCTAAAATTTCATTCCTATTGGACAGCTCGAAGGAGTCATGTGTCTCTTTGGCATGCTGTCTCCTTTCCTTTCAGCGAATGGTCATTCACTCACCTGTCATCTCCACACTCCTCCTTGCCTGCCTATCATAATGTGGAGTGACCACTCTCTGGGGTTTGATATGTTCCAGAAACGGCTCTCCTTTTTGTATGGTGTTTCATGAGGGGAGTTGCTGTTTAAAATCAGCCCATGTTGTTCAAGAACTGCTACCTTCTGGCAATGCATGCAGATATGACTGTCCTGGATGTCGTGTGGATCTAAAACTTCACACATTTTACATGCCACACAATAATAAGCTTCCCAGAGTCCTTGCCATCTCTACTGACACCATCCATTGACATTGGTTGTCTGTGATCCATTACGCATCCAGTGTCCAGTTCCTTAAGGCAGCAGTAACTGTTAGTTACAGGTCAATAACTGCCCCAAGTTGCTAAATGACAGTGACAAAGCCAGGCATTGGAGGTTCCTGACTGATTGCATTACAGAAGGCTGGTTCTGTCGATGTGGCTGAGGACGGCTAATAACCATGACAAGCCTTCTGCCTTCCTGTCTGCATTGAACGTCAAAGTAAGGTAACTGTAATGTGAACCTTGTAGCTCTGGCTAAGGGGACAAAGTGTAAAAGCAGCAATGCTGCGCAGGCAAGACAGGGATGATATGAGCATGCAAATGGGCTCAAGATGAATGAGCACCAAGAGAATGATTAAACAGGGCTAAAATGCACCCTTGGCACATTCCATGCACTGGTCATTATTCATGACTCTGAATGCACACTGTACTGGCAGCAATATTGCAATGACCGTTGCTCGTTCACTCCAATATGCAGCATTCAAGGGTAGAAGCATGATGTAAGTGGATCAGAAATATGCCTAGAGTCCTGTGATATATTATTAAGTCCTCTGGAATGTTAAATTTACTGCAAAGACTGACACAAAATAATTATTCAACAGGCCTGTCCTTTCCAAACATTCATTTGTTTTTAAAGACCTACAATATTCTTGATGATAGATTTACTTTACATGAAAGAGAGATACAGGACCCAGGGATACAGAACAGTGAAGTGGTGGATAGGATACAGGGTTATAGCACAGTGAGGGAGGGTATAAGACATGGCTTATAGTACAATGAGGACAAGTAGAAGACACAGACTTATGGCATAATGAGTGAGGATACCAGAACAAGGGCGACATGACATTGAGGGGAGGAGGTTATAAGACCCAGGGTGATAGGACAGTGATGAAAGTGTGATGCTGGAAAAGCATAGCAGGTCAGGCAGCAGGAGATTCGATGTTTCAGGCATAAGCCCTTCATCAGGAATGATGATTGTGGGCAAGGTGCCTGAGAGATAAATGAGAATGGGGTGGAGCTGGGGGGAAGGTAGCTGGGAATGCAATAGGTGGATGAAGGTTGGGGAGAAAGTGTTGGTCGGAGAGAAGGATGCAGTGGATAGATGGGAAGGACAGGTCAAGAGGGCAGTGCCAAGTTGGAGGCCTGGGACTGGGATAAAGTGAGGGGGAAGGGAAATGAGAAAACTGGTGAAAACCACATTCATCCTGTGTGGTTGCAGGGTCCCAAGGCAGAAGATGTGGTGTTCTTCATCCAGGCATCGGGTAGTTAGGGCTTGGAGATAGAGGAGACCCAGGACCTGCATGTCCTGAGTAGAGTGGGAGGGGAAGTTGAAGTGTTTAGCCATGGAGTGGTGGGGTTAGTTGGTAAGGGTCTCCCAGAGATGTTCTCTGAAATGATCTGCAAGTTGGCGTCCTGTCTCCCCGACGTAGAGGACACCACATCCGGTGCAACATATACGGTAGATGACATTTGTGGATGTTCAGGTGAATTTCTGTCAGATGTGGAGGAATCCTTTGGGGCCTTGGATGGAGATGAGGGAATTGGTGTGGGTGCATGTTTTGCACTGCTTGAGGTGGCAGGGGAAGGTGCTGCGAATGGGGTGTGGGCTGGTGGGGTGTGTGGATCTGACAAGAGTGTCGAGAAGGGAATGGTCTCTCCAAAATGCTGATAGGGGTGGGGGGGGGGGAAATATATCCCTACTGGTGAGGTCTAATTGTAGGTGATGGAAGTGGTGGGGAACGATGCAATGTGTACGGAGGTTAGTGGGGTGGAAGGTGAGGACTAGGAGGGTTCTGACTTGTTGCATTAGGACGGTTGGGGTTCAAGGGCGAAGGTGCGGGAAATGAAGGAGATACGCTGGAGGGCATCGTTGACAATGTGGGAGGGGAATTTGCGGTCTTTGAAGAAGGAGATCACCTGGGATTTTCTATGATGGAACTGGTCATCCTGGGAACAGATGCAGCAGAAGCAGAGGTATTGGGAATAAGACTATCTCCTAGTTGATAGCACAGTGAGTGAGCATAATACATCCAGGTTATAGCACAGTACAGGGGTTGTAAGAGCAGATAATGAGGGCAGTTATAAGATCCAAGATTGTATTACAATGATGGAAATTATAATACCTAGAGATACAGCTAGTGAGGGGAATGGTGTGTAGGTGCCACAGTGACAGCACAGTTAGAGATGTTATAAACCCAATGTTGCAGTGAACAAGGGCTGTTGTAAGATCCAAAGTGACAGTACAATGATGGAGGCTATGAGACCCAGAGTCACAACAATTTTAGGTGGTTGGCATGGAACATGGAATTCCAAAAGAGTAATGGAGAAATTCGGCATAGACAAATACATTTCAACATTGTTAGGTTTAAGATATTACATTTATTAGGATGGCCCTTCTGCAGTGGTCAGTGAGATCCTCTCTTGCAAACAGTAACCAGCTAAGCGGCTGTGTCAGAACTTTTGTCTCTACTACAGACAATGCCCTGACACCAAGAGGTGATGGTCTTGTGGTATTATGGCTGGACTGTTAATCCAGTGATGCAGCTCATTATCTCCAGGCCCAGGTTCGACTCCCACGATGGTGGAATTTGAATTCAAGTAAATAAAAGAACTCCAGAAGTAAGAGTTTAATGATGACAGTGAATTGACTGTTGGAAGGGCCCATCTGATTCACTAATGCCCTTTTGAGAAAGAACCTGTGATCTCTATCTATTCTGGCCAACATTTGACTCCAGACCCACAAGAATGTGGTTGATTCTTAACTGCCCTCTGGACAATTAGGGATAAACAAAACGTGCTGCCTAGCCCAGTGATGCCCTCATCCAATGAATGAACAAAGAAAAACAACTGACTGGTCCAGTCACAGGGTTGACAGTTCAGCTCCACCCAACTTAGGATGGCTATTGGTACCTGTGTTTCCAATGCATGAGAATGCATTGATGTCAGTACTTGTAATGATGATCAGCTGACCTATGTGTAGCTGGCACCTAATCCCATAGCCTGCTGATAGTCTGCCAGATTTAATTGGTCCACCTCCCCACACACAGTCCATTCAAAAACCTCCAACACCACATTAAGTGGCCAATTATTCAGTTGGACAGATATTTCATTTGATATTTTTTCTGCTGCTAGAAAATTAACTCTGGTAGTAGAAAGGTTCAAGGTACCAACAATTGCTTTCCTATATTCTTTCCCCATTACCACATCTTTAGTTAAGTAAAATCAAGATACTGCAGAGGTCTGAAATGAAAATGAAAAGTGCTGGAGAAACTCAACAGGTCTGGTACCATCTCATAAAAGAATATTTTGAGTTTAATAACTTATGGGTAAAGATTATACCTATGATAATGCAATGCTCCCTCAGTAATGTGTGGAATTGTCATTTTAGTGTGCCTCAAACTAAATTCTTGGTAAGACCACAATCTGTGGATTCTCAGGATGAGAAATTTCACCAGGTAGTTAGAAATATGTGAAAGCATTTAACCAAGACAAAAACTGTGCCTTAATGAGTTTTGAGAAGATTTGTAGCTCAGGTTGAGGTTCTGGATGTAGGTTTGCTCACTGAGCTGGAAGGTTCATTTTCAGACATTTCATCACCATGCTAGGTAACATCATCGGTGGGCCTCCGGATGAAGCACTGGTAGCATGGCCCGCTTTCTATTTATGTGTTTAGGTTTCCTTGGATTGGTGATGCCATTTCCTGTGGTGACATCATTTCCTGCGGTGATGTCATTTCTTGTTCTTTTTTTCGGGGGTGGTAAATGGGATCCAAGTCAATGTGTTTGTTGATAGAGTTTCAGTTGGAATGCCATGCTTCTAGAAATTCTCGTCATGTCTCTGTTTGGCTTGTCCTAGGATGGATGTGTTGTCCCAGTCGAAGTGGTGTCCTTCCTCATCTACACGCATGAGACTCAAAGTGACTCCCACCAGCTGATGCTCACATTGTTCCAACTTTGGGAACTTAACTGGATGCAGTGTATCTTCATAAAATGACTGGGGTTTGCGAAAACCTGATTTGGTTCTGCCTGTTCAAGTATTTTGCCACCAGCTCCCACAACACAAAACGTGAACAAAGTATTCCACTTTCAAACAGATTTTATTTCAAAGAGAAAAGGCCTCTTTAATCAGAGCGATCCTACCTCGTCACAATGAGGACTGGTCTGCTACTGGGCAATTCAAACTACAACTCTTCTGTCACATGAATCGATTCAAAGCGTTGATTATATTCTTTAAATTACAGTTTGGTGCTACCACACCTGACCGTATATGATTGAGACGAAGAAGTGGTTGTTCTGGAGAATCAGAGAGTGATTTCTAAAAGAAAACGTCGTTCGGTCTGGTTGTGACTGGTAGTTTCCTGTGGTTGCTCCGCTCCTCCGGCATATCCACGCCACCTGAAGCTTCATTCTCAGTGTTTGCCAGATCTGAGGTCAATTGGATGAGATTGTATTTGATCAGCTCCTACATTAAAAAAAAGGGGGATATTTAGGGCAGAACGATTCTCTCAGTTGGTGCTGATGAAAGCGCTCGATGCTGGATTTGAAAGCGTAGCTGGGCGAATGTGTATAGCAGTGTCGAACCATCAGTCCCTGAGTGCCACTGGGTGAACATACTCTCATTTTCTATATCTGGACCCCAACAGGACATGAAATTCCCAATAAACAATTAAATCACAATACAACAAATACATTGTACAGCTCCCTTCATATCCCGTGTGGATACTTCAGTAGCTGACTTACTCATGGTAAAGTGCACTTTGGAATGAAGGAGGAATCCCTTAAAAAAGAGCCAGATACCGCTTTTCTTGCCTGCAGTTCTGATTAACCTGGTCTTTGAGCTTCCCGTAAATCGAATATCTAAACCTGAGAGGTTAACATCAGTTACAGCAACAGAAATTGCTGGAGGAACAGTTTTGATAAAGAGTTGCTGGTTTCGAAACATTAACTCTGCTTCTATCCCTGCTGAGTTTGGCCAACAATTTCTGGTTTTGTTACAAAACTGCAACGTCCGCAGGTCATTGTAATTTACACCAAAATCTCTTCCAACCAAAGGAGACTTTGCTGCTCGGTTTGCGTCATTTCAGATGAGCAATTGGAGGTTCCTAAAACAATTATCAATTCAAACCAAGGGAATGCGTTTGGGCTGAAGATGGGGAGGGCGGGCACCGAGAAACTACGGAAACTTACAAACCATGTGTTTGCAGTCTGACGGGAGTGACGATAACAACAGGGGAGAGGGAGCGGACTGTCTCGCTGAACATGGCCATCTCTCCCGGTCAGATCAAGCGCACTCAGAGCCACTTTAGTATCCGAGGGAACTCACATGCAAGTCATTCATCCACGTTATCATTTGATGAGCATAACATCTTCTTAGCCAGTTTAAATTGAGCAACAATTATCTCCCCTTATTTGTGTCAATTTCAATTAAACGCTTTATTACAGGGGGGTGTCCCTTGGCTGGGCTCTTACCGCTTTACTCCGAGGCCCTGCAGCAGCCATGGATGTCTGACGGAGTTCGCGATACCTGTCGGGTGTGGGAGCAGCACCCGCCCTCAGCACTGCCAGGGCGATGGAGAGAAGGACGAGGGCGCACTGAACTCGGCTGCCCCACATCACTGCACAAAGCGGGGCACCTCGCAAAGAGAAGGAAGGCAGAGGTGCAACTTGACAGCGTTTGAAAGTTGGCGGAGTTTCAGCACTAACACAATGGACAGCTCCGCTCCTCCTGACTTATGGAAAGAGCACCTCCTTTTAAAGGCGCTCCTTCAACCTTAGCACATTTAAGGATGACGGCTCCTAAGAGATTTATGAGCATTTACGCGTAAGCAGGGACTTTCACTGTGGACACCCTTTCGCGATATGGGCGTTGCTTGTGGGTGGAATCTAACTCCGATCCTCAGCGCCAGGGATCCGAGTTAGATTCCACCCTTAGGCAACTGTTTGTGTAGATCTTGCACCGTGTTTCTCCCCATATCTGCTCAGGTTTCCTCCGGGTGCTCTAATTTCCATCGCAGTCCGAAAATGTGCAGGTTAGGTGGATTGGCCATGCGAAATTGCCCATACTGTCCACGAACAACCACAGGAAATGTGTAGGTTATGCTTATCTCGCGTTGCCGGCATCCGCAGTTTGATTTTTACAGGATTTCTGTGCTGCGTGGGAATGACTGTGAGCAACCCGGCAGCAGAAATGAAATGAAATGAAACCGGACAATAATTATTTTGGTAAAAACAAGGACTGCAAATGATGGAAACCAGAGTCTAGGTTAGAGTGGTGCTGGAAAAGCACAGCAGGTCAGGCAGCATCCGAGAAGCAAGAAAATCGACGTTTCGGGCAAAAGCCCTTCATCAGGAATAGAAAATTGATTATTTTGCCAGCAGGTTCCGAGACTTATTTTGTGCTTGTCTTTGATTAATTTGTTCACAAAAGACCGAACCACTGGCATAACGTTACTTACAACCATTGTCCCTGGAGTGAAATTTGAGAGTTAAAGAGGATTTCCGGGATATTTGTGCAGATATTTTTTTTCAATGGGAAGGAATAGGTTGTGGAAAAGGTTTGGGTAGTGAGTGGTGATGAATGATTACATTAAGGCAGCAGTAATTGTTATTTACAGGCCGGTGTGTTTTGAGAGGAAGCCTCTCAGCCTGCATGCTTGGTCGAAGGTCAGAAAGCATGACAGGAGCAAGAGAATCAACGTTTGGAGCATAAACTCTTTGTCAGGAATGAGGGATGGCCCAAGGAAGCTGAGAGGTAAATGAGAGGGGGTGGGGCTAGAGGGGGAAGGTAGAATGCCATAGGTAGGTGAAGGTGGGTGTGAAGATAATAGCTCTGAGAGAAGGGTGGAACAGATAGGCGCGAAGGAAGATGGGCAGGTAGGGCAGGCCAAAAGGGCGGTGCCGAATTGGAAGGTTGAAACTGGGATAAGGTGGTAGTGGGGGAGGGTGGAATGAGGAAACTGGTGAAATCCACATTAATCCGGTGTGGTTGGAATGGATTCTGGCCTGTGTGTATGGATAGTGGTGCCAGGGAGCTCGACGTTACCTCTTCTCGTTTATTAATTAACACAAAGCAAGACAGAAAGTCTTGTCTCTGTTAATGTGCAGTGCTAGTAACCCAGGTCACGAAAAGGGCCTCTGGTCAATTGGAACCTTCTCAAAGGGAAAGGAACCATCAAAATGAATCGCTTATTCATTAAATGAACAATATTTTAGAATGGCCGACAATGAGGCGTCTCTGTTGGAGTCTTATGGCTTGGGTGCAGCTGGGATTTTCCTCAACCTTGCCATTGAAATGGTGCGGAACACAGTCAGGATACAACATTAACCTTGTCTGTTGAAGAGTGGACCAAGAGAGTGACACCTTCAAACAGGTGATACTAACACAGTGGGTCGGAATGGATCAGTTTCATTACCATTGGTTTTCCTGACCAAAATTAATGATGTACATCTTTCTGTACAGCAGCCAATTTCAAAATTTACTGATGACGTGCAATTTGGAAGCATTGTGAACTGTGTGAAAGTCCTGTCAAAATTTAAAAAGGACATAGAAAGTTTGGTGAAATTGACAGACATGTTGCAGAGCAAATTTAATGTAATAAAATGTGAAATGATTCATTTTGGTAGGATGAACCCTGAGAGACAGTATAAAACAATCGGTGCAGCTCTAAAGGAGGTGCAGGAGCAGGGGCACCTGGGACATGGATGCATAAATCATTGAAGAAGGCTGGTCAGATTAAGAGAATGCTTCATTATGCATCCAGTAATCTTGTCACTACTAATACAGGCATAATGTACAAGAGGAAGGAGATGATGTTGAACTTAGAGGTGACATTATTGCAGTCCCAGTTGGAAGCTCTGGAAGAATGGGAAGGTGTTGGAGAGAGCGCAGTCACAAATCTTCATAATGGTTCCATGAATGAGCAATGTCATTTCTGACGTGAAGTTAAAGCTGTTTTCTTTGGAGAAGGGACATTGGAATCACCGAATCACAGAGATGGTACAGCATAGAAAGAGTCAATTCACCCCATGTGTCTACACCAGTTCTTTAAATGAACCTCGTTACCTGCAAGCGTATTATTTATATCCAAAAAAACACACTAAACCTAACCCTGTCACTCTCTTAAATGCTTCCACCACACTTTCAGACAGTGCTTTCCATTCCCTATGTTAAAAGTTCTCTTTTTTTCTCTCACATCACATTTACTCCTTTAACAAATCACTTAAAATCTGTGCCCTTTGCTTCTGGATCCTCATATCTGCAGGAAATGCTTCACCTCATCTACTTTATCAATTCAGCTCATGATTTTGAAACCCTCGATCATATCTTCTCTCAGCCTTCTCCAAAAGAGAACAGTCCCAACATTCTTCAGTTCATCCTGATAACTCTAAACTGAATCCTCATCCATGCAACCATTCTTGTAAATCACTTCTGCAATATCCCTCCAATGCAATCACATCTTTCTTATAATGCTGTGCCCAAACTGCGCACAATATCCCACCTGGTTTCACAGGTTGGCACAACATCGAGGGCGGAAGGGCCTGTACTGCGCTGTAATGTTCTATGTTCCATAAAGTGCAGCATTGAAGGGTAGAAGCATGTTGTAAGTGGATCTGAGTAATGCCAAGAGTCCTGTGATGTATTATTAAGTTCTCTGGAATGTTAGATTTATTACCCTCTTTACTGCAAAGACTGACACAAAATTGTCATTCAACAGGCCTGTCCTTTGCAAACGTTCATTTGTTTTTAAAGACCTAAACTACAGACAATGGCCTGACCTGAAGAGCTGATGGGATGTGCTAGCCAAGTTGTATTAATCCAGAGATCCAGCTAATGTTCTATGGAGCTGGGTTTGAATCCCACCATGGCAGACTTTGGAATGTGCATGCAATTGTAAACAAATCTGGAATTATGAGTCCAGTGATGACCATGAAACTGTTGTTGATTGTTGGATTCATTATTTCCTTTAGGGAGTGAAATCTACCATCCTTATCTAGTCAGACCTACATGTGACTCCAGATCCATGGCAATGTGGTTGACTCTTAACTGCCCTCTGGGCAATTAGGGATGGACAATAAATGTCGCCTAGCTAGTGATGCCCTCATTCTGAGAATGAATAAAGAAAGGAAAAGAATGGCTGGTCAAATCAGAGGGTTGGTCGTCCAGCCAGACTCCACTTAGGATGGCTATTTGTGCCTGTATTCCTAGTGCATGAGGATGCATTGATGGCAGCACCTGTGATGATGATCAGATGAGTTATGCATAGCTGGCGCCTAATCCCAGATCCTGATGTTAAGACTGCCAGATTTAATTGGATCATCTCGCCCCACAGAATCCTTTCCAAACCCCTCCCCCTTCCACACCCCTTAATTGACCAATTATTGAGTTGGTCTTTGGGCAGATGTTTAATTTGATATCATGTCTGCTGCTGCAAAAATAGCTCTGGTGGTAGAAAGGTGCAGGATATGACCGAATACTTTCCTATGTCCTTTCCCCATTACCTCATCTTTGAACAAAGAACAATACAACACAGGAGCAGGCCCTTCAGCTCTCCAAGTTTATGCTGCCATATTTTGCCCTTCTATACTAAAACGGGCGTCACTTACAGGATCCTTATCCATCTATTTCCTTCCTATTCATGTATTTGCCCAGGTGCTTCTTGAATGTTACTATTGTGTCTGCTTCCACCACCTCCTCTGGCAACATGTTCTCGGCACTCAGCACACATTGTGTGAAAAACTTGCCTCACACATCTTTTTTAAACATCCCCCCTTGTACATTTAACCTGTTTATTGACCCCTCCACCCTGGGAAAAAACCTTATACTTTCCACTCTAATCATGCCATTCACAATCTTATAAACTTCTATTAGGTCACCGCTCAATCTCCTGCATTGCAGTGAAAACAAATCCAGTCTATCCAACCTTTCTTCATAGCTAAAATCCCCCATATCAGGCAACATCCTGGTACAACTTTTCTGTATCATCTCCAAACCATCCATATTCTTCTAGTAGTGAGAGGACCAGAACTGTATGCAATATTCCAAGTGTGACCGAACTAAAGTTCAATAAAGCTGCAGCATAACTCACCTATCCTTATAGTCAGTGCCTCTTCCAATGAAGGCAACCATGTCTTAGGCATTTTTTAAATACTTTAACTACCTGCACCGTGATCTGTGCAACCTCTGCATATTAATACTCCTAAGAGTTCTGCCATTGACTGTGTAATTTCCATCTGTACTTGACCTTCTAAAATGCATCACCTCACATTTGTCTGACTTAAACTTCATTTGGCCTTTTTGTGCCCATGCCTTCCATTGATCTGTATCCTGCTGTATCTTCTGACAGTTCTCCTTACTATATGCAACTCCACCAATCTTTGTATCATCTTCAAACCTACTAATCAGACCAGCTACATTTTCCTCCAAATCATTTATGTAGATCACTAACAGCAGACTCCTAGCACTGATCCCTGTGGAACACCACTAGTCACAGCCCTCCATTCTGAAAAGTATTCTTTCACCACTACCCTCTGTCTCCTATGACTGAACCAGTTCTGTATCCATCGTGCCAGCTCACCAAGATACCATGTGACTTCATCTTTTGTGCTATCTGCCATGAGGGACCTTGTCAAAGGCTTTACCAAAGTCCATGCCGACAATGTAAACCACTTTTCCCTCATCAATTATCTTCATCGCCTCCTCAAAAAACCTCGAACAACTTAGTAAAGCACAATCTCCCCCACACAAAACCATGCTATCGCTAATAAGTCAATTTGCTTCTAAAAGCATATAGATATTGTAGTGAGGATATTTTCCAATAATCTCTCCACCACTCACAGCCCTGTAATTTCCAGGATTACCTCTGCTACTTTTAAACAGTGGTCCAACATTGGATAATCTCCAGTCCTCTCTGACCTTACCTGTGGCCAGAGAGAATACAAAGGTGTCTGTCAATGCACAAGCATTTTTTTTTCTTGACTCACTACATAGGATTTTGGAAAAACTTAGCAGTTCAGGAATACCCAAGGAGAAAAATAGAGTCAATTTTCAGATTAAATGTTAACTCTGTTTCTTTCTTGACAGGCCCTATCTTATGGGTTGTGTTTTGCCAACAGTTTTGCCCTTATCCAAGATTTTCAGCATCCATTTTGTTTTGCTTTAGTATGAAGTGTGCAGAATGAGCTTCACATTGTTGATTTGGCATTCATTAAATCAAGATTTCACTGAGGCATTTAGTTCAGGTGCACATTTCAGAATTCATTAGTTAGATCTGTATATGGTTTTATTGTTTTGAATGTGAGTTTTTGGTTTTGTGTGAAACTAGATGAATGACAGAAGGAGATGGGATAATTACTGGGGGTATCCAGAAATAATGCACAGTAATCAAGGTTTGTTGGGAAGAGTTGGGAATGTGAAATTCAAAACACAAACAGATCAGCCATTATGTTATTTAACAGTGCAGATGGCTCAACAGTCGAACAATGCCTTTCTGTTCCTATTTCATATGTTTGTAAGTTAGTACCTGACAAGTTGAGGACAGGTGAATTTTTAGGTCTTTGAAGTTCAAACTGTTATAATGCAGCAGACAGTTGTGACAAGACAAGACCACATAAACAGCAAATTAATCAATGCCTAGTGTAATTGCTTTTAGATATGGTTTTCAAGAATATGATAAACATAGAGTCATAGAGTCATAGAGCACAGCAACAGACCCTTTGATACAACTTGACCATGCTGACCAGGATCTTCCAAACTTAAGCCGTCCCATTTGCCAATATTTGGCCCATGTCGCTCTCAGCTCTTCCCATGCACGTACCCATCCAGATGCCTTTTAAATTTTTTAATTGTACTCACCTCTACTATTTTCTCTGACAACTCATTTCATACATGCACCGCCCTCTGTGGGGAAAGAAATTGCTCCTTGAGTCTCTTTTACATCTTTCCCATCTCACCTTAATCTTATGCCCTCTAGTTTTGGATTCCCCTCCCCTTGGATAATGACCTTGGCATTTCAACTTATCTATGAATGTCATGATCTTACAAACCTCTATAAGGTCACCCCTCAGCTTCCAATGCTCCAGGAAAAAGAATCCCAGCCTGTCCAGCCTCTTCTTATTACTTAAATTCTCCAGTCCGAGCAACATCCTTGTAAATTTTCTCTGTACTCTTTCTAGTTTAGCAACATCCTTCCTAGCAATGAGACTAGAATTGAATGCAGTATTCCAAGGCAGCCTCACTAATGTCTTGTAAAGCTGCAAGATGATATTCTGATTCCTATACTCAGTTCTCTGACCAATGAAGTCAAATATGCCAAACACACTCTTAATCACCATGTCTACATGTGATGTCCCTTTCAAGGAGCTATGAACCTGCACCCATGGTCCCTGTGTTCAACAACATTTCTCAGGCTCTACCATTAATTCTCTTGTCATCTTCAACTGGTGCTGTGACATTTCCATGCTTACCCGAATAGTCAGACTGTCAGAAAGATTACACCCATGACAATGCAATATCCCCTCAGAATTGTCATCTTAGTGTGCCTATAACTAAATTCTCGGTAAGGCCACAATCTCTGGATTCTCAAGATGATAAATTTCACCAGGTTGTTAGAAATATATGAAAGCATGTAAATTAGACAGAAGCTGTAGCATGATCTTCAAATTTGAAATGATTTTTATTGCATCATGCTTAAAGAGTTACCCAATGACTTTCAGTACAGTTGTACAAAAAGTACATAAAGTAAAGGATGTGCTAAATTAATAGATGAAAGTAAAGCTTCAGTTGTATTGCAGATTAATTGCAACTATTGTCGGATTACAATGGTATCAATGGGATGAGCCCATTGGAATACACAGTAGTACAGAGAAGTATAGTGTGAAAAACTCTGTACTTTACAGTGGAGTACAATGGTCTACAGTGTGTAACAATGTGGTACAGAGGGATACAATGTGCTACAGTGTTTATAATGTTGTATAGTGCAGCATAGTAGTGTGCAGTGGGATGGAGTCACTGCGGTATAGTGCGGTTAAGAGCAGTGTGGCAGGGTATAGGTAAGTGAGATAGAGTGGAGAGGGCTCAGTGCATACAATGGAGTACAATGTGTTAGCATAAAGCATAGCTCTTCCAGAAGAAATTCTTGCCGTTTTTCCGCATTCTTGTTCCCAGTTGACGATGTTGGAATTTCATTGGAATCTTGTTATCTGGTGGAATCTCAACTTTAGAATCATCCACTTCCACAACATCCTTGTCTGCATCCGCTACCACATGTAAAAGCTGGATCATTGTGTCCTTCAGAAGGTCCTACAAGGAAATAAGTAAAGTTTGTCAGAAATTGAAATGTGAAAGTTCGTCATTACTGAATTACTGGCATTACTGGCAAGGTCAGCATTTGTTACATGTCCCTTAATTGCCCAAAATTTTTTTTTTCACTGGAGCGTTGAAGATTGAGGAGTGAAATCTCCCTAGGGTGGGAGATTTCAAGACTAGGGAACACATTTTAAAGGGGAAAGGAGAAAAATTAAAAAAATACAAGAGGGGCAATTACTTTACACAGAGAGTGGTTTGTGTGTGGAATGAACTTCGAGAGGAAGTGCTGAATGCGGATACAGTTACAATGTTTAAAAGACATTTCGATAAGTACATGAATAAGAAATCTTTGGAGGGATATGGTCCAAATGCACGAATTTAGCTTGGGAACATGGACTGGCCGGACTGAAGGGCCTGTTTCCGTGCTGTATGACTCTCTGAGCTGATTGGCTTGCTCGACCATTTCAGATAACAGTTGAGACTTAACCATTAAAGAGGGTATAAATAAACATGACAGGTTTTAGTTTCAAAGTCATCATTACAGGGACTTTCTTCAAATATTTAATTGGTTCATTGAATTTAAATGCTTTCTACTGCCACGTTGAGATTTTATGTCTCCAAGTCAGAATGGTGAGTAACTTGGAGAGGAACGTGAGGGTGATGGCATTCCCACAATTCTTCCAGATCCGACTGAGCCATTTTGTCTCCTGGTTAAATGATTGTGGAAGACTGGGAAGTGTGCTCGAGCACGAAGATAAACCTTGTGGTGATTTACAATTCTTCTGACATTAATGGCCGACAGTGTATCATTGTCAGTGGTGATCTAGCGTCAGATTGTAGATACTTGCCATGCCTCTGTCATGCACCATGAAGGATTGTTAGAGAAAACGCCTTTTGTTCTTAAAGAATGTGTGCTTCTCCCCCCCACCCACCCCCCCACCCTCCCCAACCCAACCTTCACCACCACCACAAGTAGGTTGTTGGTTTCATTGAGGTGTTTCGGTCCTGATGCCTGCCCTGCGGGTCTGGTCCCATGTGGTTTATAAGAAAATACACGAAGACCTGGAACAGAATCCCCCTCATATAGAGAAGGCTGACTGTCATTGCCGCTTGGACACGGGGCAATTTAACCCAAACCAGATTCCGGGCATGAGACTCAAAGCGATTCCCACCAGCTGCTGGTGGCATTGTTCTAACTGTGGAAGTTTAATTCCGCGCTGTGTGCCTTCCCCGGACGACTGGGGTTTGGGATAACTTGATTTGTTTCCTCTCGTTCAGATAGTTTGCCCACAACTCCCACCACACAAAACACGAACAAAGTAGTCCACTTTCAAACAGAAAATTTTATTTCAATGAGAAAGAGCCACATTAATCAGAGAAACCCTACCTAGTCACAATGAGGACTGGTCTGCTACTTGACAAAAGCTAAAACTCTTCTGTCACATAAATCAAATCAAATCATCGATTACATTATTTAATTTACAGTTCTGGTGCTGCCACATCTGACCGTGTGTGATTGAGATGAAGCAGTAGCCCGCGGCTTGTTCTGGAGTGTCAGCGAGTTAACAGGCTGCGTAGGTTTTCCAGAAGAAGTTTTTGCAGTCCGCCTGCCGTTCCCTCTGGGGCGAAGTGGCGTTGGCGGATCGCTCCAAATGAACCCGTGCCTCAACCTGTTTCGCCATCCCCGGCAAATCCTCCGCTTCCAAGGCTTCGTTCTCGGCGTTTGCCCGCTCCGAGAGCAGTTGGACAAGATTGTATTTGATCTGCTCCTACATTAAGAAAAGGGAATAATTAGGGCAGAGAAATTCTCTCAGTTGGCGCTGGTGAAAGTGCCAGTTGCTGGATTTGAAAGTGTAGCTTGGCGAGTGTTTACAACAACCCATCAGTCCCTGTGTGCCACTGCGTGAAATTATCCTCATTTCCCATTTCTGGACTCCAACGGGTAGTGAAACCCCCAATCGACAATTAAATCACAATGCAACAAATACATTGTGCTGCTCCCTTCGTATCCCGTGTGGATGCTTCAGGAGCTGAGTTAATCCTGGTGGGCCGGTCTCTGGAAAAAGAGAGGAAGCCCCGGATGAGACGGTATCGTAAGTGCTTAGGATTTATTGAGAGGCAGATACAGTGAAGAAAGAAGAGAGAAACACAGCGCGTTTATTTTTCCCGCAATTCTGGTGCATCGATACTCTGTGCTTTCCGTTAATAAACAGAGCATCTAAACCTGCAAGGTTAACATCGCTTACATCAAAATTTCTATCAACCAAGGTAACTTTGCTGCTGGTTTGATTCAATTTAGATGAGCGATTGGAGGTTGGTCAGAGAATTATCAATTCAATCCGAGGGAATGAATCTGGATCGAAGATGGAGAGGGCAGGTTCCTGAAAACTGCAGAAAGTTACACGCCGTTTGTTTCCAGTCTGATCAGAGTGGCGAGATCAACTGGATAGAGGGAGAGAACTGTCTCCGTGGACCTGGGCAGCGCGGTAATCTCTCTCGGTCGAAACAAGAACGCTCAGAACGGTTTATAAACCCGAGAGATCTGTGGAACGCACGTATCCTTATTATCATTTGATGGGCATTAGATCTGTCTAACCAGGTTAGATTCATCAATCATTCACTCCCCTTATTCGTCTCTATTTAAGTTAAACAGCTTGACCATATTATCCACTTTATTACACAGGGGTTTCCCTTGGCTGGGCTCTTACCGCTTTACTCCGGGGCCCTGCAGCAGCCATGGATGTCTGAAGGAGTTCGCGATACCTGTCGGCTGTGGGAGCAGCACCCACACTCAGCACTGCCAGGGCGATGGAGAGAAGGACGAGGGCGCACTGAACTCGGCTGCACCACATCACTGCACAAAGCGGGGCACCTCGCAAAGAGAAGGAAGGAAGAAAAGAAGTAAGAGGTTCAAGCGTTTACAACGTTTGAAAGTTAGCGGCGTTTCAGCACTAGCACAGTGGACAGCTCCACTCCGACTGACTCCTGGATGCTGCAGCTCCTTTTAAAGGCGCTCTCCCAACCTGAGCACACGTCAGGAGGACGGCTCCCAAGAGATTTACTCGCTTTTACGCACAACCCAATCACATCATCCAACCAAATAATTACCAAACTGACGAAGATTGAGATAATGGCCAAGGACTCTCAATGTGGACACCTTATCGCGTTCTGGCAGTTGGTCCTATGATTGGATGTTGGGCCATGTCCATCACGAATGAATGCAGTCAATTCAGTCAAGTCTTGAATTGTTCAATTTTCCGGGAACTTCATGATTTGAGTTCCGCTGTTGACATTTTCATCCTGCGACACCCTTGAGGGACCTCGGACTTTTTGGTGTCATGGTACATGGATGGTTCTTTGAGTAGAAAACCCACCCTGTATCTCCGCTTCCAATCACGGCGTTATTATCACTTAACAAAACAAAGAACTGCGGATGCTAGAGATCAGAAACATGATTCTGAAGAACGGTCATTGGAACCGAAACGTTCACTATCCTTTCTCTCCACAGATGCTGCAAGACTGCTGAGGTTTTGACAGCAATTTCTATTTTTTGTCACCATGTTCTTCTTGCGGGTCTTTTTCTAGATGCGAGGATGAATTTAATTTGACCAGTCCTTTAAATGTTTGTGAGGGGGGGGGGGGCGGGAGGGGGGTTCTGAAATGAGTTTCTGGGCGGTGTGGTTTCCACTGATAATTCGATCTTGTCCAAAGGCGGGAGAGACCATGTGCCCATTCGGAAAAGTGAGCACATTTCTCAAACACGGAGATTCTTATCAAACACATTCTCTGACCAGAATCTTAAGCAGTTGTTGCTGCATCGGATTGCGTGAGATCATGAAGGCAGAGAGGACATGCGGTACAGTAAAGGATTGTTTCGTGGAGAGAGGTGCGCTAGTTTCCAAATAATTGTGTGGTATTTTGTGGTTTTATCTCTGTGTTTTATGTGTGCTTTAACAATCCCGTTCTGATACTTCTTTACCCAAAACTAGCACCAAACCCAGTGGACGTTAGGTTTAACTTTGTTTTTACACTGAATTAATGGTTAGTTGAAATTTGCAACCAGCAACTCTTCATAATTTGAATGTCATCGTCATCCCTGATCGCTTCAAACGATATCAAATGTCCGAATCTCTGCGCGAACGGAAGTACACTGAACAGCAGACAATACTAGGACTGAGTATCAAATATACCATTTTTCAGGGAAATACCTGCTTATTTTCAAATCAAGCAGATTAACGGCTAAAGGTTTCTCGGAGAATTCAAATCAAGGAAACAAACAATTCAGACGATTAAAAAGAGTGGCATTTTCTGTCTGTCTCTGTCACTCTGCCTGCGACTCCATCTCTCTGCCTGTCTCCCAGTCTGTCTCGATCTCTGTCTGCTTCTGTCGCAGTCTGTTCAATCCTCTGTCTGTCTCGATGCTCGGTCAAATTTCATTCATCTTTTGGATTTTCATTTTATAATTTCAGAACTAAGAACCAACAATGTTTGAGTTCTATCTAAGCTGCATTTAAGTCTTCCACGAAACCCTATCGAGCAACAAATGGCAAGTGCTCTGTCTCCACAGATACTGCCTGACTTCCTGATTATTTCGAGTATGTCCTGATTTTATTTCACATTCCCAGCATCTGCAGTTTGAGTTTTGGATGAATTCTGTAATGATTGGAAAGGTTTGGAAGGAAATGCAATTTACTGAGATTATCTTAATTTCTAGATTTTACTATGCAACCCGGCAGTAGAAATGAAATGGAATGATGCAGGATAATGAATACTCACGGCATCAGGAAGATCAGAGATCGATCCCGTGCCTGTCTTTGAATGCCTTATTCACGAAAAGTCCGAACGACTGGAAATTATGTTACTTGAAATCCATGTACCTGCAGTGCACTGGGAGAGTGATAAGGTTTTTAATCAGCGTAGAATAGAATCATACAATCATAGGATTTTAAGTACAGCAGGAAGGTATTCGATCCATCGTGCCTGTACCGGTACCGAAAAAGCTACCCAGCTAGTTCCATTCTCCAACTCTCTCTCCTTAATACTCCAAACCATCACTTTCAAATATATATCACTTTTTCTTCTGAGATCTCCTATAGAATCCACCCTCCCAGGCATTGCATTCCAAATTATAATAGCTGTCTGAGTAAAGGCGTTTCTCCTCATCTCACTCCTAGTTCTCTTGTTGACCATCTTGAAATTGTGACCCCCTACTTACTGACTTAACAGCTAGTGTAAACAGAATATCCTTCTCTCCCCTGTCAAAACGTTCAGAACTTCGCACACCCCAATAAGGCCACTTCTTAATCTTCACTACTCCAAGGAGAATATGCCCAATTTCTGAAATCTTTCCTTGTATCTAAAATCGCTGAAATCTGATATTGTTCTAGTAAATCTCGTTTGCATTCTATGCAGGGCTCTAACATTCTTCCTTAAATAACATGCCCAGAACTGCAAACAATACTCCAAACGTGGTGTGAACGATTATTTGTAGAAATTTGACTTCACTTCCTTGCATTTCAACTCTACACCTCTATTTATAAGCCTAAGGATTCTATAAGCCTTCTTAAAAGCTGTTTCAACTTTCCTGGTGACTTTTAGATAATTATGTATACAAACCCTGAAGTCGCCCTGCTGCTATACACCCCTCAAGTTCTACCACTTACACTGCATTAGTTCTCAGTATTTCTTCTATTCAAATGCATTGCCACATATTTCTCTGGATTGAAGTTCATCTGCCAAATATCTGTCCATTTGACCAACTTGTCAATGTTCCTTTGAAGTTACTCAGCATTGTCCTCACAATTCACTCTTCTCCCTTAGTATCTTCTGCAAATTTAATGATTTTTGCCCTCAATACCCAACTCCAAATCATGTACATAAATTTAAAAAATGAATCCCAACATTGATCCCTGAGGAACACCACATTCATCTCATCTCCAATTGGAGAAATGCAATCTATCCCTACCAACTTTTAATCCATGCTGCCAAGGATCCATCAATTCTAAACAGTTCTAATTTGCTAACTATGTGGCACTGTATCAAATGCTTCCTGAAAGTCCAAATATAGATCATCCACAGCACTATCCTCATGCACATTCTGTTCCATCTTGTCAAAAAACTCAAATAAATTTGTCAGCGAAGATGAACCCTTGACAAAATCATATTGACCATCTCGGCTTCACAATTTTCTCTAAGTCTATGTTTATTTACCTTATTTTGTATTATAGTTTCCATCGTTTTTACCATGATTGATGTCAAGCTGAAAGATCTATAGTTTCCTGAGTTTTCCTTTGGCCCTTTACAAAACAGCTGTGTCACATAGGCAATCCTGCAGTCTGCTGGGACTAATCCTACATTCAGAAAGGCCTGGAAAATGTCTGTCAATGGCTCTGCAATTTGCTCACCTACATCTCTCAGAATTCAATCTGTGTCTGGTGACTTCTCTATCTGGTGTGCTGCCAGTCTTTTATTTTAGCTCCTCTTCTTTATCTGTTCCATGTTTTCACCTAAGCAATTGTCATCATTTTCTAATTAGGTAAGGACAGAAGTAAAGCTCTCATTTAGTACTTCCCTATTCCTCGTGGTTCAATTGAACCTGCAACAGTCAACTTTTAATCACCAAAATCAGCTCTTTTCCAGTCTTGAAACTTAACCCTTGACTGATGTTTTGTTTATCCTTTTTCAATTTAATATTAAACATTATCATATTATCATTGCTGTTTCCCAAATGTTCCGCCTCTCTGATATTCACTTCTTGGCCTATCTCATTCCCTTGGACATGATCTAGTACACGTCCCTCTCTGGTGCAACTGGAAATGTACTGGACGTTTTTCTCCACATGTTGCAGGAATTTCTTCCCTTCCATCCTCCACTCTCTACCTTATTCCACATCCACCCTCGGATAATTGAAATCACCAACAATCACAACCCTGCTTGAACTGCAAATTTCCTTAAAATGCCTAACAAATGTTCTCTTCTATTTCCTCTCCACTATTTGGAGGTCTATAATAAATAACCATCAAGGTCACTACTCCCTTTCTGTTTCTCATCTCCTGCCATAGATTCAAATTCAGGAACTGCATCTCATTCAAGGCTAATGATATTATCTTTGACCAAGTTTGCTATACGTCTTCCCTTTTTCATCACCTGATTTTTACTCAAAAACTTATAACCCAGGATATAAAATATCCAGTCTTTTCAGTCACATTC
The DNA here is from genome assembly GCF_037043375.1 of Chiloscyllium plagiosum. Taxonomy (NCBI): domain Eukaryota; kingdom Metazoa; phylum Chordata; class Chondrichthyes; order Orectolobiformes; family Hemiscylliidae; genus Chiloscyllium; species Chiloscyllium plagiosum. The sequence continues at coordinate 29,186,049 of NW_028270151.1, read as the reverse complement.
CCCTTCTTCCAGTTCCCAACTTTTGTTCAGTATATTATGGGCATTTACATATATGCTATTTAAATCTGCCTTTATCTTCTTCTTGCCCTTTGGAAAGTTTCCATTTCTTTGTTCTTTGTCAACAATCAAGTCTTCCCTCACTTCCTTTTCCCCATTATCCACCTCCTCTCTTTTACCTTTTTCTCATACTGCTGAAATTAGGCCCAGCAGTCAATCAACCTCTTTGCCTTACACATTTAAACCCACCCCAATACAGTACATAATTTACTCTCTCAGCCAGCAGATTGGTTTGCATTTCTGTTCAAGTGAAGCCCATTGTTTCTGACAGCTCTCTCCTTTTCCAAAGTGATCCCAATGCCCCATAACTCTAAGCACCTCCATTCTACACCATTCCTCAAACATTCAATTTACCTCCCTGATCTAGCATTTACTAAATAGTGAAGTGCATGGCACAGATAATATTTTTGAGATTACTACTCCAGAGGTCCCAATTTCAACTTACTCCCTAACTCCTGAACCTTATCCTGCAATTCATCCAATCTTTGTCACCCTATGGTGTTTGTTCTCACATGAACCACAGCCTCTGATTGTTCACACTCCCTTTCCAGAAGTTTAACCAGCAGTTCCGTTGCACCCCAAATCTTTGCACGCATGAGACAAATGACCATATGGGATTCATGATCTGTCCCTCACATATTGAGTCACCCACGGGCTAACATCTTTCTAATTTGCCTGCTATCTCCTTATTTTCCCAGATTAGCCTCAAGCAGTATGGTACTGTGATTCTCCCTCAAGGCCTGAGTCAGTCATGTTTCTCATTAAATAGGCACCTAAAATTTCTCACCTGATAGACTGCTCCAAGGAGTCCTGGATTTCGTAGACCTGCTGTCTCATTTTTTTTTAATGAGTTGTCACTCACGCACGTGCCTTCTCTGCAGTCATCATTGCCTGTCTATTCATGATGTGGAGTGACCACACCCCTTGTACATAGTTCAGGAAGGAAAGTTGCTGCTCCAAACCAGCCACATGTTATTCAAGAACTGCTGCCTTCTGGCACTTCTCACAGATGTGATTGGTCTAGATGGCTTGTAGAACCAAAACTTCAGTCTAACCATATCACAGGCATTCCCAGAGTCCCTGCCATCATTATTAACATGGTTCTTTTCATCCAGGTTTTCTGCGCTTCCCTTCTCGTTTGTGCTGGGACAGCTGACTTCTCTGTGAGTTCTCCTTTGTTGCTGCTCACTCTTCGATTCTATTGGATGCTTTTCCTCCTGAGACCAGTAGATCCTCCATAATCTCCTTCCTACATTTGATGAGTGAGTCGACGTCTCCCAGGAACCTCCTCAGTTGCATCTACTACCACTTTCTGTTGAATGCTGTTCCTCCTGTTGAGCACTGGGTCCTCAACAATTCCTAATCAGTTGTAGTGAATGAGTTGACCTCTCCCAGAGTCCACCTCAGTAATTTCTCATTGCCCCGCTCTCTATAATGTAACTGCTAAAAGGCTGCTAGCTGTAACAGATAGGTGACTTGGAATATGAAGTTGGCCATGAGAGTTTGACGATGAGGAGATATTAATTAAGCCATCTAAAGCCTTTTGTTTTGGATGAAAGAAGTTTGAATCCAATTGTCAGGTTTATTTCAATATACCAAAGAGTGATTTTGTCATGGTAGACTTTAACACCACTGTTTAATTTGGTAACGAGCTCAGGGGAAATGAACTCCAGCCATTTTCCCAAATGTGTTTGGATCCAAACAGCAACCTTGGTATTCTTCTGAAGCCTCTAAGATCAAGTTTGAAATGACAATCTTTGACGTTATCAGTCAAAGTGCTAGTTATTGAGTCATACAAGCAGGCACACTGAAAACAATGGTTAAATATTGGAACAATGCAATTTATCGCGAGTAGACGACCACATTCCAAAAGTTAAAGTTGGGAGAGCATCATTTCTTAGCTGGGAAATGGGGTGCGCAATGTTGGGGATTCGTTGATTTATGAATTACGCATATCCAATTAGATATGAATTAGCATTGAATGGAGACGAACTCAACCAGCTCGGCAGTTTTTTTTAAAAATCGACCACCATCTTAGTGAATGGCAGAACGGGCTCAAAATGCCAAATGGCACACTCCTGCTCCTATTTCTTATGATCTTGGGTGGGGGGGGGGGGGGGGGGGGAAGGTGATCCCCAGAGTAGCAAAAGGTTTATTTTGCACAGTTTGAATCTGAATTATTGTGAAAAAGAATGCATTTCGCATCCAATGTCATAAATTTGTGAGTTTGTTTGTCACAGAGCGAAGCGCTCCCCATTTATTAATTCACAAGGTGACAGGTAGCATAGGAAATGTGTATTTTCTGTTGAATGCATTTACTTATATTTACCAATTGGATGTTGTTCATCAAAACAAAGGATACTCTTCACTTGGAATGAAAACTGTTCCTAATGGTGAATTCCGAGTGAAATTCCACCCCCTATTGGTTGCTCAGTCGATAACAATTTGCATTCTTCTCTCCGTTAGATCAGATTGGGAAAATGTGTGTAAAGAATTAATAGTTAGAGAGAAAGGTCGGGAATTGAGGTTGGAACACACAGCAGAATTGAGGAAACAGCAGCAATACATTTAAGACTGATCGTTGTCCAGGATTGATTCACCTGCTGGAACCTCGGAGAGTCTCAGCAACATATCCTGACGCTGACCTCTTGATAAAGATTTTGCAAACTTTCAGCTTTCTCTCTAACACTCATCGTGGTTTGTGAATGGTGATTTTCGTGTCATTTCATTCAAATCCTCTTACTCCCTCCTTATGCACTTTAATGCATATAATAGGACAATAGCGCTTTGCTCTGATAATTTGGCTTCCCAAATGTTTTGCTCTGATAAATATCTCAATGTTATAGCATGAATAATTTTTTGTCTCTTTTCTAAGTGAGTTTGCTGCTATTCCAGGTATATTTTACCGTTATTCAGTGATGGGACGTGGGTATCACTAGCCGGCCCAACATTTATAATCCATCCCTAATTATTCAGGAGCAGCTGTGGTGAGCGGCCATTTTCATTTGCAGCCGCTCCTGGGAGGTTAGGGCACTCACAGTGCCGTTGGCAGGAAGTTCCTGGAGTTTGGTTTTTGTGGAGGGACTACAATATATCTCCAAATCAGGATGGAAATAACTTGGATAAAAACCTATGGCCGATGCATTCTCATAATTCCGCCACAGCCGACTGAACCAGGTTGTCTCCTGGATGGATTATTGTGGAAGACTGAGAGGTATGCTCGATCACGAGGTGACACATTGTGGTTCAGTGTATCATTGACACACCATGCATCATGAAGGATTGCTAAACAGAATGCTTTGCCTTCTGAAGGTGTGCGTGGCTATCCCTCCTCGCAGTGGTGTAGGAATCAGAATACGTTCTATTCCCCCGCTTCCCTTAAAGCTTCTTCCTGTCTCTGCACAACAGATTAAACACTGATTTGTTGGTTAAAGTATGGGGTGAGTTATTGTTTGATGCGAAATTTCCTGGACTCAGGAATGTAAAGTTGTGGATTCCCGAAGACAAGGATCCCACCTTCAACATCTCGCATTGTCCCGGATGGGTCTGTGCTGCTCGTGGGACAGGGCTGGGCATGGTCTCACTTGGCAAAACCAATTGTTATTTTTACTGGAACGGTAGTTACACAGTGTGTGATAGCTTTCCTTATTTAATTGAGGCGGTTGGGTATCGATGCCTGCATTGGGGATGGGTCTCGTTCTGCGTAGCTTGTAACAATCACAGTGCGCACGAAGACCTGCGATGGAACCCCCTTCCGGACATGCGGCCCAAAGCAATTCTCACCTACTTGTGTTCAGATTGTCTGATCAGACCCTGTGTCCCACTGGGTGAAATTATCCTCATTTCCTACTTCACTCCAACAGGACGTGAACCTCCCAATCGATAATAAAATCAGAACGTGGCAACTACATCGTGCAGCTCCCTTCGCTGAACGGATCCACAGTTGCTCAGTGGCTAGCATTGCTGCCTCACAGAGCCAGGGATCGAGTCTGATTCCACCTTCAGGGGACTGTCTGCGTCAAGTGTGCGCATTCTCCCCGTCTCCCACGGTCCGAAGGTGTTCCCGTTACGGATCGACCATGCTAATTTTCCAGTATTCCAGGTGTACGCGGGTTAGGTGGAGCAGCCATGGGAAATGTAAGGGTCACAGGGGCGGCTTTCAGAGCTGGGTCTTGATGGGATGTCGTTCGGAGAGTCGGTGCGGAGTCGATGGGCCGAATGACCTCTTTCCACACTGGAGGGATTCTATTATTTGGAAAGAAGGAGGAAACCCTAGATGAGATGGTATGGTGGTGCTTGGGCTTTGTCGAGGAGCGGAGAAATAGGAGAGAATCCGAGCTTGCTCTTCTTTTCCGCAAATCTGATTAATCTGGGGCTTGGAGCTAATAAACAGAACATCTAAACTATACGGTTAATATCATTTAAATGTATATCCCTTTCAACCAATGCTGCCAGTGATCTCTCTCGGTCAAATCAAGCGGGCTCAGAGCCGTTCCTATACCCGAGAGATCTGTGGAGCTCAAATATAACTCACACGTCCATGTTATCATTTGATGAGCATTACGTCTTCCTAATTAGGTTAGGTTCAGCAATAACTAACCTCCCCTGTATGGCCATATTACCCGCTTTATTAAATAGGGTTTCCCTTGGTTGGACTGTGACCTTGGCTGGATTCTTACCGCTTTACTCCGATGCCCTGCAGCAGCCATGGATGTCTGCAGGAAGTCGCGATACCTGTCGGCTATGGGAGCGGCGCCCGCCCTCAGCACTGCCAGGCGATGGAGACAAAGATGAGAACTGGGCTGCACCACATCACTGCATAAAGAGAGGCACCTCGCAAAGGAAGAAAGGAAGTGGGAGTTGCAGCTTGACAGCGTTTGTCATTGGCGGCGTTTCAGCACTAGCTCAGCGGACAGTTCCACGCCCATTCGCTCCTGGCTGCTGCAGCTCCTTTTAAACGCTAAACATCACACAACACCCAGGTTATAGTCCAACAGGTTTATTTAGAATCACAAGCTGTCGAAGCGTTGCGTCTTCATCAGTTGGTTGTGGATGTGGTTGTTGATGTGGAGGTGCCGGTGTTGGACTTGGGTGGACAAAGTTAAAAATCACAAAGCACCATGTTTTAGTCCAACAGGTTTATTTTGAACCTAGTGCTGTAACATGGTGTTGTGTGATTTTTAACTTTGTCCTAGTTTGAGCTCACGTTGGGGGACGGCTGCAGGGACTCTCAATGTGGTTACCTTATCGCAATTTGGCAGTTGCTTCGGTATTGGGATATTGGGACAGGTCCATTACGATGAATGCAGCCAATTCAGTCAAGTCTTAGTCATATACTGCACGGAAACAGACCCTACGGTCCAATTCGCCCATACCCACCGGATATCCTAACTTAATGTAGTCCCATTTGCCAGCACTTGCCCAATATCCCTCTAAACCATTCCTATTCATATACACATCCAGATGCCTTTTAAAAGTTGTAATTGTACCAGCCACCGACACTTCCTGTAGGAGAAAGTGAGGGCCCCAAAGGATCATTCCACATTCAACAGAAATTTATCTGTACCTTTACCAATGTCGAAAATCACACAACACCAGATTATGGTCCAACAGGTTTAATTGGAAGCACACTAGCTTTCAGAGCGACACTCCTTCATCAGGTGATTGAGCATGTCTACCAATGTCATAGACTATACCTTTGCACCAGATGTGGGCTCCTCTACATCAGAGAGACAGGACGCCTTCTTGTGGATCGTTTCAGAGAACATCTCAGGGACACCTGCACCAACCAACCACACTACCCTGTTGCTGAACACTTCAACTCCCCTGCCACTCCGTCAAGGACATGCAGGTCCTGGGTCTCCTCCACTGCCAAACTGTTACCACAAAATGCCTGGAGGAAGAATGCCTCATGTTTTGCCTTGGGACTCTGGAACCACACGGGTTAAATGTGGATTTCAACAACTTCCTCATTTCCTCTTCCCTCACATTATCTCAGTCCCAAGCCTTCAATTTAGCACCACCCTCCTGATCTGTCCATCATCTCTCCACTCCACACCCCTGACCTATCACTTTCTCCCTCACCTTCATCTACCTATTGCATTCTCAGCTACTTGCACCCCAACCCCACCCCCTCCCATTTATCACTCTGCCCCTGGCCCACAAGCCTCATTCCTGATGAAGGGCTTATGCCCAGAACATTGATTCCCCTGCTCCTCAGATGCTGCCTGACCTACTGTGCTTTTCCAGCACCACACTCTCGACTCTACACTTCTTCTGGCAGCTCATTCCATGCACGTATCAGCCTCTGTGTAAAAAAGATGATCCTTTTGCCCCTTTTATATTTTCCCCCTCTTACCCTAAACTTATGCCCTCTAATTCTGTTCTCCCTCCCTTCCCCCACCTTTATGATTTTATAAACCTCTATAAGGTCACCCCTCAGTCTTCCAGGGAAAGCAGCTCAAGCCTATTCAGCCTCTCCCTATAACTCAAATCCTCCAACCCTGGCAACAACCTCGTAAATCCTTTCTGAACCTTTCAAGTTTCACAATATCCTTCCGATAGGAAGGAGACCAGAATTGCACACAATATTCCAAAAATCGCCTAATTAATGTCCTGTACAGCGGCAACATGATCTCCCAACTCCTGTACGCAATACTCTGACCAATAAAGGAAAGCATATCAACCATCTTCTTCACTATCCTATCTACCTGAGGCTCTACTTTCAAGGAACTATGAACCTGCACTCCAAGGTCTTTTTGTTCAGCAACACTCTGCAGGACCTTACCATTAAGTGCGTAAGTCCTATCCTGATTTGCTCTTCCAAAATGCAGCACCTCACATTTATTTAAATTAAACTTCATCCGCCACTCCTCCCCATCTGATCAAGATCCTGTTGTACTCTGAGGTAACCATCTTCGCTGTCCAACAAACCTCCAGTTTTGGCTTTGTCTGCAAACTTCCTAACTATACCTCCTATGTTCACATCCAAATAATTTTGAGTTGTTTCATTGTCCTGTCCCTTCATGACTTGAGCTTATTTGTTGACATTTCAATCCTGCAACACCATTGAGAGATTCTGGATTATTGATATCATGATATGTGGCTGGTTCTTTGAGTAGATAGTCCATGCTATATCTCCGCTTCCAATCACCGTGTTCATATTACAGGTCTCTTTCTCAGTGCCTGGATAAATTGAGATTGATCAATTGTTTTGGTGTTTCTGAGGGACGCATCATGAGACGGAGTGGGGAGTGGGTGGCGGGGCCAGATGATCTTCACTAACAACTGCAAAATGCTGGAGTGACCATGGGGCCCATAGCTCTCCAATGCACAGAATTTTATCAAGCAACTCTCTGACCAGAATCCGGAGGAGTGCTGGCCGATCCCTTCTCAAACTGAATCATCCAGAGGTGGAGATGCTGAAGGGTGTTTCCTCTTATGAGGAAGAGTATAACTCTAGGCAGCAGTTTCACGGTGGATCAGTGGTTAGCACGACTACCTGGCTATATTAGGTACCTGGGTTCGATTCCAGCCTCAAGCGACTGTCTGTGTGGAGTTTGTACATTCTCCGTGTCTGGTGAGTTTCCTTCCACAGTCCAAAGATCTGCAGGTTAGGTGAATTGGCCATTTTAAATGTCCACGTTGTTCAGAGATTTGTTGGTTAGGTGCACTAGTTGGAGGGACTATAGAGTAATATAGGGCTGGGTGGATTACTCTTCAGAGGGTCGGTGTGGACTTGTTGGGTCAAAGGGCCTGTTTCCACGCTGTAGGAATTCTAATTCTATAAAGGATGAAGTCACCATTTTAAGACTGAGCTGGGAGATGTCAGAGGGTCGTTAGTCCTTGAACATCTTTCCTCAGAAAGTAGCACAGGCTGCGTCATTGAAATGAATCAAGGCAGAATTCGATAGGCTGTGACGAGACAGCAAAATCTCGTCAGCAAATTGGTCCACAATCAGTTCAGCCTGAATTTAAATATATGGATATCAGGGGAGATAGGCAAAATAGTTGACTTCAGCTCCTATGCAGAAGGTGGTATGTGTATGGAATGAGCTGCCAGAGGATGTGGTGGAGGCTGGTACAATTGCAACATTTAAGAGGCATTTGGATGGGTATATGAATAGGAAGGGTTTGGAGGGATATGGGCCGGGTGCTGGCAGGTAGGACTAGATTGGGTTGGGATATCTGGTCGGCATGGACGGGTTGGACCGAAGGGTCTGTTTCCACACTGTACATCTCTCTGGCTCTATTTGTTGCTGGATCAGATTGTGTGGGTTTATGAATGCAGAGACTGGGTGAGGCACAGAAAATGATTATTTCCTGGGGAAAGACACGCTCATTTCCAAATAATTGAGTGGCAGTTTTATGTGTGCTTTAACAATCCCGTTCTGATACGTATTTATCTTAAAACTAGCACCAAATCCAGTGGACTCTGGGTTTAACTTAGCTTTTACACTAATTTGGTGGTTAGTCGAGATTTGCAACCTACAACCCTTCACAATTTTAATGTTATCGATCTCCCTGATCGCTTCAACCAAAATGAAATACTGAATCTCTGCGCGAGAGCAAGAAAACTGCAGTCAGCACCAGACCGACTATTACATAAAGCATTGTCCGGAGAAATACTTGCTTTTATTTACATGAGCAAGTTAAACAAATTCTACGGATAACGGTTTCTCAGATAATTCAAATTGAAGGGAAAAAATGATTCAGATTTTATCACAATTAAAACGAGTGACACTTTCTATCTGTCTCTGTCTCTTCGAGTGCGATTCCATCTCTGTCCGTCTCCCTGTCTGTCCCGGTCTCTGTCTGTCTCGACGGTCTGTCCAATTTCGTTTATCTTTTGGATTTTCGTTTTGGAATTTCAAAAATCGGAACCTACAATTTGTGAGCTCTGCTCTAAGCTTCATTTAAGTCTTCAGCTGAAACCCTAACAAATGGCAAGCTTTCTGCCAACACCGATGCTGCTGAACTATTTGTAGTTATGTCCTCATCTTAGTTCAGCTTGAATTTTAGAAGATTCTTGCGCTGAGTGGGAACGGCTGGACGGAAATACAATTTGCCGAGATTATCTTCATTTACAGATGGCACGGTCTAACCCGGCACCAGAAATAAACTGGAATGAACATGTCGGGCAATGATCTGTTGTTTTTGCCAGACGTCAGGAAGAGTTGCAGCTTGTTCACAAAAGACCGAAGGACCTGAATAATGTTAGTTTGAACCATTGTTCTTGTAGCAAATTGGGAGAGTGAAAGGAGATTTCCTGGATTATTATGCAGATATTTCTGTTAATCAATGTGATGGAACTTGAGGGGAAATAGATTGTGGGAGCGGCTTGGCTAGCGAGTGCTGATGAATATATTAAGGCTGCAGTAATTGTTCCATACACGTCGCTGTGTTTTGACAAGATAAGTAGGAGCCTATCAGCCTGAATGGATTCTGTCCTGTTTATGGATAGTAGCGCCAGGAAGCTCTACAATACCATTTATCGTAACTCAAGGCAAGGCAGAAACTCGTGTCACTGTTAGTGTGATGTGCCAGTGGCCCGGGAGATTAATGAGCTGTTGGTCTGTGAGAGGGGCCTGTGACTAATCTGGAACCGTCTCAAAGGGAAAGAAATCGTCGAAATTAATCGCTGATTCATTAAATGAACATTATTTTAGAATGGCAGACATTGAGGCGCCTCGGAGTAGTTAAAGCTGGAATTGTTCTCAACCTTGACATTGAGACGGTGCGGAACAGGTCAGGAACATAACATTGACCTCTTGTATTAAAGAGTGGAGCAAGAGAGTGGCACCTTCAAATTGGTGATATAGGCACGATGAGCCGAATGGATCAGTTTCGTCACCATTGAACTTCTTGATCTCCATTAATGATTTAGATCGTTCTGTACTGCAGACGATTTCAAAATTTACTGAGGACGTAATTTGGAAGCATTGTGAACTTGAGGGTCGCAGAGAAGTTCGAAAAACATAGAAAGGTTGATGAAACTGACAGACATGTTGCACAGCGAATCCAATTCAATGAAATGTGAAGTGATTCGTTTTGGTGGAATAAACCCGGAGAGACTGTGTAAAATAAAGGGTGTAATTCGAAGGGATTGCAGGAGCAGGCGCACCTGAAAGCCTGGGTGCACAAATTATTGAAGGAAGTTGGATTGCAGCACAAAGAGAAAGGGTACAAAACTCACGGTCGTGGCATAGAGAAGGAGGGTGTAAGATGCAAAATTATAGCACTTTGGGAGAGGGTAATAGAGTCAGAGTTTCAGCACAGTGAGGGAGGGTATCAGACCAGCAAGGGAGTGTACAAAGGTTACAACATAGTGAAGGAGTGTCGTAAACTCTAGGTTGCAGCATAGTAAGGGATTCTCAGGGATATAGCACAGTGAGAGGGGGGAAAGGGTGCAAGACCCAGGGTAACAGCATCACAAGGGAAGATAATAGACCCAGCATTACAGTATAATGATAAAGGGTACAAGGTCCAGGGTTACACTACAGTTAGGGAGGGTAATAGGATTACAGAACATTGATGGGACATGGGACTGGTGGTCTGTAGGACCCAAGGTTATAACACAGTCAGAGAGAGCATAAGACATATGTTACATTACAACATAGAAAGGTATAAGACACAGAGTTACAGAACAGTGAGAGAGGATAATAGATCCAGAGTTACAGTGCAACAAGGAAGATTATAAGACCCAGAGTTACAGCACAGTGAGGGTGGAAGGCTGGTGTATAGGTTCCATGTGCTATAGCAGAGTGAGGGTAAGTATAGGATCCAAGGTTATAGCACAGTAAAGGAGGCTATAAGAACCAAGATTAAAACACAGTGAGGTGGGAGGGTAGAGGACATGGAATGACAAAATGGTGAAGGAGGTAACTGACATGTCAGTTAATGAATTTCAACACTGATAGGTGTGAGGTATAACCTTTAGTAGGATGCTCCCTGTGCAGTAGGCAATGGAATTCCACCTTGCCAACTGCAACCAATTAAGTGACGATGCTGGACCTTTTGAGTCTATAATGAATAATGGCCTGATGCCAAGAATAACACTTGACAGTTCAGCAGCACCCTTGCTATGATAGCTATTTGTTCCAGTGCACCAAGTGCATGAGAATGCATTGAGGGGCAGTTGCTGTGCTGATGGTCAATTGAGCTGTGGATAGTTGGCATGTAATTACAAAGCCTGCTTCCAGACTCCCAGTTTAACTGGACCAACTCCCCTTATGGCATCTCTTCCAAACCGCCCGCACCCCCTTAACTGGACAACTATTCATTCAGGTTCTGGGCAGATGTTTCATTTCATATCTTTTCTGTTGCTAGAAAAATATCTCTGGTAGTAGAAAGGCACAAGGTATCACCAAGTACTTTCGGATGCCCCTTTCCAATTACATCATCTTCAGTTAAATAAAATCACAATAGTGCAGGTACTGGAGATCTGAAATAAAAATGAAAAGTGCTGGAGAAATGAAATAGGTCTGGCAGCATCTGAAGAAAGAGATAACAGCGAATATTTTGAGTTTAATGTCCTCCCACCCCTTGGAACTCTGAGTGTTTGCTTTACTCTCTAGTACCTTAGTGGGCAGTTGAGCAATTCTTAGTGATTCATGTCTGTGTCTGTGGTCTAATATTCAATCAAATTTCTTATTTTGCAAGTAATATGTGACTCTTTATTTTCTATCTATTTTGAAATTTACCACATGCCCATCCGATAAGTTTATACATATCTTCTTGAAATGTGGTCCTGTTTGCCTCAAAATGAACTCTAACTCCGACCCAATTTGGAAACAACCACAAATTTCTAAATTGTGCTTTGATTCCAAAATCATCAAAATAAATTGAAAATGCCAATGCTTTTTTTAATGAACGACCTTTATTCATAGATTCTGTGACTCTGAGCAGCTAGTTATCCCCACTCTGCTTTCTGTTTGCAGTTAATTTGCATTCATTCTGGCATTTGCTCTGAATCTGCATACTTTATTCATTAGTTTATTAAATGTTAACTTTTGAACATCATTTAGAAACATAAAGTATTACATCTACCATATTATATTTTCCAAATGCTGCTGATGACTCAGACTCCAATTAAATTGGTCAAGTAACATATTCTTTCAAATTGAAATTACTATTATTAAAGTTTGGCTTCCAGAAATGTATCTTTCTGGAAAATAAATGGATTTCATTATTTTCTCTAAATTTGTTTCTCTCTCCAAGGTTCAGCCTTACCTGCTGAGTGTTCTTAACATGTTATGTTTATATTTATTAGAACTCTTGTTTAAAACATTAAGACAATTGAAGATTTTAGGGGTTTTTTTTAGCCAGATGCCTTTCAACAGCACATTTATAGATTTGATAATAAAGGTACTGTGTGGAGTTTCATTTCAAATCCGTTCTAAGTTATATATTAACAGCAAACTACTGAGAAATTTTGGCAAGTTGGGAATGCTCCTGAAGAGAAATGGAGTCAATTTTCAGATTAAATGTTTAACTCTTTCTTTCTTGATGGGCAGTTCTTACATGCTGCATTTTCCCAACACTTTTGTTCTTAGCCAAGATTTCCAGTATCCATATTATTTTGCTTTAGTATGAGATAAATGGGAGTGACTTTGCAAAATTAAGATTTCCATTAGCCATTTATTTCAGAGATGCATTTCAGAGTTAATTAGTTCGATCTGTTTATAGATTTATTACTTTGGGTGCAGATGTTTAGTTTTGTGGGAAAATAAGTAAATGACAAAAGAAAATTTGACAAGTACTGGGGATAGGTCTATAAATAATGCAAAGGAGTCAAGGATTGATGGGAACAGATGGGAATGTGGAATTCAAACAGAAACAGATCACACATGATGTCATTTAATGACAAAAACATTCTGGTCATCTTCAACTGAAGCTGTGACATTTTCAAGTCTAGCTGAAAGGACAGACTGCCAGAAAAGGTCAGCACAACATCAAGGGCCGAAGGCCCTGTACTGTGTTGCACTGTTCTATGTTCTATGTTCTAAAAATAACACCGATGGCAATGTAGTGCTCCTCAGTACTGCATGGAATTGTCACGTTCGGCCTCCCATTACTGGATCCTCGGTAAGGCCATGATAAATCTCACCAGGTTGTTTGAAATATGTGAGAAACGAAGCTCACTCACTTCAATAATTTCCATCCAAGACAAGGTCTGAAACAGTAGTATCATTTATTACACTCTTGCAAGAGGACTGTGTTGTCTATATACAAAATAGTCACACACACACCGTGTTTAACGAGTACACAATGTTTATATAATTCATTCCTCTTCCATCCTTCCATTGCTCCTCCCCTGTTTACATCTCCCACTTCTCTAAGACCGGCGCCCATTACTCTTGTTTATCTCTTGCCTTATCTGGCCTTGTCTGTGACAAAATGCTTAATTCTGGCCTCACAAGGCCGTTTGACCACATCCTGCTATGGTTCATTGTTAGGTATATCCTTCTTTACTGCCATCTGCTTCCC